>NW_015622543.1:2031848-2335863 GCF_000835495.1 Cladophialophora immunda | reverse complement strand
CACGCATCAACGAGATCGCCCTTCGACGGCGCGAGACGATCGATCGGCGCGCGACAATGGCACAAAACGATCGCGATAGAGAGATCGCGCAGGAACAAGAGGAACAACACGAACAGGGCATTGCGGCGGAGGACCTCGCTACAGCAATTATGACAGAAGACATGGCAGACCAGCAATCTTCTATAGAATCTGCGCCTAGTCCTGCTGCCAACCTATCTCTACCGCCATTTCTAGCCTATTCACAGGCACAGTCGCAACTGCAGATTGGCACGCAGATTGGCACGCAGATTGGCACGCAGATAGGCCCTCAGATAGGGCCCTATTCTCAAGGCACACAGGCCTATTGGGCGTCAAATCAGGCAGGTTTTTATGCCTCCTGAAGGGTCAACCACGAACTAGTTTACTAGGAAAACGCTAATAAACTAGCTCCTTGGCTCCCAGGAACTTTGGAAAGATTACATCTATAATACTGAAATAAACAGGTCAGGAATGTGACGCTGTATTTATGAAATCTATTTTCACAACACTGGCCAGGACACACCGCATGCAGCGTGCATCATGCGGCATGCGCCAGGGGGGCCGCTGGGAAATTGGCGGGGCACTGATTGGCACTGACAGGCAATGACAAACACTGACCGGTGCCGAGGCGAAGCACTTATGCAGCATGTCAGACGCCGACTGGCGACGACTCCTTAGGGATCGACCGCCCCCGGCAGCACCCCCCAAACCCTATAAGCCCAATTGCGACACCCCAAAGTTTGATGGGAATGGCTGTCTCCGTTTCCGGTAGGTTGTCCACTAACAAAACTGGGAGTGACATAATCCTCATTAGCCTGAGATTCCGGGGGATTTTGCAGCTTTCATTCGCCCCAGGCCTAGCACATGCACCACTTAATTCTGCTTCTTCCACCCTTGTGGGAGCTATCCTAGGCCTCCCCCGTTGCATGATCATCCTGCATCTCCAAGGCATCGCAGGTACGGAGTAGGTCTCCCACACGGCCGACATGAAATGACCCCCCATGGCTGTCGGAACTATCCATATGCGGCCTGCCCGCCTTACTCGGTACAGTTCTGTCCCCTCAACTGCGACTCGACTCGTGCTTACCGAATACTTATTGGCATCTTACGCCCACGGTATTGACAATCCTAAACTGCGCTCGCTTCTCTGCGCTCTAGAGGATGCGACAGCATCTATCCGGACACCTGAATCGACATGCCCATGCTCGATCGGGCACTCATGGAACCTCCTTACACGCATGAACTTCCTGTCGCAAGATGAGACTCGGCTCGACCCTCGCGCGAGATATATTTGGCTACTTCTTGCACCCGCTCCTCGCTTGATCACTTGATAGCAATGGTTGGCGTCCCTGGGAAAAGCAAAGGCTGCAGCACCTGCCGTCGGCGCAAAAAGGGAGTAAGTACTGCGGACAGAGCTAACTTCGCCTCACACCTGCTCACCCCATTGCTCTAGTGCGATCAGAAACGTCCGGTTTGTGGTCAATGTGCCACAACTGGCAACATCTGCGGTGGTTACGACCGTGAGCGCACCTTCATTCTTCATCCCGCGAGCAAGAAAGTCGAGCATGCCATCTTTGTCGCGCGTACCAGGCCCGCTATCCTTCCTCTCCCGGGCTCAGTCAATCGGGGAGCTGTGGAATCGCAATGCAAGAGTCTATTTTGGGACCTCTATATGCCTCAGGGAGATGCTGCATGCCGAGATGACTTTATAATCCGGTGTGGTCATCCCATGAATTGGACAGAAGTCATTCAAAATGTCACCAAACAGGATGTCTCCCTGGCGGACGCCTTTTCAGCTTTGAGCATTTCAAGAGTCGGTCAAGGCCACAGAGATGTCCGTCTTGTTCATGAAAGCGCGAAGCTTTACGTCAAGGCACTCAAAGAGCTGCAGCTCGCTCTCTTCGACCCCCAACGAATGCATTCCGATCACGTCCTCATGGCGTGCATGCTGTTGGGACTCTATGAAGTCTTTGAGGGTCCAGCATTCAATTCGCGAAGCTGGGTGGCACATGCCGCAGGAGCGGCTCGACTGATCCAACTTCGTGGCGCTAGGCATCATCAAAATTGGCTTGCTCATCACCCCTTTCTGGCTTCGAGGATTCCCACAATCTATGCTGCCATTCTACAAAGAAAGGCGACATACTTGGCTTCAGAAGAGTGGCGAACAGTACCGTGGGAGTTCCAGCACAGGACCTATTTTGATAGGATGGTTGACCTTGGCACTCTCATCCCGGGCATCCTGGAGAAATTCGACATTCTCCGGGAATATGATTTTGATACGACTGCGGAGCTCGCTGGGCTGCTGGATGAATGCAGAGACCTCCAGACCAAAATGAATAAATGGAGGGATGGCACAAAGAAGGGCGCGATACCACGTGTCGTCGAACACGATCTAATCGAACAGCCTGGTTATCCTTTTGCTACCGACCTGTGGTTCGAAAACCACTTGTTCGCCCACGCACGTCTGGTCTATCATACGTGTTCGCTAGCATTGAGCGAAGTGGGAAATGAGATCTTGCAGGCTCTCTATCTCCGAGATCATAAACGACTGGACTCGAGTGACCGTGCAACGCTAAAGGGGCTGTTTGATGCGGAAAGTCAAGCGGCCAATATTTGCCGATGTGTTGCCTATTGCTTGCAACCAGAGATGGGGGCTTGGGGCGCCAACATTATCAACTTTCCTGCAAATCTTGCATTTGCGTATTATCAAAAGACAGGTCACAAAGTGGCTACTGACTGGCTGGAAAGGGCTTTCCAGAGTGCCAAATTGAGAGGACTTCACGTTGAGAATGTCTTTGACGTGCTTCTACCGAGTCTTCGGGATCGAGACGATCGAATGCGCTTTGCGAAAAGAGAATCGAGTACCGAATCGTCAGACAGCAGCGAGCACTCGCCGGCTTCGAACCAGAGTGTCGCAAGCCACACGCTCTCTCTTCATAGTCTATCGAGTAATGCGACAACTATTTTCGTCTATGAAGATCCCGCGAAGGACTACGACGCGAACTTTGAACCGGATTGAGACACGCCGGTCGTATGGGCATTGCAACAAGATGAAGAGCAGATGGATCATGGCACTCTCGGGATGCGGCTTAGTTTATCGAAACGCCAGGAAGACAACATATGTTCCACCACAAGTCGGAGGATAACATCGTCCTTTGCAGTGTACGCACAAAAGACAGGGTACGAGTCGCTCCGGGCCCATTTCGCCCTGGACTCCAACAGCCAGGTGCATCTGCAAGCAGAAAGATCAGCACCTGTTCAGCTCAGTGTCTCTTAACTTCGGTCAAGCCACTATTCCCGATCGGCCGCACCAAAGGCGGTGCTTCCGCAGCCTTCGAAAACTTGCTCCGAAAGACTCGTGATTTCACTACAGGTCGCCGATAATTCGATCTTATCTCTTCTCCCGTGTCCAAGTGGACGAATTGGTGCTCCTGGTAATTGCGAGACAGCTCCATCAAACAGAGAGTTTGAGCCTTATAGCTCCCTCAACGGCGGCAGAACAAAATCCTGAAGATGGTCTGATGATATATCCTCCAGGACCAAGGAGCTATCCGCAAATTCTTAATGTGTACCGAGGGTCTGTGAGAGTTGGGGTTCTTTGCGCCTCCAAAGATCAGCAGAGCCACATAATCAACCGAATCGTCAACTGGATTTTATCTACACTTGAGCGATTCCGTCTTCAGCCAATTGCCTGAATCTCGAGTCGCGAGGTCGAAAACCGCCCTGAGTGTCGATGTCGCAGGGTCACGATAGGCAGAGAAGCCTAGACAATTTGAAAATTTATCTCACAGACGAACGACCGACAGTCATGACTTCAGCAAGGTCAGTTGTAGAGTTGCAGGACTCTCTCAAGCAACCCAACGGAAGGTTATCAGAACTGTGTCAAATAATTGGAGCTTGCCGTATGTTATTGGTGTTGTGCAGAAAGCTCGGTGCCGAAGTATGTCGTTCCGTCGTGCCGCCACCTCGACTGGCACGTTGATTTGAATGTCCCTCTGTAGCGACTTTGCTTCGACGTGGGTTCTAGGAAATGTGCAAATGAAAGGTGTGCTTGACCGTGAATACTTGGTGTTACTCTCCAGGGCCAAGTGGGGTTTAATTGGTTAATGGTAGTGAGAGATGGGCTTTGAGATGCAAGTCATAGCCAGTCGAACTGCATTGTATTCCTCTTAATCAACGATCGATGCTGTAAGAAGCTTGAATATTATTATAGCAACCACATTGAGCGGAAAACCTGAACATTATCACTGCATGTGCTTCCCGGTAGCCACCTTGTTATCTGGAAATTGAGTTCTCGGGATCGGGCTAGAGACTTGCCAAAATGGACGACACACTCACCCAACTGGGCTAGTGAGGTTTGGTATAGTGATTAGTGTGCTACCACGTTTTCAAGACTTTTTGAACATCAGCTGGTCTTTTGCTTGAAACGATAATCATTTTGTCGTGTTTGGTTTAAAGAATCAAGTCCATCGTACCAGATCAAAGAGCCTATTTATAGCCGAATGAGACCTTTGAGTGAGCCATACCACTGTGAGCACGACCTCGAGCTCGCAAGGGGTGCCTCGGGGCTGCGCTCTCCAAGATTGGAATTCCACGGGTGTCGGTTTGTTTGCTTGCGGGCCATTGGCAGCATGAGAGTCAAGATGGAACGCACGAGCCCCAAACAAAGGGAGTCGTCTCATCCTAATGACAACCCTGGCCTGAAATGTACTCCTTCCTTGTTCTAACCTGCAAGCTGGCAGCCTTTGAAGTTTTCTTGGATACCCTTTTACAAGTGGAGTTTCGTAAAGGATGCGCCAACGTTCTGTAACTAGCGTCGAAAAGCATTCGCTTCTTTCGAGCCCTCGCACTGTACTTGATGATGGCTTCTTCGACGATCCTCGTGTCAGTCCTGGTCGGCCTTGTGAGCAGCATTTGGAGACACTATTGCCCAAAAGATGTGCCTCCGACCATTCAGCAAGAATCATGGGTCGGCTGGCTCACCTGGGTATTTGTGTACGCGGGTTGCCTGTGCTTCTCGTACAAGCGACAGCCAGCTGCTGGACTCTCAAATGCAACAAAAAGCCCATATGAAGGACTCTTGCCAGGGCGAATGACAGTCGCAGGGCTGTCTACTGCTGTCATCGTTGCCCATTTCGCTAGAAGCCGAGGAATCTTCCCCCCTGCCAATGTGAGTACGTGCTTCTTTCTGAAATCCCTCACTAAATGAATGCTTCGGCAGCCAATCGTTACTCTGGCCACTCTTTTCGCTGCGGCAACCACACCATCCAGCACAGACGACCATCATTTGCTCGAAGCGGCTCAAGAAACGAGCGATCAGGATTTCCAGAGGCTCAGTCTAATCGACGAACCTGTCTTGCCTCTGCGGATACCCTTGCGGATTCCTGTGAATATTTTGCTAGTCCTGCTCCTTGCAGGCGCAGTCTCCTATCCCGAAGGTCTGGATCCTGTTGCGGCCGCAACAAACATTCTATTCGTCGTTGCTCAGACGGTCATATTTGTGTCACTTTCTAGACTGAGCCTCAGAAGCCAGTCGCCATTTCCCAATGTGCACGTCTTGCTTGACCGGGATTTACTCAAGAAGCTATCCCTTTCTTTGATTGCACTCTTTACCTGCGTCCTCACTTACTCAATCTCAACTTCGCCCCTACCGAGTCTATTAAATCTTTCTCGAGCGGTCAGTGAGTCAGCATCTTGGATATCTCTGTTCATTTTGGTAATGCAACCCTCTTTGTTCATGTGGAGACTCTAATCTGTTGGTAGTGTTCCGAAAAGCTATCTACCACGGCAACAACTTTCGAGACTGTGGCTACTAGTTTCGGCTTATTTACGAGAAACGACGGAGAGTTGAGACTTCTTTCAGCCTTCAGCGCATGTATCGTGGCTCTTTGGCAGTCTGTGACAGGTGTCCCTCTTAGCCGCAAATATCGAAACTGGCTCTATCTTCTAATTTTGATTCCGTTGTTGAGTCGAAACCATCCCAAACGTCATCATTCGACAGAGTCTGTGCAGCCGGCATTGACGGCGAGCATGCACCCAGTGGCAGCCATCGTCCAGGATGCTCGCAGAGAATTCTCCGACTTGCTTAACGCACAGTCACGGACAGTAGAACAGGCGACAACAGAGTATGCCAAGCGGTTTGGAAGAATGCCACCACCGAATTTCGGGAAGTGGTTCGACCTCGCAATCCAGCATGATTTTGTCTTGGTAGACGAGTTCGATTCAATCATGCGCACGTTCGAGCCATTCTGGGGTGTGGCGCCGTCAGTGTTGCAAAAGCTTGTTATGAACATCCACGAACGATTTTCCGGTTTCGTGGTAAAGTACGAGATTCTTGACGGAAGCATCTCGATTACAGGCGGACACACAGCGTCTTGGTTTGCAGGATCGATGTCTCAGTTGCTGCCCCCCGAATGGGCTGCGCTCCTTCCTAACATGACCCTTGCGGTTAACATATTTGACGAACCTACTGTCTGCGCTCCAAGAGACACGATAGACAAGGCTTTGGAGCGGGCCGTATCAAAATATTTTGATCTAAGCGGCCTCTCCGATACCACAGAGCAGGATATTTCGCATTCCCCGAGATTTCTTGATGTTGGAAAGCAGGATGCTTGGGAAGCCATGACCTTGTCGTGTTCAGTTAATTCCCCAGCGAGAAATCCGTTTTGCGTGCCATCCGTGTCCGAAGCTGGTCCTGATTTTATTTTCAACCTGACCAAGAGCAGGAACATCTGTGAACACTGCGACCTCCAACAGCTGGAGGGATTTCTTGCAGCCCCAGAAACTCTCCGCCTGACGCACTCACTTGCCCCAGTCTGGTCGCAGGGGAAGCCTTCTTCTTTTAACGACATTGTCTTCCCTAGCCCGTACTACTTGGCCAGGAGCAGCGACTACGTTGAAGCTCAAGATCCAGAGTGGACCGATAAAGTGGCTCGGCTCTACTGGGTCGGTGCTGCGACTGGCGGGCATACAACCGAGTCCAACTGGAAACAAATGCAGCGCCAGCGCATGACTCTCATGACACAAGATGGATCGGACACGCCCATTCGATTATTACGTGAAACAGAGTCCGGTGTGTGGAAGCCTTACACATCGAACATGTCGGAACTTTCCTCGCTCTTTTCCACTCGTATCGTGGGAGTGTCGTCTCAATGCGAACATGCCGCCTGCGAGGCCCAGAAGCAAGCATTTGGGGTAGAGGACCCAGAAGTCAAAGATCCTGCCTCCGCGGCATACGCGCACAAGTTTGTGCTCGATCTGGACGGGAACAGTTTCAGCGGGCGATTCTACCGACTTTTGCAATCCAAGTCGATGGTCATCAAACAGACCGTGTTCGAAGAGTGGCACGATGACCGTCTGATTCCGTGGGTCCATTATGTCCCGGTGAGCACGGGTTTTGAGGACTTGCCGGAGCTGGTCAGGTTTCTGGCAACGACCGAGGATGGAGACGAGATTGCGGCCCGAATCGCACGGGATAGCAGAGACTGGGCTGGCAAGGCTCTGAGGCCGGTGGATCTGCAGTTGGTGTGGCTGAGAATGCTGCTGGAGTATGGAAGGATCATGGACCGAGATAGGAAAGCGTGAGATCGTGACTCTTGTCTCAAGAGAGTATCACGATTTAAAGCTTACGTCCACGCTGCCCGAATCTCGACACCTGCCTTCGCCTCCATGAACCTCCAATCAGAAAAGCTCCAAAACAGCCATTCCCGTTATATTATGCGAAGCAGCTCTAGGCTTGACAAGTGGTCCGTCCACGCGCCTTCTGTCAAGGTCAACCGCACGAAACCCACCCTGCGAAAGGTATCGATCGCTCGTTCTTCATGGTCTTCGAGGCTCTCCGCCTGCACCAGGTCCATCCTTTGGGATCTGTCGACCAATTCCTCTCCTTCTCCTTCCCCTTCCCCGAGACTCTCCGTCCGGACTCGACCGGGAAGTGTTTCCACGCTCACTTTTTGAAGGCCGATTCCCAAGCAGTCCCTCAAGGCAGGCTCTTTAACCCAGCCGGGTTTCAGATGTTTCTCCACCAGCGGGAGGCACCAGAGGGGACCGTCACATGCCTCTGAATCTACGTCAAACGCGATAGTCCCCTCTGCAACAATGGAGGTCCTCTCGGATTTGAATAAACCGGTGATCTTGTGTTGGTCGTCGAGTCTGCGGCATTTACACCGTATCAGGATGCCCTCGAGCTCGAGTGCCGAGCCCGGCGGCAAGGGGTCGACGTGGACGTCAAGCCCGGTCCCAGCGGTCCTGATAGATATTCCAGAAATGAGGGAAATAAATGGCTCGGGGTCCCTTTTGTGCCTCTCGCAGATACCGAAAACACCGCCGTGCGAATTCACTAGTTCTGGAACAGTCCTGGTTGATCCATCCACGGAGCTCCAGGACCATGTTGGCGCATGATAGGGGCGAAACCGTTTATGTGAGGTTTGAGACAAAGCCGTGCTTTCCCATAACATTCCCCGGGGCAAGTCTTCTTTCCAGATTCCAGACAGATACGTCCAGTGTCCTTCCGCCTGCATCGACTCTGCAATACCAGCTAGAGCTGTCAAATTGTCCTTGTTGTCGAATAACGCCCTGCGCTGGTATTCCAACAAATAGCCAGGCCAATACTCCAAGTGCACCCTCAAGCCGGACCGAGCCCCATTTTTGATTTCAATTAGCCGTTGGTTCACGGCAAGCTTGCGCAAACTGGATTCCAGTTGGAAAAATTTCTCACCGGAAGTCGTGCGTCTGAAGGACCTGAACCCGAACAGATCCGGTGCGTTGGTAGCCATCGTGGCCTGCGCACACTCGTACATGACGACTCTATCGTCCAGGATGTGTAAGAGTCTCGGCGACAAGTGGCGCTCTTGAAAGCACCATGCTCGGCTTCCAAGTATTCCGCTCTCGAAAATTCGCTTTGCATGGAGATCGATCTTAAACATTGACCTGGCGTACTCGTCTGTTATATCCCCCCAGTCAAGTGCGCCCTTATTGCTTCTGACCATGTCAAAAATGGCTTGTGACGTATTCAAGGCGAACGTCAGGACAGCCGCGCCGTAAACGTGTTTCATCCGGACAGATTCATCCTGCCATTCTTTGTCGTCATCCTTTATGGTAACAAGACAAATGGTGTGAGTAAGAAGTCGTCTTCACCAAACCCTTCATCACCCCCGGGCCAAGGAAGGAATGGTGACCATACACACCTGTAAGATACATATCGAATCCATCCAAAAGTACTCGTAGCCGAAACTCCGACACATGACCATGACCGCCTGATAGTTGCCCGGAAAGGCACTGATGTCGACCGCCTGGGCACGTAGCGTTTTGTTGTCGGCCGTCGTTTTGATGGAGCGCTTTTCGGCCTCCGACAACGAGGACCAGCTATGGCTCAAGGCCACGTAGCGCACCGGCCTCTCCTCAATGTCTTTGGTCTCCACAAGCCGCGAAGGGAAGGCCGTCCCCGAGGGTTTGCCCAAGTAGAGCAGGCGCTTGGGCAGGCTCTGCTCGAGACCGACAGCTCTCTGGCAAATCTTGTGGCTGTCGAGACATTCTGAGAGGAACTCAAACTGGTCGGGGTGGAAATCTAGGGACTTGAACTTCAGAACCTCCTGTTCGAAATCCATTGTGAATTCGGACTTGAGTTCGCAACTCACCCTTTGACCTTTGAACGGTGCGGGGTCACGATTCTGATATCGGTCCAGGTGGTGGCTGGAGGAGAGTCAAAAACAAGTCTACAAGCTAGTTGGACTTGGACCATCCGAATTATATGCCAATCAGATCACACAACGCCGAGATTTGACGATGACTCGCTAATGCAAGGACTGCGGCATCTGGGCCTGATACGTCAAAAGCTGAAGAAGAGGCATTATCCTCCCACGGGGGCGGAACAGGACATTGGGTGGTTCTGGAACCGAGAAGTGGTATAGATTTGCGAAACCCACCTTTTTCACCCGGCAAGGGCCGTAATCTAGCCTACATCAGCACGACTTCCTCCTTTTCTACATCTCCGAGATCAAGTCCGTCCAGTAATTCGCCCCGCATGACGCCTTGAATGTATGCCTCTCCCACGAGATGGTGATGGCTGCCCTCGTCCTCGCTCTTTATTGCCACTTGCCTCAGAACAAACGGCGTGACCATCCCTAGAAACACGCCGCAGACATCTCCAGGCTCCGCAAACCGCGGGACCAAGGCGAAGCGACCGCATTCCGTCACTGCCAGCTGCCGATGCTGACAGTTGCGCGTGCTGACCTCGTAGCGAGAAGCCTCACAGATACTTTTTCGCGATGCCGGAGCGACCTCTCTGCGGCGGTCCGCGCGAGGGTCTGTGTTCTCGAGAGCTCGCAGGTATTCTCGGAACCTCTTTCGGTGTTCGTCAAGGTTCACCACTCGGGTGTTGTTATAGCCTGTGACCAGAGTGTAGCTGAAGTTGTCGTCAATCGGAGCACTCTTCGGCACCTCTGAGGAACCGGATCGTCGTTTGGTTGCGAGCAAGACGTCGTTCCACAACTTGTCGATATATGTCTGTTGCGGCTCCCGAGGCTCGAAATCCCATCGTGTGCGGTCGAGAGCAAAGTTGTCGGGGTTGAGAAGTCCGGATGTCCAAGCTAGACGATCAAAAACAAATCCCGCGAGGCCGAGAAGCCTCTTCCCACGAAAACCCCTGTAAACTCGATACTGCAACCTGTCGACAGACCCCCCGGCCGCGAACGGCAATCCTATATTGCCTATAGTGAAATATGGCATGAGGTCTGTGCGAGGCTTCCTCCATCTTGGAATCCATGATGGGCCCTCGCTCCCACTCACCTCGTCTGCGGAGTTATGCTGCACGAAACAAAGGACGTATGGGGATTCGTGCCTGCTCTTCAAGAACGCAAGCATGGCATCAAGGTACACTTCTGCCTCGTCCTTGTCATAATTTGGTTCCACCAATAGCTTCCCGTCAGGAGATTTGGCCAGCGGATTGCCCGAGAAGGCGTAGATATGGTCACGAGCATCTTTTGCCGAGAGGCCCTTGCCAATCTGCAAGATGTCCAAGAACAGTCCCGGACGACCGCGATGCTTGTCGTTCAAGGACCGGATCAAAGGCTTTTCGCGTCTCCAGGATTCTGTGTTCTTGTAAGTTCGATAGACGCACAGGAAGACGAGCCGCAGATATCGAAACGTCGAGTCGTCACCGCCCACCAGTCGCGCGACGTCGGTGCGCCCATCGCAGAAGCACGCAAACTCAACCAGCACCGCGAGGCTCATGCTGTGGTTGCCCCAAAGCAACTGACACGCCTTGGCAAGGCCTGCCTCCTGAAGAACCCAGACGCGCGAAAACCAAGCAGAGTCCATGAGCTTCCGCAGCTTCGAATCTGCCGCCGTGTCACTCAGAAGGTGGCGCGGAAGTTTGAGTGTGGGAATGTTCCGTGTGTGCTTATAAGTGTCGAACTGGTCGTCAAGATATGAGACCCATTTCTCGAGGAGACCGAAACAGTCCTTCGCCATGCCGTCCTGGTCAGGGCCAAGCCAGGCAAACACCTGCCTCGCATCTTGGTACACTTCGCCAATTCGCCTGACCTGGTGATTTTTCTCCTTGCTGCACTCTTGATTTATGCAGATAGCGTCCACCCACAGACGTTGCGAGTCTCCTGGATTTCTGCTTCGGATTTCTCGCAGAGCATCCGCCAGATTGATCGCGATGGACAAGATCTGGTCGGAGCAGATGATCTCGGCTCGGTCCGTAGAAGTGCCCCAAGTGTAAGAAATCGCGTTGTAGGTATTGGCGGCGTCCTGACGAGGCTCCGACGTGAGACGGCAGCGGATCACGTCGTCTCTGTTACCTGGAAGCAAGTCTAATATGCGGACGTGTTCCTCGCCGAGGAGCTCGTCGTATTCAAACTTCCTCATTTTACAGCCTTCCACTTGCGGATGGACTTTCATGCTTTGTCTCCAGCAACCCGAAACGGTCCTCGTCGTCCGACCGTCGTCTGACCGTCTTCTGCTACAGTGGTCGTCTGGATCCCCGGAGCTGTACATATCAAAGGCTCTGGCTGAGAGATGTTGGATTGCGGAAGCGAGGAGAGGCTGAAGACGCCAAGGCAACTGTTGCCTGATGATCTAGTCATTTCTGGCTGACTGGCAGCCCCGCGATCGGAAAGACACAAGAGTCAAAGCAGGCCGAGTTGGCATAGCGTACCTATAAAACCTGCCACTCGGTCGAGAGATCTGCGACCAATATATCGGTGTGCTACCTCTAGAAACGCCATCTGTTCAATGAAGTCTATCGCTACTGAATTTCCTCCGAAGTGAGATGGCAACAGGGAGACCCGTTTACCGGTCTCAATTTAGGAGCCAGAACTTCCGGATATTTAGATAGCCGATGGCGATGCTCACCGCGCTGGCGAGCATGCAGGAGCCCGTGAAGAGCACGAGCACCTCATACTTTCCTATCCCATACCGTCCAATACTTGTGTGGTTGAACAGCATGTTGGCGCTGATCGGGCCGGCCAGGACGTTTCCAATGCCCTTGCCGAAATTGAACAGGCCGAACACTGCAAAGGCCGAAGTCACGTCGCTCGTGACGCCCATCCCCATCCGCGCCCACAAGGCCGTGTACCCGGCGCCAAAGAAGCCGTAGATCATCCCGAAGACCGCCAACATGGCGAAATTGCGCGCCAACCCCCACAGGGCGAACACCGCCGCAGCGGGAATCAGGGTCGACGCAAAGGACAGAGCCGTGACGGGGACTCTCCGATCTGAAAGATACCCGAAGCTAAACTGCCCCAGGACCTGTGAGACGCACATGATGGCCAGAAGGAGAGACCCCTGCCTCG
This sequence comes from Cladophialophora immunda, assembly GCF_000835495.1. Taxonomy (NCBI): domain Eukaryota; kingdom Fungi; phylum Ascomycota; class Eurotiomycetes; order Chaetothyriales; family Herpotrichiellaceae; genus Cladophialophora; species Cladophialophora immunda. Next base: position 2,323,048 of record NW_015622543.1, on the reverse strand, counting down.
AGCTCAAGCCCAGTGTCGAGGCATACGAAGGAATGTAGAGTGAAGGAAAGAAGTAGCCGAGGCCCTGCATGAGGTTCGAGGCCGTGTAGATCCAGAAGAGGGATGTCTTGAGAAAAGCCCAATTGGTCCTCGGCGTGTAGCTTTGTGCCGACGGAGGCAGGCGTCCCTTGAGCAGGGGTATCAGAGGCGCCGTCAACACGACCAGGCCCACTGCGACCGCTCTCAATGTCGTCGGATACCCGTACCTGTGGAGCAGAAGTTCCAGGGACAGAGGCATGACGATGCCGGAGAATCCGGATGCGCTGCACAGGAATCCGTACGCCATGCCCCGTCGTGCAATCCAGTATTCGTTGACCATGCTGATGATGGGGTAGTAGAAGATGATGAAGCCGACGCCGTACATGACACCCTGGGTAAAGATAAGGCTGCCGACGGTGCTGGCGAAGGACCCGCACAGTATTCCCAGGATACATAATGTCCCTGTGCTGCTGGTTAGCCAGCCGAGCAATGGATCAGCTTCGCGTGCTCTTCCTACATCCAAACCATATCATCTGCCTCCGGTATTTGGCATACCGTCTCAACACTGGGATGATCAACGGAGCGCCCATGTAGGACATGCCTGAAGCGATCGTCCCGATGACGGAGATGTACCGCTGATTGACGAATTCGGGCAGTTGCGAGTAGTAGTTCTGAAAGACTCCAAAGGACAGCGGGAAGCCTACACACCGCGTTAGTGGACAGGTCCTGGCAATATGCGCCGGATCATATCTCCCCACGACTCACCCCAGAGCAATGCCTCGAAGACGTATGCGGCGAGAAGCAGTTTCCAGGCAGCCCAACCCCCGTCAACGGGACTGAGCGCGTCCTCAGTGGGCTCGGCATTTCCTCCACCCCTCTCAACCCGGTCTCTGTCGTGAGGCGTTTGGGAATCTAAGGCTAGCTCGATGTCGTTATCCATCTCGGTCTAGATCCTGTGCTTGAAATTATCACGCCCGGTATTCAGAACAGATGTGACTAAGTGTTGCCCCTCTCGTGGAAGGCATACATACCAAAGAGTTGCCGATAGTTTGCAATCTCACATTAACGATGGAAACCGACGCAGAGGAGAATGGAAAACAGTCGGAAGCATGTCATATATTGTCGATATAGATAACAGATTAGGCACCTCGGTACCTCGGAGAAATGGAGTTGGAAGGTCGGCTTCCCGCAAAACTAAATGGTTGGTGCTGACGTCGCTGCTAATCAGTACATAACCGGAGCGAAGCCATCGAATCTCGCGGCTCCGAGACGATCAGTCAGTACCTGTGGCTGCTTGTTGACGTAGACTGCGTTTTTCACGTGCCTCCTAGCCATCTGGAACGAATGACACTGGTGTTTCGTTCTGGTTCGTTTAGTGGCAGACAAGGTTTGATTCAGATTCGCCGGGCTTTTTTCGAGCAACCGTGATGAGTGACCCTGGAGGGAGGCCCGTCCCGGGGAATGGGGTTAATAAAAGCCGTGAGGCTGAGAATTAAACACAGCTAACGAATAGGGGTAAGAGGATAGGGGGCAGCTCGAGGGTGGCTAAGTGGAGAGAGCAAGAAGCCGAAAAGCTGCCCAAACACCACGGCCTCAGGAAGGGCGTTTCCCCTACACCTGAACCTTGCACACTTAATGCAGTCCTCCTCAAAAGCTGCCCGGAAAGGGAGCGCATCTCTCAGAGCTTAGGATGCGGTTATGCTTGACCGTTCAACAACAAATGGTCCCATTGACAGCCGGATACCTTACTGTACATCCTCTAGCCAAGCCACGGCTTATCTTGCCATAATACCATCCGTGCTCGGACAAACAAGTCACCTATGAGGGTCACAGGTAAGAAGTCGGGGCTGGACGTTCACAAAACATCATCTCTCGCCAGGCCCACGGTGAATGCCGCGGTTCGCCGTTGTTCCACTGATAACACAGCAGAGAAGACTCGTGGTGCGATCCCATTCCAAAAGCACGTCATACAAACGCGTGTTGGGGAGGGATTCTCTCCCTCATGCAGCGTCTATGGCTTATTCTACTGCGCTCAGATAAGAACCAAATGTCTCTCCCTCTACCGAGAGCCATGGTATCTCTGCATCGATAATCGCAAGAAAACACATCTTTGAAAGATGGTGGCTCAGAAACTGCCTCCCGAACCCAACAGGCTCCGCGTGGCCATTTGTGGCGGCGGTCCGGCTGGCTTGGGTGCCGCCATAGCACTCTCAGCCCTCCCAAACGTTGAAGTGACCGTTTATGAGCAAGCGAGGGAGCTGCGAGAGATAGGCGCGGGCATTCGCATTGGGTATAACTGCTGGAGAGTGCTTGAGTTGATGGGCGCCGCACAGGATGTCAAGGGGCATCTGAAAACCACGGTCTTGCATCGGTATGTCAGATAGCTCTGCAAATCAGCCATGACTATCTCATTCATCTCGACCAATGGTGTTCTGACTTGGGTTCACCATTAGCAACGGTCTGAACGGACAGATCATCGATACGAGGTCTTCCTCTATGCCTGTCCAATATAAACCACGACGAGTGAGGAGGACTCGCCTTCAATCCGCGCTGATTAAGCAGGTTGCGCCCGGCACGATCAAGCTGAACAAGCGGCTTGTCGCGTTGAAGAACCTTCCACACGGAGGGGTATCACTTCTGTTTGAAGACGGTTTCGAGACCACCGCTGATCTTGTCGTGGGAGCAGACGGTATCCGCTCAGTAAGTATTTCGTATCTCTGTGATGGAAAGTCTTGACATCTGAGACGGTTCAAGGTTGTTAGAGACAGTATCTTTCCTGATCACAAGATCAAATTCACAGGTATGCTGTCCGAGTCGTTGTGGTCGTATGCTAAGTCGGGATGGGCCACAGGAACCACGATTTGGCGGACGCTCATACCGATCAGCGCCGTTGCCTACCAACATGAGCTCAATTCGCTGACGTCCTGGTGGTACGGTCCTGCGGGCCACGTCTATCTATCCCCGGTCGATGATCCAGAAGAGCTCAGTGAAAATGAGAGAATGTTTGAAATCTCGTGTCGGAATCTCGTCGATCCAGAGACTGTGGGCGGCAAAAGATTCAGCTGGGGCATTCCTGCAACGAATCAGAGAGTTCAGTCTCATTTCACGGTGAGCTTGCTCAAGTGCCTTTTCTTCATCCCTGACGTAGAAAGTATTAATATATGATAGGAGTTTGACCCGCGAGTCAGAGATGTCCTGTCCCTCGTTCCCGAAGGGCAGTGGAAGGAATTTTCGGCCTTTGCAGGCCCCAGGCTGGAGAAACTCACGGCTTGGGACAAAGTGGTGCTGCTCGGAGACGCAAGTCATCCTTTGTCAGGTATGGATCTATCGCTGTCTCTGGACGCACCATATCGGGGGTAAGTGGTACTTATCATGGACCAGGAGCCTTCGGTTCGGGAGCCGCATTTGCATTGGAGGACGGCTGGATCCTGGCAAGGGCCATCGAGTACACTCGAGACACTCCCAAAGGCCTCGCACAAGCCTTTGAAATCTTCGACGCGATCCGGTCCCCGTATTATCTCAGAATGTGTGTCTCTTTCCCCTTGCGTGTATGGCCGATTAGCTGACCGTTTTCAGGTATCAATATCTCGACGAACAAAAGAGAATGGCAAAAGAGGCGCTCAGCAATGCTCTTGACAAGTCGTTTGAGTCTGTTCTGAAGATCAAGATGGCATCGTTTGGGAGCGAAGAGGGATTGCCGTGGATATACCAGAACGATATCGAGGACGTGTGGGAAAAGTATCTAGAAGCTCGGATCCAGGTATAGAACCTAAGACTCTCCTTGAGCTCTAATGACGGCGCCTCCAACGCCATCTGCGTAGGATGTCCTCAACCTGAAATGCAGCGCCTTCGTCTGCGACTTTTAGCCATTGGACTTATGAGATGAGCAATCATTAGTTTTGCCGTTATGGGAGTGACGGCCACCGAGACAAGACCTGGATTCTGATGTCCCTCAAGAAATCGAGCTGGCCTCGTTCCCCACGCCTTTGTCAATGCGATCTTTTGTGCTGTGTTTCCAGGACAAATTCGTCCGAGTTCCTTGACCTCTGCACAAACAATTGTGCGCTCTAGTCTCAGAGTAACTGTTCGTCCCCCCACCTAGCTATATACATACCCATCGCCTTGACAGGGAAGTAAAATTTGTAATTCGGATAAGTGATCATGCAGCTGCAATTGAACACCCCTTCGATGGCCTCCTGCAGCCACTCCCCGTTCTTTTGCTGTCTACCCATGACCATTTTGATCGCCCTTTTGAGCGGCTCTTGGTCAGGGTATCCAGCATACATCAGCGCAATGACGGCCCAGCACGTCTGCACAACCTGCGATTGATCATGGTCAACCCATATCTTGAGTTCCGAGGCACGGTAGCTCTCGCCCCAACCGCCGTCGGACATTTGATGCGAGATTAGGAATTCGCATGCTTTCTTGACGCGTGACGAATTGGAGTAGGTCTCGCCCACTGAAGACAAGGATTCAAGGGCAAACATGGCTCCATAGGTAAAGCAGATACCCCAACTGCCGTACCAAGACCCGTCGTCTCTTTGAGCGCGACGGATATACTGCAATGCCGACTCCTTGACCGCTTTTATCTCAGCGGTACGATAGTCCGGATAGAATTTCTGAAACAGCGACAAGACTGTGACCACGGCGGTGGTACACTCGGGGTAGTCATACTCCACCATAATTCGCCCGAAGACTTCAGCCGCATTGAGCATTTCGAGGTACTCGGAACCGCGTTGAGGCTCGTAGCTGGCAAAGCCACCGGTGTGTTTGTTCTGCATGGTCAAAAGCACGTCAACCGCATCACGAATGCGAGACTCATCAATCAACGGTTTGTAGCCGTGGCCATTCTGGAGAAGAAGGACAACACGGAGTGCCTCGCTTGTGCAGTCGGAGACGGTGTAGCCTTGCAGTTTGGTGCTGAATGGCCATGCGCCCTTGCGTGATTGGCGGTAGCAGACTTCCCGGTCGGGGACTTCTTCGCGGATCTGTTCAGATTCCAGGTATTGCAATCCTTTGGTAAGCATTGTTTTCCACTTCGGCGAGTCGGCCAAGCCAGCCTCGACACAGGCTTGGATGGTGAATGATGTGTCCCAAACCTGAACGCCATTAGTCCCATTGACAAGCATCCCTTCTTTATTAACCCAGAGATATTCCTCAAGGCGGTAGAGGTGTCTTTTAAACGAGTAGCTGTCAGGACCATCTTTGATGAAGCAGCAGAGTGTGTTCATGGGGGCGTTGACAGGAGCAAGGTCTGCATAGTCCGTATTGTGGTCTTCATATTGGACAAGTCGCCAAACCCAAGCTTCAGCTTTCTCTGCGATTGATTTTGTTCTGAGAAAGGGAATCCATATCCACACCAGGAGCAACATGATCAAATTCAAGAGCCAGGACTTTGGATGATAGTTGTCTTCGGCGGCAATCGAATTACGATGCGCCCCGAAATCGATGGACTCGTATGGCTGAACGAACAGCTCCTGTCTCAACGATCGAATGAGGTCGTTCTCAGGCACGGTAAATCTCTTGGACCAGATGTAAGACATGGGGAGGAACACCTGACGCATGTGAACCCACCACCGCCACGGAGAAATCGGCACCCAGTCGGGCAAAAGCCATAGTTCAGGAGGAACTGGGTTGACAATCCCCCAGCGGGTGACTCCCAAAACGCTGAGCCAGAATTTGGCCCAGTGAGGACCATTGGTTGCCCCTCCCATTGCGTGAAGTTTCCCTCTTGCCCTGATCATTCTTGGATCTTCCTCGCTAGCTCCCAGTATTCGCAGAACTGTGTAGTTCATGGCTGTGCCGAAAACTGAGCTGTGACCTTCGACGTGCAGTCCCCATCCGCCGTCCTTGTTTTGTCTTGCGAAGAGGTAGTTTTTCATTTCGATTTTATACTCCTGCGGAATGGGTGTCCCAGTTGCGTACCAGCAGCATACGATGCCAGGCATCAGAAAGAGGGGCCCGCCATATTCACATGCCCAGTTGCCGGGAGGGAGCTGCAGTTGTGAATAGAAGCTCAAGCAGTTGTCTATCGATTCAGATGGTTTTGAGGCAGGAGGGAGGTCAGGGAGATCCTTAACTTGTCAGCGAATAGTTAAACCTGTGCAGAAATCAGCACCTACTGTAGGCAACCCCAGGTAATATTTGTCTGCGGCCGACTGTGGCCATTCTGCAACTTCTTTGTCGGTCCTGAGGTAGTGCCAGGTATGCCGTCCTGATTCATCGAGTAGTCGCCATCTGGATCGATCTATTTGCTCGACGCTTGAGGTGAGGGCGTGGCCATTCATGTGGCCATTGGCGGTTCCATTAGCATCGCCATTGGCAACGCGCCCCGCGAATTTCTGCGAGGACTGTCTGGTTTGTACCATCTTCAATAGAATGATCTCTAAAACGGGCTGGACATGGCTCAGACAGATTGGACCTGCTTGCAGTGAAGGAGGATGCACAAAGCACGATAAACCCTCAACCGGGCTCACCGTTCCAAGTACACCGACAATAAGAATTGGCGAGTATCGATAAAGAATGAGGCCACTCGGAGGATCGACGGGCGACGCAGGAACCGTAGCGAGGAGATTGGCTGGTCGGGGCCAGGGCGAATCGTGCCTTCGTCATTGTTTGTTCTGGGCATCACGGGGAAGGTCCTGGGCGTGGGCTCGAGGTTTAGCCGCATATTGCCGACGGCGCAGTCTTACTTCCTCTGTCTTGGCCAGCCACTGCAAGGTTCAAGGTATGGCCCCTGGCAGTGCTCAGCCTTGGCTCTCGCCTGTCCCTGTCTCCTCTTGACAGCATGTGTACATGACCTGTGGAATACAGCCTACTAAGCGATGCTAGGCCATGGATTCATCTCAGCATTCTCCATTCGATCGATCGTCGCAGTCGACCGGAGTTCACATCAGCGCTGCCAACCAGCTCGTCCTTGACTACATCGAGGCCACCTTCAATGCCATTATACAAGAGATCAGAGAGCCATCGGGCCATGGCAAGCCGGTCATTGCATTGAATAGGATAGTGGCTGTGAGACCTTCCTTTGACGAAGGTGAACCAAGCCGCTTGAATTGGCACGTTAAATCTCGAAAAGTCAAATATCACTTTCCGGGCCAGAGCACGGCCGAAGCGTGGAGATTCGGTAAGTGATGGGTGCCTACCGCGTGCAGCAGCTCTGATCTCTTGATGAGCATGTGTTGGGCGAATCTTGCGTGAGATATTGGTTGCAATCAAGCAAGGTATCACAATCACAAAGAGGTCAGTCACGGCTAGAACCGAAAAATGAATTGCCTCTGACTCGGAGCCAGGGACATTTATTATCACGATGTGGCTCTTTTCAAGAAGCAAGAGACCGTGGATCGATACATCGACGACATTGCCCACACTTGCCAGGTGACGAGACGAGATCTTAACGTCGTATGGGGACTGTCCTTCCACATGTTCACCTTCACATCTCATTGTGTTCGCTCAGGTTGCAAGCCCGAAAGGCCTCGTTGCCGGACTCTGTGACCCTGGAACTGGGGAGCATGCACCAGTCATCCAGACCATCTGTGCGAACACTGCATTTACCGCCATAGGACATGTCAACTGGATCCTTATCATAGAGAAAGAAGTCTGTTGAGAGAACCCTTCTCGAGATGACTCTGCTGACAACAAGATAGGCAACATTCAATGCTCTGACCGAAAGGAAATTCCATCGAAACCCAATCGTTGGCCCAGGCCTTTTGGTTACCGTGGAGCATCTCCTTCCGAGCCAAAATGAATTCAGCGCTGACTGGCTCCTAGGCTAAGGGATACCCCGACATAGCCACTCGATATTTCCTACGCCGGCTTCTCGATCACTCTCCATCCTCCATCCCAGTATTTGGCTTGTTCGATTGGGATCCGGACGGGGTCGGAATTTTGAAGTGCTATCTATATGGATCGAGGAATTTGGCACAAGAGCATGGTTGCAATATCCCAGAGATGAGATGGGTAGGCCTTAAGGCAGAAGATGTTGCTTTGCATCAAGCAATTGGTAACCCCACGGTGCCGTTGTCGAGGCGTGACCGAATGGCAGCCGTCGGATTGCTGGCGAGCCAGGAATGGCACGATCAAACGGGTACAGTTCTGCCAGGTCTGCAAGAGGCGGTCACTGAAGTTCAGCGGATGCTCATGTTGAACCGAAAGGCCGAGATTCAAAGCCTGGATGAGGGGCAAGGTGGCCTTGAGGATTGGTTGACAGGAAGACTGAGTCAACAGCTCTGTTTGTAGGACATAAATGACTGGAGTTTGATGCCGGCCATTTGTCCCGCGGTCGAGTAGCAAGATGCTGCAATCATAGACCCAGTGAACGTCGCACTCCTTCTCTTACTTTCTTCTCAAAATCTGGCCGTCGTTCTCTCCACATTTTTGCTGCCTCCACGTTTGCAGGACTTTCATCATTCGGCTCGGCCAACATTGACATGACAGATATCAAGATCTTCTCCACGCTCTGAATAGGTGACCATCTCTCCGAGGCACTCTCGTAGTGGTTTGGGTCGTCGCCGGGGGGGTGCAGGATGGAAATGCAGACTTCGCCGTTAGTGTAGACTGTCGATCGTTAGTCGAAGTGCTCTTGGGCAATCACGAATTCAATTGTTACCATTAGGATGCCAGATTTCGCCGAGAAACTTCATCTTGGGCGGGTTCAGAGGGTAGTCTTTGGGGAATCTGAGTTCTGCAGGGAAGATGCCGCCTTCGAAGGGAGTGCCTTCAGGGCCTTGGATCAAAGCCTCCCAGACAAAGAGATCATCTTCGCTCACTGGACCTGCGGTGATGCCATCGGGTGGATTGGTCAGGAGGGACTTGTATTCTTGGAAGAGACGCTTGGAGGCCACACTCGCCGCCATCGCGGATGCAAAGGTCTCTGAGAGCAAACGCAGACGAGGATCAAGGATAGCGCGAAGAGGGGCAGTAAGGATGAATAATGCGTCGCACAGGAGCTGGGCAACAGAACGTTGCTGTTTGTTCCAAGCGCAGTGGGATATCTCTGGCTGCTCTAAGTGCCTGCCTTCAGCCCGCCAACTTCCTCGGAGGTGCGACGTTCAAGCTCACCTTAAATTGCCCGACCGCGGAGACGTCTGGAAGATGGTGCGTGTGGCACGTGATCACTGCTAGACTTCCAATTGCCTAAAAAGGTATAGTCCAGATTTGTGCCAGCAACTTTTGACGAGTGCGTCATGTTGTGCACCTGCACCACCAGTCACAGAAATGTGTACGGGTTAACGAATGAGGTTGTATACGAGCACAACCACGCCCTTGCTGCTGCTGATTAGTCTTCGGATAGTTATGTGCCTTGGCTTCTTTCCTCCTCAAAAAGCGATACTCTTGGGCCCTCCAATGACTTCACCGACCTCATTAGTAATGGCTCAATACAAGCAAAGTCTTGGAAGAGCTTGCTTGGACAACCCTGGCCGAGTTCGTGTGAGAAGCTATCCAAATCTTGCCGAAAAAAGCCTCCATTATTCATCTCTCGTATTCGTCTGTGCTTGCTGCTCTTTGTGTTGCAAGAGCATGGTGATGGCGTTACTCCAGGCAGACTGCTAGGACGCTACCCGATCGAATTGCTTAGCAGTATGTCGTTCAGAAGGTAAGTTAATAGGAGCCAAGCGGCCCCAGGTATAAGAATTCGACGCCTCGCTCTCATGGAGGCAGAAGATATCTCAAGCCCTCAATAAGTCAGCATAAGGCAGAAACATTCAAAGGCTTTCTTCAGTTCACATCTCATATTCATAAACACTCTGTAACAACAGGCTACTTTTGCTCAGATATCATGGCCAAGCTGTTGACCGTTGTCGGTGCCACGGGTACTCAAGGTCTTTCTCTTATTGATGCGGCGCTCGAAGATGGCACCTACAAGATCAGAGGTCTAACCCGCAATCCCAATAGCGAGAAGGCCGCTGCTCTGGCCCGGCGGGGCGTTGAAGTCGTCAAGGCCGATATCAACGACGAGCAATCACTGATTAGAGCATTTGCAGTACGAAAACTTGCGCCTCGATTCGTGAGGTTAACCGCTAACCATTGAGAATATATAGGGCTCCCACGCCATCTTCGCCATAACTGATTTCTTTGAGCCATTCATTACCCACGGGCCCGAAAGGGCAATTGACATCGAAGTCGCCCAGGGAATCAACATGGCCAGAGCCGCCTCCAAGACAGCCACTCTGGAACATTACGTCTGGAGCACACTCCCCAACGGCAATAAGCTGACCGACGGCAAGTACATCGTGCCACACTTTGAAGGCAAGAACCGGATCGACGACTATATCCGCTCTGATAAAGCCTTACTCGCCAAGACAACCTTCTTCTGGATCACCTGGTATGGGAATAACTTTGCCTACCCAATATTCACACCGAATTTCTTGGTAAGCCCAGCCCGTTCAGCTTATTGCGTGTGTATACTGCATAGTCCCCCAGTGGCTGACCAAGGGGTGCGCAGAAAACCGCCAATGCATACGTCCAACTGTCCCCAGCTCGGCCCGACACTCCCATCAAGGCAATCGGCGACCCGCACAAGGACATTGGGGTTTTCGCCCTCTCCGTTCTGAAGCAACCGGGCCTCACGCTTCGTCCCCAGGGCCGCTTCGTCCTCGCTCACAGCGAAGACACCACGACGGGGAAACTGCTGAGCGACTGGTCCGAAGTCACCGGCAAGCCCTCCACATACGTGCAAACTTCGCTGGATGATTTCAGTGCCGTCTGGCCTGGCTTCGGGCTGGAAATGGGCATCATGATGGCTATGTGGAGTGAATTGAGAGACGAGAGTTGGAGCGGTGAGGAGGGTCTGTTGACGAGGGAGGAGCTGGGCATCAAACAGAGCGACTTGACCACTGTGAAGAACGCTTACAATGTGATGAACTGGGAGGCGCTTTTGTAGGTTGAGAAGGAAAATGCGAGGCTGGTCTCCAATATCTTAGGCCCGATGTTTCTCCTACAATCAATGGCATAATCCTTACCCTAACATAATTTATGGCGTCTCTCCCTCCTGCCTTCCAAGGCAACAAACCACAGCACATTGAAACGGGATGGTGCTTGCTAACTGTTCTAGAAATGTCTTCACCCACGACCCCGCGGTCTCCTACGCTACGGACGAAGCAGCGGAGAGGAATCGAGAAGACGCCACGAGCAGAAAGCGGCGAACAAATGTGATAAAAGGAAATCATACCCTCGGCTTGAAATGCGTGACGCTACAGCCGCCACCGCGATAGAAATCAATCTTACGAATGGCTACTGGTCAAGGACTTGTCTTGTACATCTATCTCGATGGGTAGGTATTTTTTGGCCGGCTGACGAGCAGTTTTGGGAGGCCAATAGACCCCGGCAGCAGCTCGTCGGGTGACTCCAGATCCAAGCTGCAATCTAAGCGCGTCTAGCACATCGATACCGCCCGACAGGACTCCAAGGCCTAGAGCGTGTACCTGAATTGCGGATTCTGTAGCATTCAAGAATCATCGATCAGCACTCTCATTTGATAACCACAACGCGAGGAAAGAAAAAGAGGGAAATGATGCAATCCGCATTTCAAGGGTTGGGAAGAAGGGGAGGTAGGTGCCGGAATAGTAAGCGTTGCACAGTGGTGCGTACCTTCTTGTCCGTCAAATCGTCCTCGTAAGCGTGCTCGAACGCCTCCATTGTGCCCGCCTGGTCGCGCTTCTTATTCTCCCAGACACAGATGAATCGATACACGATGGACAGGGCGGCGGCGACTGCCGAGGTGATGACGACGGCGATAAAGCCCGGTGCGTAGACGGGGGCGTCCTCAGGTTTGAAGAGGAGGGGACCGACGAAGTTGCCTAGGGTTCCAGAGTTAGAATATGGTGTGCCGTCTCACGTAGTGTGACATAGGGGGATGCCCGGCGCGCCATGGGCATCGCATCGCACTGAGACAAGGCAAAGAAAGGAACATACCTAGACAATAGCCCACAAAAATGCCCGAACTTGCCAAACTCCTCTTCGTATACCCGGCCGTGTTGGCGATCTGCATGCCCATCAACACCGCATAGCCGCCTCCGAAGCTCGCCAGGATGTACGCCCCAAACAGCAACCCGCCCGTGGCATCTCTCGGCAACAACCAGAGCAGGAGACTGGCCAAGATCGTGCCCATCTCGCAAATCGTAACCAGGTAAGCTCGCATTCCGGGAAACTTGTACGCAATATAAGGCGCCACCCATTCTATTGTCCCGATGATCGCACCCGCCGGCATGACCAGCAGTAACGAATTCAACGTGTTGAACCCGAAACTGGCAATGATGATTGGGGTGAAGGTCGAGACGGGTCCATTTGCAATCATAATGAGGAATGCCATTGCGAAGACGATCCAGAACTTCACGTCGAGCAGGAGTTCCCAGAGCTGTTCCTTTTTGAAATGTGTGTTGCGCACGCCGGCGTTGTTGATCCGCAAGCGAGCCACGGCAATATATCGTTCCCGTTCGTTGAAGCCCCGTGCGCGGATAGGGTCAGGAGGCATGAAGAAGAGGATGACAACAGACCAAATTATGGTGAGAGCTCCAGCGACCAAGTACATATAGCGCCAGGGAGAGAGAGAGCCGTGAATGTGACCAAGGCCGTAGTTGATCAGTGGTGAGACAATCGAGACGTAGCCGGTGCAGCAATACCAGGCTCTTCAGGTTGATCATCTATTAGTAACTGGACAAGTGAAATGTATTAGACGGGTTTGACTTACCCCATCCGCAATGCCTGCTCATTCTTCTTGTAAAACTGTCCAACGACCAACATGAACATGGGACTGATTCCGGACTCCAAAAAGCCCAAGAAAAATCGCTGGGCGTAGAGGCTCTGCCAGTTGTGGCAAGCAGCAGTGCACATCAAACATATCCCCCAGACGCAGACGATACCAGAAGCAACTCGCTCAATGGGGAAACGCTGGGCCATGACGATGGCCGGATATGCACCGACGATGAAGCCCAGATAGAAGATTGCTGCAGAGAACGAGTAGCGGTTGCCGACTTCGAGCTCGAGATCGGTTCGGAGCCCAAAAAGTGCCTATGAACGTCATGATGAGTACAAAAAGATCGAGTCAAGGACGAGTTCAGTCGAGCCACGTACCGCTTGCGAGAGCATGGCCTTGTCATAATACTGCAGCCCGTACGTGGCGCAGAGGATCGGAAGCAACCGTCGATCGATCTTCCTCTGGACTTTCTTTTCTTCCTTCTCGTCCCACGTTTGCTCGCCAGTATAAGCAACAAGGACTTTCATGGCCTCATCGTTGTGAACAGTGTCGACTGTGATGGTCTTTTTGAGCTCCGTCACGTCATCGTCTGGGTTCTTGGGCGTGGCATCAGCCTGTATGGCTTCTGGTTTCTCCAAATCCGACATGTTGCCTCAAAAATCTAGCGAGATGGCAATAAGATTGATACGTGAGGCGTGAAAACTCTTAGAGATGGGGACGATCAAGGAGAGAAAACACCCCAGGAAGAGAAGAGCCCGATGGTGAAAGACAAGACACCAAGACCCGGGACCAGCCCGACCAGACATTTAAAGGCTTCGTTCTGGATACCGTTCGGCAATCCATGTCTTCGGTTATCTGCCTTGTTCGCCAAGTATCAACAACTGCTGTATTCCGAGGATATCGACTCAAACTTGGGTGCTATGCGGGGGGGACACTGCTGGATTTTGGGGAAGTGAAGTGTTGGCAATGCAGGTCAAGAAGAAGCCAAGGCTGGGCTCTATCCATCTTTGTCGATCAACAACTGGGCAATTGGTTGCTTGCGTGCGGGATTCCAGTCCGATGACATCGCTTAGGGAAGGACTCCTTGGCCTGAAGCCCCACGTTTCAACTTGGCCCGTGGCAAGGCCCGCGCGCGTGGACCTGGGGAAAGTGCGGGGGAATGGTCGACGGTCTGTGAAATCGTGAGGAATTGGGCTGCGGCAAAATGCAGATGTGATAAGGTTACTTGATGATTTGCGTAGAGCAAGCAATGGAGGTGGTTAGGAAACTTTCGGCGATTGCATTGATTGGGAGATTGAAGGGGTGCCCAGAGCAAAAGTACCTCGTATTCGTGTTCTCCCGCGATGACATACAACCGAGAGAGCCACCCTACCTTGTTGGGCATATAACCTCGGAAATGCAGACAAACCTCGTGTGGAGACTGTGGGTTAGGGGGCATCGCTGCTGTGCTGTGCCCCGGGGACCTTACCGACCTGTTCAACTTTGTCTCGTATGGTGACTGTTTCCAAAGCCAATAGGCCTCTTTTTCCCAAATTGGGACCAGCGATGGAAGGGCAAGGAAGTAGGTGCATCGTCGAGAGCCGGTGAGACCACGTCCCTGTCTATCCTAGGCAATTGCCCGGCTTGCTGTCTTCCGGGAGAGCTCGGAGAAAGAGGCTGCAGCGGCTGATCGGGATGGTGTCCATGGTCAGTCCGAGATTGAAGGATCCACTGAGTGGAAGAGACACAGGCGCTCTGGAGACACGGTAGAATTCCAACCCAAGGTTGAAGTCTCGTTAGGATTGGAGTAATGTCGACCAGTCTTGGGCAATCTGTAAGTAGCCAAGGCGATATCAACCAAAAGCCAGAGAGATATACCCGTGGAAGGAGTTCTTAGCTTTAAGTATTAGACTCTGGTCAAGCTGGGAAGTCGGAAACAAGTTGTCTTGATTGTTAATAACCTTGGAATCTTGGATTTTTGATTAGAAGTATCCAACGTCTCGTACCTCGGAAGGCAGAACAGTTCATGGGAAAAGGCTTGGCGAGGGGTCACGACGAGGCTGCAACCCCTAATGACACTTCGAAGTGGCAGCTTATTCCTCCTTTAACCAGTCATCGATCAAAGCATCGATCCTCTCTAATGCTCTCTCCACGCCTTCTTGCTCTTGTTTTCCGGTTGCTGCTGTCGCCAGTATCCTCCCTTCCCCGATATCTATCTTCGATCTCTCCAATTCTGGTTTCATTGGCTCAAACGAAGGTGTAGAGTGTGGTTGTGGATCATTAAATATCGCAGAGAGTGATCCTGGCTTGCGGATGTATCTTACCGTATTCAGACGTTCATCCTGGGATGTTGTCACTATGGGATTGGATCCCTTTGCCACGCGTTCCTTTCGGAAACGAACTTGGGAAGCGCTCTCGCTGGGCGTGATGGAACAATTACTCTCTGCCGGAGACCAAGTCTTTGGGTGCGGGTTTGCAAAAACAGCGGAAATGGCGCCGGGGGATCTTCTCACATAGATTGGGGTCGAAGAAGTTGTGCGGTTTTCTTTGATGTATTCGATAGTGTAATGGGTTGTCACTTGGGATGGGGTCCGTGTACTCGAATTTGCAAACAAGGCAGAAATGGCACCTGGGGATCGTTTTATAGAAGCGGGACTTACCGTGTGATGGGTTTTCTGACAGGGAAATGCACCTTCGCTGTCGGAAGATAGACCACTTCGTGTGCTTTCTTGCACCCTGCATGGTGCGTTGGCATCGCCGTACCTTGCGCAAGAGTCATCACTGCATGCGTACCTCGCCACTGGCTCAATCGGCCAATTCCCTTCCTCCAATTGCGCAATGACTGTTTTCACTGCCTGTTGGACGCGGTTATATGTCCGATCGCTCTTGGTTGTCGATGTGCCGTTCGCAGATTGATATTTTGCTCGACAGGGCTGAGACGACTTCAGATGCCTCTTCAGAGACACAACAAGTTCTTCGTAGGAGTAGCTTCGCACCTCTCGGCTGGCGACGAAGCCCAGTTTCCGCACCTGTAGATACTGCAACGCATCTGCGAGGACAATATGCATGGTTAGCTCTTCTGGGTACTGGAACTCATCTTCTTCAAGGTGAATGT
Source organism: Cladophialophora immunda (assembly GCF_000835495.1). Taxonomy (NCBI): domain Eukaryota; kingdom Fungi; phylum Ascomycota; class Eurotiomycetes; order Chaetothyriales; family Herpotrichiellaceae; genus Cladophialophora; species Cladophialophora immunda. The sequence goes on along the minus strand of NW_015622543.1, from coordinate 2,307,242 downwards.
TCGTGTTTGATAGGATTTCTCCTTCTTCAAGGTCCATCACTTCATTGTCCCTCGATTTAGCGTCAAAGATTGCTTCATGGTCGATCGCCCTGAACAACTCGAGTAGAAGGTGTGAGAGGGCAAGACGTTGCTCGAAGGGTGGTTCAATCTGTGTCGAACTTGAGGCTGATGAAGCCATGGTGGATGTTGGTAGGGAGATTTGACTTGTCTGTTTATGTATTTCTGGGGATGTATTATGCTAGGCCGAGTGTGGACTAATGTGTCTGATAGGACTCTCCTCTGAATGGTACGAGGTTCATGCACCCGCAGCAGCTCACCTCCCTCATATATAAGACGACAGAATCTCTTTTACCTTCAGACAAAGCATGGGCCTAACTCTTTATGCTGTGCGCAATGCTGAAAGGTTGAAGATTCGACCTTAGTAATTGAACAAAGATTGGAGATCTATTCAGAGCATTTGAGACAAAGGAGACTGAAAAGGACTCCGCGTTGGCTTCTTGCAGCAGCTCCCTACTTTGCTGGTCCTCGAGAAAAGCGCCAAACAAGTAACTGAGAACAAAAGATCCACTCCGATAACAGAGTTAATCCTCGGCCACAAGCAGATTTTTCGAAAAGGAGGTAGAGGATTATGAGTTTCCGAAGAGAATCTGAACGCGCGAATTGTGGGCAAACAAATGAATTGTAAACACGTTCGATCATCGGTTCGATCGGCTCAGAGCAGAAAGACTTGAAAAACTCTTCTCATTTCCACAATCAACTAAACGGTGAGCCATGTCCGTACTATAGCCCTGAGTGACTTTCCCCAATGTTGCTGCTCAGATCTCCACCAGCTGCTGTGAACAAGTTGTCTATACCTCGGTTGAAGTGTTTCTGATGCGATAGGGGCTTGATTGGTTTCCAGGCAGTGCACGGACGTAGCTACACCTAAAGTGTTTGAATCGAAATGGAGCCTGGTTTAAGCTTCTATTGAACCGACAATCGCGAGTCTCTAGTTTCTATGTGCCGCGGTATTGTTACAACCCTTTACATAATCCTGCGCATGCTAGTTGGCAAACTCGGCGTCGACCTCTTCATAATAATCGAAAAAGCCTTTGTATAGTTGCACTCCGAGACCGGGGTCGAGCGACCCTGTGGTTGCTCGGATAGAATGCATTGATAACTGCGGGATGCCGCAGTCGATTGCGCGACACCCTAATTTTGAGCTTCAAGCGCCCTATAGTTAGCATCCATCACTCTAGATCTGGCTTTGGAGGAACATACCTAGTCATAGGTCCAATAGTGCCACCGCTCCGACTGTCATTTCGAATTTGAAACACTTGCAATGTGCTACCACATTTCTCAGCAATTCGTGACAACAAGGCAGAGGAGGCGCTGTCGGTTGTCATGTGTCCGTTAGGATCCGCGGAGACGGCCACTCCGATATTCAGGCGCGGCGAGTGATTCTCCAAGTACGCGTAGAGGAAGTTGGGATTGACAGCATGGATCACATCGGAAGAGACGAGAAATGAGTTTGCCAGGGTCTGATTGATCAGGTTGGGACCACAGTAGTCGTTCAAGGCCTCGCAGATCCTCGAGATGACGCTGGGCATGAAGTTGGATCGTGCACCTTGCCTTAAATAGCTTCCGACTTCTTCATCGTCGAAGCACCCAACCATTTTAATGATACCGGGGGAAGCGTCGTCGGGGGAGGCGAGAAGCCCTTCGATAGCAGCAAAGCAGCAGAGCTTATCGTCGATTCTGCCTGCAAAGATGAACTCCTTATCCAAGCCGCCAAGCTGGGCGGGCTGGATATCGAAAAGCTCCAGTTCCCAGTTGACGATAGAAGTATACTCTTTGACACCCAATCGTCCTGCAATCGCTCGCACCAGACGCTCTGGTTGCTTTGCGACAAAAGTTCCGGCAGGTAGCTTCAGTGATGGCAGCTCCTTTCCCGAAATGTCCGAATTGTCAAGTCCGATGATCGGGACCATGTTGGTCTCAAGGTTAAACGGACCCATGGCAGCTGCTCCAAAATGGGGTGCAAGTGTTGGTATCCTTGCAATGGGCCAGTCCAGTTTGACAAGCTTCTCTTCTATTATCCCATCGTCGTTCTTCACAAGAACCTTGCCGCCGATACCCAAATCTCTATCCCACCAGGTCATGTTCAATCCCCCGGCGTAGGGTGCGACACCGAGCTGGACGTACCCAGCTTTTGTCAGCAGCTTTGGAACTGGCTTGACCTTTGCAGTGAGAGCATCGATATGACCGGCGACTATCCCAACGCCATTTCCAGGCTTGTAGTCTTTCCCGACAGCAAAGGCAATGAATGCACTGCCATTCCGCTTTGTATAGTATTTCCCGCCGGGCTGAATCTTCCACTGCTCACGTTCTGATAGATACACATAGCCGGCCCTGTCTAATTTCTTTGTGAAGTGGTCCACGGCGTGAAAGATGGTCGGGTTCTGGGTCATAAAGTCCAGGTACGGCTGGGTATATCTCTCAGGAAAGAATTTCTCTATTTGGGGACTAGGAGGTATCGAGGAGGATGGGTAGGCAGTATGCTGGACTATTCGGTCATAGCCCCTTGATACGTGGAGAGGCATGTCTTCGTGAATGGACGAGAAGAAACCCGAGGAGGTTTTGCGGACCATGGTGAGATGTGGCTTAGGAGGAGGAAGGGTGGATGAGACTGAGGCAGCTTGCAGGGTTATTTGGCGGAAGCAACTGATATGTGGACAGTTTTGGAAAATGCGGCGAAGTTGCGATCAACAGGTACAGATGGTGTCATATGTACCGAGCACTCGGTGCAGCCATGCATTCACCGCAGGGCGCCACCAGCTGCACGGCAACCTTATCGCAGACACCCCTGCGCAGATAAGGTTGGGGTGCATGACGGAGGGAGCTTGGACGCACGAGGCTCACAGCGCCAGTAAGCCACCTGCCTCACCAGCCTCTCCCCGCATCCTGCCACACCCCGAGGACTGGTACATGTACACACAACGCTCGTGATCTTCCCAGGGGACCGGTGCCGACAAATAGGCGTCGCGACCACCCACACTGCCTAGAGGCCGTCTCCTATGCTGCCGGGGGCGGCTTCACCATTGCGCTACCAAGGCCTGAAGACCCGTATTCTCTCGCCCATGCCAGCTGGGCCTAGGTCATTGAGAATCTGCATAAGTTGCCGGGACTTTGGCTCTTCTCCACCCCCCCCAATTCTTCAACCACCTCACCTCCCACCAAGTCTTGATATAGCTGGCCGGAGAAGAACCTAGCACCCACCATTTCTCTTCTTTCTGTAACCTACTGGGCATACAACGCTGCCTCATCCTTCCAATTCTCACTTCGGCCAACAATCTATATCAATCTGTAACACTTGACGAACATGTCAGAAGAGGGAGCCTAGACTAACACCAACCGCCCAGCCAAATGTGCTGCAAAAAACTGTCTATAGAACATGAGTCGGCCACCGCGGAGCAAAGGATGCAAACAATGCGTCCAGCGTCATATCAAGGTGAGCTCTCGTCGCTCTCGTCGCTCTTCCCCAACCATTTGCAGCGACTCCTCCTCATTCAAGCAGAGAGGCAAAGAGGAGCAGTCTGACTTTCAGAGCCATTGCAGTGCGACGGAAGACCGCCGTCCTGTCAAGAATGCTCTCGACTCGGCTTGTCATGTTCGGGCCCTATTCAGGGAACTATATTCCTGGACATGACTGAAAAAATCACACAAGGGAGAAAGAAGAAACACAAAGTATCAAAGCAGCCCGCTTCCCCAAAAGACGCCACCAACTCCCTCGTGTCTCCGGCGACGATCGTGGACTTCCATGGTGAAACACCAGACACAAACCCATCTTCTGCGGAGGAGAATGAACGATCTATCGAGGATGGTCAACTCTGGGAGGACAATGCTGAACAGGACAGTGCCGATGTCTGGAATACTACTCCTGGAAACGATTCGTCCCCTTCCTGTAGCACGCCCGAAGAGAATGTCTGGCAGCACATCCCCGGCTGCCCTATAACCGAACAAATGTGCTCGAACAACGTATTCGAGCACTATTTCGTCGGTCAATTTGTCCATTCTGTTTCCACAGCACGCTTCGCCACATATCCGGATTGTCCGCAGTCTTGGCTCTTAGAGCTGCCCAACTTCCTATCCATGGAGCTCGTGCCATCAGTGAAATATTCCATTCGGGCCGCTGCCCTCGTCTATTTTGCGGTTGCATATGGCCACAAACAAGCCGAAATGGACGCCATGCGCTGGTATTCGGCAGGCCTAGAGTGCCACCGGACGACCCTCCAGCACTCTCACACAAAAGCATGTGTCGAAATTGGTTCGGACGGGAACTTTTCGAATATTCTTCCATCCGACTTGGCAATCTGCGTGCCATTGCTATTTCAATACTTTGAAACAATGAGAGAAACTACTGCGGATGTACTGTCAGCGCATTATAACGCAGCCGCCGAGATGATCTGTAGGAGAGGACCATTTGAGTGCCGCACTGGAATCGGTCATAGAATATTTCGGTCACTGCGCCATTACGAAGTAAGATCTTGCCTTACATGTTCTGTCTTTGTCGAGTTGTCAAAGTGGACGTCTAACCCTAGAGGCACAGGCATTTCACTCCCTCTGGCAGAATCAGCCCTCCAGGTTCGATTCATTAGATTGGACCACTATTCCCTTCACGCATCACCCCAAGATATCGCCAGATTTTCTCATTGACATCCTCCTCTCCTTCTGTCGTGTACTGCAGCTGCCACCAGGGAAGCAGAGCCAAACACTACGAGATTGCATTCACAACATATCCGGTCTGGGTGCTGACACCAAGTGCCAGATCGAAAAGGACGTCTTAGTGCTCATGTCTAGACTACAGGACTGGAGGTGGCATTTTGAACAAGCGAACGATGTCACCTCGAAATTGCCTGACAGCCCCAATATCATCCCCGTGGTGTCATCTAGACACGAGCGACTCCAAGAACTCTCCTTGACAATAACCTCAAAGCCGGAAATTTACGACGACACTTTCACCTCATATTGCATCGCTATATACGGCGCTGCTAAGATCATTCTCCATTCTATCCTCTTGGTCATCGCGGCATCAAATGCAACTCCGATGGGTCTTGACCCAATATCTCCCATTCCCCGTCACCGATCGGCGATCATCTCTTATTCGGATTCCGTTCTCCAGGTCGCAATGTACCAAAGGCTGGCCAGTCCCTTCTGTGGTGACTCTGTACGTACACTCTCGGCCGTCAAGGTCGTCGTGGCCCTGGCAGCCGATGACCAACAGCGGCTCCAAGCTCGAAATCTGCTTTCCAACTGGAACTTCGGCACCACCGCCCGACATCAGACTCCTCTTCCAGCTCTACCTGAGACATAATCACATCAATGGCCGTGGACAAAGACAGGACAATCGGGACAAGGCCCACTGGCTAATGCCTTGAATGTGTTTGGAGTTTCATGCCAACTCTGTCAAAAGATCCAAACGATTTGCTTTGGAACGGTCGCTGTGGTTCTGCCGGTGGTTGTCTTTTAAACAGCATCTGCTCAAGGTGTTGTATGAACAGTTACCGTCAACGCACAGTTTTCTGGCGAACAGCCAGCAGCCTCTTACCCGCGACAACAAAAAACAGGCTGAAGGTATAACACTGACGTTTGACTCATGGACACCATTGCGCATAAATTGGCAGCAACCCAGGGTTCATACTTGCGGAGCGGTAAGACAAGACCTCGGACCTCCTGTCAGTCTCCTTGGAGTCCTGTCTCGACCTGAGACCCAGTGCGAGCAAGTATCTGATGGGGAGGTCTAGGGATATTGGTCTCGTGAATTGATCTAGGAAGTTCATTGGGACACAATTCAATGTATCAATAAGTTGTGCGCCTGATCTGAGCACATCTCCTTCCGCCGCAGTCCACAAACGATTGGCATCCGGAGAAAGTTGTGCCGAGGAGACAACTGACAGTCTAGCCCATCAGCACAAGCGAGAGTGCATGATTGCTCCATCGAGGCTTTAATTTGTGGGTCGCGATAATTCCTAGAAGCGGTTAGGCCGGAAAGGCGTTGAGATTCTGATGGACGAGACCCTCCCATCTGAGGACAACCAGGGATTCGTGAAGTCTAGGCCTCGCCTCCGGAACTTATTGATCCCAACAAGTTCCGCCGAGAAAGAAAGTGCAGAAGGACACAGGATTCTTTTGTCACTGCCCGGCCACCGGTGTCGCGAACGGCACATTTCACACCTCTTTCGGGCATGGAGTGTACTGGGTGTGTTCGAACTGCAGTTTTCAGGCCTGGGTTGCCCCAGAGTAACCTAACAGTACCTACAATAGACCACATGATAATGTAATACCTCAAGGAATTGCTGTTTTTAGCGAGGAAAATAGAGATGCAGGCCACGTCCCCAGGATGCCAGGATGCCACGCCTCGCGTGTGTCTCGCTGCGGAGATAGCACATATCCCCTTTGCCATATGGAGGGGCCCCATGTCTCGGGGGCATGTTGCATGTCGTTCCCCGCCCAGAGAATGATCCTTGTAACCCTACAAGCCATGGTGTGGGCTTCTAGAATCGCAATGGGGGTTTTCGCGTCGGCTTCCACTTAGGGATAGCCACGACGAGACATCTTATTTGCGGCTGCTGAGCCAGTAAAAAGGACGGCCACCACGATGGGTACCTATGTATTAATGGTGGGCAGGATCAAGCTTAGAGGCTGCGAGTTATGTCGAGAGGAGACAAATGTGTGTATTATTTTCTGTCAGCCTATTTACTACGGCGTTATGGGTTTTTTCCCCTTCTCTACCTTGACATTTGGGGGTTCAAGAGACGTCGATACGCAGCCAACACTGACGAAAAGACCGCATTCCTGTTGGCTCTGTGGGAGGAATAGATAGCATGGTTGATGGTGCGTGATGTCCCCGGCCCTTACTCCTCGGCGTGGCGCAGGAACCTTGGTGATAGAGTCCCTCCCAGCTCTTCAGCCTGGGACTTCCCATTCGAATCGTAGTAGGGCTTGCCGCCGATGACGGCGACGCGGCGCCCCTTGCGCGCGGCGGGCCAGTAGTCCCAGATGGCCTGGTGCTGGACGGCGCGGTTGTCCCAGATGGCGACCGAGTGGGCGTCCCAGTGCAGGCGGATCTGGAACTCGGGCGACTTCTCGATGTGCTGCGCCAGGAGGCGCAGGATGTGCTCCGACTCGAGCGGCGAGTGGCCGTCGAGATGGACCGAGCAGGGCTCGTTGGTGAACAGCATCTGCCACCCGGTCACCGGGTGCGTGCGGATCACCGGGTGGGAGCACGCCGTGTTGCGCCCCTGCTCCAGGTTGCCCCGGTACTTCCGGGTGCCGCGGCGGGTGACGGCGGTCTTGCCCTCCAGGAACTGCTTCATCGGAGGCGAGAGCTTGTCGTACGCGGCGTACATGTTGGCGTACAAGGTGTCGCCGCCGCTGGGGGGCACCGTTTCCATGTAGAGAATCGAGTACGCCGGCGGGTAGGGCTCCTCGCACATGTCCGAGTGCCAGGCCTCGCCGGGCGCGAACTTGGAGTCCTTGTCGGCGGCGATGGGGAGCAAGGCGGGATGAAGGCCCTTGGAAAATGGGTGGTTGGTTTCCTGCAGGTCGCCGAGACGTGCCGCAAATGCAAGGTGCTCGTCCAGGCTGAAATTCTGGTCGCGGAAGACGACCACGCCCCGAGTGGAAATAAAGGCGGCGAGGTCCTCGACTTGATCGTCGGTGAGGTCCTTCAGCTGGACGTCGCGAAGTTCGGTTCCGAGGTTGGGACTCAAGTCCTTGCGGGCCGCTTTCTCCAGCAGGCGAGAGAATTTGGGATCGGCCTTGAGCCCAACAATGCGAGGCTCTCCAACGAGTTCTTTATAACCAGCTGCCAACTCAATGACCTTGGACTGCACGATGGTAGAAGTAGTGGAGGACGACATGGCGTTCTGTTCTTGAATATGTGCTTCTAGTACAGGAGATAGAAGACGGTTGGATATGTGTGCTGTTACTGTTGTTTTCGAGGCTGTTGGCGATCAACAGGTCCAGTCCAAGTGCCTGGGGTTTTATATTTTCAAGAAATTGCTGGTCGTGATAATTACCGTAGTTGGTGGCGTATGAGCCCGGATGTATATGACCATCTTGCATATGCAGGCAGAGATGGATGCGGAACAATATGTCTGATCTCGACGGACTTAAGAGCTTTGGATCTTAAAGCTCGGGGCTATAAAGGTTCAATCGAGACGTGGTCCGCAGGGATGCTGGACCGAAGTCACCTGGAGTTGCGCAAACTCCAGCATATGGCGTCGGTCTATTGATGGTCTCGGATGCAGGGGTGCAGGAAGAAAAGGGAAGGATGATGTTGGACAAGACATTTCGGGGTCCCGCGGGAATTTCCCGAAACAGCATAGTATGCAATCCTGGCTCCACACGGACTTTCCGTCCCCAGTCTGTCAGTAAACCTGTGTTGATTGACGCCTCCAAACACGTCCGACTCCGTCGTTAGGACACTGGAAAGGGACGCCGAGATTGATCAACTGTTCAGTGTTGATTTGACGTCAGGGGGTCATCTGAATACGGACTAGTATCGAGAGTCGCACTGTGGCCGGCTTTTCGCTAGAGACAAAGTTGACGAAAATGCTCGTCGTCACGCTCAATCTGCTTGATCAACTTTCCAACTTTCCAAATGAGAGCTGGGAGACGACATTCAACATATTTTGTACTGCACTGATTCCATAGAAACGTGTGGTGGTGAGTATGAGACCGTCTAACGCTAGGCTTCAGAGGTTGCATGGTAGAACGTAGAAGACAATCCTTTATCCTCGGGTACGCTGCGACGTCCACTCTAACGTATGCCACAACGACCTTTGGGCTGTCGCTCAAATGGAAAGACAATCAAGTCAGTCATTCCATCTCTGATCCTGCTCAGCGCAGTCTGTCTGTCGCCTAGACATATGCTTCTAGAACGTATCTGATGACGTACGAAGCCATGCTCCCCCTTTCTCCGCACAGCCGAAAATCCATTTCTACAGCACCGTGCTAAAAGGGGCTGTTGGAAATGAATTCCTCATACAACGGACATTGCATCTTCCGAGAGTGATTCTGCCGTCAGCGGGTAGGGCTGATTGTTTATGCAAAGTCTATTCATGACCGGATTCTTTTGATTTCCTCAACCCTCGAGCCCTCAGTTGGGCCCCGTACACCCACAACACTGCTGGGCCCGCAAGCCCCAGGACCAGCGACAGCACGGCCAACAGGGTGTTACCCCACCCGTAGCCCAGCTGGGCGTACATGATGGGCCCAAAAATGGGGAACGCAAAGGCGGTGACGCTTCGAAAGATCTGGCTCGCGGCGGCACCGGCTGCCACAGCGTGTGGAAAGGCATCCATCACATAGGCCTGCGAGGCTTGAGTGGTCATGACGTTGCCAAAGCTGAAGACGAGAATGCCCAGATCCGGCACGACCCAATGGGCCTTTGCTTGGGCTGACCAGCCGTACCAGAGCAGGCCGATGGCCGAGAAGATGCCGGCAGGGATCATAAGCGGCACCCGGACCTCAGGCACGACCTCACTTCCGGCCTTTTGCTTGAGCCGTCGGTAGATGCGATCCATGCCCAGGCCGCCCAGATGGGAGCCGGCAAGAAACCCCAGCGCCACGGAGATGTACTGCAGACCGGCCTGCTGGGTGGAAAAGCCGTATTTGTCGATCCACAAACTGGCATAAGTTGTCATGACCAGGTACGCGGTGCCCAGGTTGACGCAGAGATACAAAGAGACTACCTGGATGACCCCTTGGTGGCGGAGCATGAGCATCGGTCGACGGAAGCTCTGCTTCATTTCACTCCACCAAGCCATATTCCCCCCATCGGCCGTACCTAGTGGTTGTGGCTCAGGCGGAGACTGGCGTCGAAGTCTGGCTGCTCTGCGACGGAGAATGATTTTGGTCGAAGTCTCGGGGAACAGGAACAAGCCCAGTATCAGAAGCGTGGCGGTGAAAATGGACAAAGTCCAGAAGAGCCAGCGCCAGCTAGCCTTGACGATGAAGCCTCCCACGATGGGCCCAAAGGCAGGACCCAGCAGAGGCATGGTGGTAGCAATCCCGAGCGACCGTCCCCTTTTTTCTGGGGGAAAGCAGTCGGTCAAGATGGGATTTGTGATCTGGGGGACCTCAATTAGCTTCTACCACCCTGACCATGGCTCCAACTTGGGGGCCTGGCCGCGCTTCAGGCTTTGACTGACCGCAAAGCTGGAACTGGCGCCCAGGCCAGCAAACAGACGCCCGACGATGAGCAACGACTTGGTTTGGCTGAAGCCGCAGATGACGTTCCAGACGGTGAACCACAGGCCCGTCACCAGCCAGACCGGTCGCCGGCCGTAGAGTTCGGTCATGGGGGCGACAAGGATGGGGCCGAACCCGTACCACACCACGAAGATGGACAGGGTCAACTGGGTGGTTTCACTATTCATGCCCAGCTCCCGGCCGATGACTTTGACGCCCGGGGCCATTAGCGTGCCGGACGACAGGGTCGCAAAGCTGGCCGCCGAGGCGAGCAGGACGAGGGTCCATTTCCGTCTTTCTGGCCAGTTCAAGGGACACTCAGGGTCGTCAGGGCCATCCCACGAGGCCTAGAAGAAGACCGCGAGCTTGTTAGCAAGACATAAACCCTGATTCAAAGAGGGTTCACTCTCTTTTATCTTTCCTACCTTGACATCTGTTCTCTCCTCCGTTCTGACCTCAAGTGCTTTGTCACTGATCTGGTTGCGTTCTTGACCTTGTTCGGCATCGATCAGTGGATTCAGGACCGCAGATATTGCGACTGCGCTGTTTTCTTCTCCGGGAAACAACTCTTTTGACGGCCCCTCTTGCATTGTGGCTATCCTTGCATTGGCTGGGCATAAGAACGATACAAGTCAAGAATATACACATATATATGTGTGTATCAATGTGGACGAATCCTGCATGAAAATCGAGTCTAGCATGACCATCTTGTGGAGAATAGCTACGGCCCAGCGCCCTTCGAGTCTACAAGAATGTCTGCAGAATATGACGGTTTTGGATCCTCATTCTCAAGTCGATTGGACCCTTGGGATGCCTCTCAGGGCGTGACATCTCCCCGATCTCCAACCGCCAGGCTAGAAAAGAACTCAAGGCTTTAGGTGATGGATATAACAGACTTTCGGGAAGCATGTATGCCCCATCTTTCCGGACCGGGACAAAATATGACAGGGAGGACAAGGGCGAGATGCGCAAACACGGCGCAGAGAGCAAAGATAACGGGTCCGGCAACGAGGCTGCGGGGGAGATGCTCTAATTGGCTGGCCAGACTCCACTTGCTCGGGCCCGAAAGGGTGGGTGCTCATTCTCGACTGTTGAACGGCCGAGGCCCCACTGTTTGATAGGGCACAGCCAGGGGCCGCAAGGCTGAAAGCCGAAGCCGAAAGGCGTCTTAGACCTGCGAGTCGCTATCAGACAGAACCAAGCTCCACAGAGTCTGTGAGGGCTTTGTGTTGTTCTCGTCCACTCGAGGGCCTGTGTGATTTCCACTGGGGCTGCTTCTATGTTATCGAACTGGTGGGACGCAAGTTCCAATGTCGAGGAGTCTGTACTGCTATAACCATAATTAACCATCGAGATTTTTCTCGTCGATTGTACCGCTACAAGCATAGCTAAGAATTGCAGTGTCTCATAGATTAGACCATTCCTTCACGCAAGGAGGACGATACAGGCGCATAAGATGGCGTCGAAAGCGAATGTGCTCCTCGTCGGATCTGGAGGTGTCGGGACCATGGCTGTATATGCTCTCGAGTCGGGGGGGAAGGCAAAGGTCACGGCTGTGCTGCGCTCCAATTATGCCGCAGTCGTAGAGAAGGGATTCAGTTTCGATTCGGTCAATCATGGTCATGTGTCGGGATGGAAGCCCACCGCCAGTAAGTCTTTATGCCCCAGGGCTCGCTCTCGACCCGGACGAAGTCGAATCCGTGCGCTGATCACCGGACTGCTCAAAACAGTCGTCAACTCTGTGCCGACCGTGTCTGAAGCCATGGAGCCGTTTGACTTTATTGTGGTGACGACGAAGAACGTGCCGGATGTGCCGCCCACAGTGGCTGAAGTCGTCTCTCCCGCAGTGACCCCCGGCCACACCGTCATCGTGCTGGTCCAAAATGGCCTCAATATTGAGCACCCCGTGCAGACCAAGTTTCCCACCAACATCGTGCTCTCGGGGGTGTCTCATATTGGAGCGAAAGAGACCACCCATGGCCACATCCTCCACAACGACCCTGACCGCCTGTTCATCGGGTTCTTCCCCCACCCTGCGATCCCTCAGGAGCAAGGCGAGGCGGCCGCCAAACGCTTCGTGGACATTTACAATGCTTCCGGCCGGGTGGCCTGCAACTTCGACGACACCGTGACGTGGCGCCGCTGGAGGAAGTTGATGTACAACGCCAGCTACAACCCGGTCTGCGCCATCACCCAGATGGACACCAGCCGTCTGCGACTGGCACGGTCTCCCATCGACGGCTTGATCAGGCCACTGATGAAGGAGATCGTCGCGGCCGCCAAGGCCAACGGGATCGACCTGCCGGCCGATCGTATCGACGCCATTGTCAACGCCGAAGACATTGGTCTCTACTTCGAGCCCAGCATGCAGCAGGACGTTGCCAAGGTATGTTAAGCAAATGACGATGTTTCCTTCTCGTCCTCCTCTCCACCGGTTATGGTCGCTGATCGCACGGTCTGATGTTAGGGAAACCTGACCGAATACGAGATCATTGTGGGTGAGCCACTTCGAAGTGCAGCCCGCAATGGAGTGGAAACCCCAACCCTCAAGATGGTGTACGAACTCATGCAGGCCATTCAGTGGAGGACGAAAGAGAAAAAGGGTCTCATCAAGGACTTGCCGCCGCGGAAGACCAACTAGTTCGATGCCAATTAACAAAAGATCACCTCCCTCCGCAAAGACAATCTAAGAGAACGCAATGCGATCTTCGAATCTGCTCCTTTCCGCAACGGAAAATAACTAGAGCTATTCCATCCGCTCCCAGGCGTTCCAGATCTCAATTGATTGCACAATCTTACTTCGTATTCGAGATTCGGTAAAGCACATGAGCAGAGGATATGTTTTGTGACAGAGCTGCGCATTGGCTCGCTGTGGCCCGGATCATTACCTACGAAATGATCAACACCATAGACATGAAAGCGCGCAAAGGTTTCCCGTAGCTACATCTATAAATGATTCTGCTGAGCGTAGTTTCTCATCAGTTCCGCCTGCGAAATAGACTCGTACCTCCTTTTATGAATCTGTTCAATTCAGTGTCCCTCTTTTGATCCCGTACCTTCTTCTACTCCATGGCAGGAGGAACAACGAGGGTAGAAAGAGGGCTGGAGAAAGATTCACGCGATCAAACCAGGAAAACCGCAGATTGATCCGGGCCAATCTCTCCAAGATGAAATGTGTAGTATTTCGCGCCACTCGGCAGGATCAAAATCAGTGAATTTCTCTCGCGCATCTCTCGCACCCACCGACATACTGCTCGTAGTTAAGATTCTCTACGGTCCAAGAACAACTCATTGCTTTGGCAACCCCGACATCCAATGCAAGTTTGTGAAAACGGCATTGCAGCTATGGCACCTCCTCCCTCACCAAGCCAAAAAAAACCACCCCTGCGTCCGCCTCAGTCTGCCAAAAAGGCACCCCCACTTCAACTTGCAAAAAGCATGAAAAATCAAGGAGCGTGTCTCTTGTCCAGCGCCTTGAGTCGTCGGGTGAGCGACATTCTGATCTTGGCAAAAGTCCCTTCTTCGTTTGACTCGAGGTCTTCAGGCTGGTAGACCCGGCGGTCGGAAATCAGATCGATCGAGGTCGATTTGGTGTAGGGAGGTCCTCGGAAATAGACCTTAGCCCCCAGATAGAGCGCGAAGATGACCGGGAGCGATGCACATCGAGAGAAGAAGGCTTTGGCCGAAGGCGGCTCCCCGAGTGGCCAGATACCCAGATAGACCTCGTTTATCAGCACCAAGACGCAGAGAGTGACGCCGATGATGGTGGACCACGGCGAGGCCCAGCTGGTCCAGGGGAGCTCCGATTTGGCATACCCTTGAGCCTTCCAGGCCCTGCGGAACCGGATATGATTGGTGAAAAGCATGGTCCAGTTGAACAAGGTGATGAGGCTGATCAAATGAGCCAGCCAGGCAAAGACCTGATAGGCACCCTCCGAGGCATTGAGATAGGAGATGCCGCCACCGACGAGGAAGGTCAAGATGATGCACGGCCAAGGTCGACCCTGGCTGTCGGTTTTGAGGAAGATCTTTGGGGCCATACCCAGCTGGGCGAGCCCAATGGGCGACCGGGAACTGGCGTATGCCAATGCATTTCCGCACGACAAGACACTGATCAGAATGATGGCATTCATGACGTGTGCAGCGCCTGGGAGACCGGCGTCTTTCATGGCAATGACAAAGGGGCTGGCGTTTTCTCCCGATCCATCAAACAGGTTCTTGTCCCGAGGATCGACGCACAGGGTCGTCATGAAGGCACCCCCAATGTAGAACAGCCCCAGGCGGATCCAGATGGTCTTGACCCCTCGAGGAACTGACTTTCTCGGGTTGCTGGCCTCAGCTGCCGTCAGACCGATGAACTCGGCCCCGGCCATGGAGAAGATGCAGTTGTGCAACGTGTTGAGGAAGCCTTTGAATCCGTTGATGAAGGGAATCTCGCGCCAGTACCGGAAGCCGATCGTGGTATGGTTCGGGGCTCCCCCTGCGGTGATGACCAGGAACATGATGATGATGACAAAGATCCAGAAGAATTTGACAATCGCGAGCGCCACCTCCACTTCGGCAAAGACCCTCACGTGGAAGACGTTTATGAAGAGCAAGATGGCCAGGAAGATGGTCACCCATGCCGACACAAACATGGCGTCAGTCCAGTATCGGATCACCGTGACCGCGCCCTGCACTTCGGCCGCCAGCACCAGCGTGGACGACATCCAGTAAGCCCAGCCCAAAGTAAAGGCCACCGATTTGTCGAGAAACTTCTCCGTCCAGCGCGGAAAGGCAGATGGCACGGGGTAGAGGCAGGCGATCTCTCCCGTGGCTTGGGCAACCGCCCAGGAAATGAGTCCAGCCAGACAAAAGCCGAGCACATTGCTCACGGGACCGCCATGGGCCAAGGTTGATCCAGAACCCAGCCAGAGACCAGCCCCAATGGAGGCGCCGAGGGAAAAGAAGATGAGATGGCGAGATCCCAATGCTTTGGCAAGTCCCGGGTCCTGGAGAGGCAACGGTGCTATCTCGCCATGAGCAGGAGGGCCCTCTTCGGAGCTCGGGGCCTTCTGAGTAATGGAGGTGGTATGCTCTTTCTCGCTCATGGTGAGCCAAGTCTGGTAATCGAAATTCAATGCCTTTGACGTGTGTTTCTCTCTCTCTTTGGCCCGAGATAAAGGAGTATTGCTGAACAGACAGGGGGCGCAGCGCTCCCGCTGGCGAGGTCCAAGTTCTTATAGAGCTGCGCTCTTGGTCTGATCAAAGCATGGACAAGATCCTTATCATGTCTACAGAGAATGACCAAGACCTACCTCGTCGCGATATACTCTACCTTCTCCCTGCCAACGCGCGTTGTTCGTCCAGCGCGGACACTACCAGAACCATGGCAAGATTGGACAAGGCCTGGAAACCCTCAACAGCGAGAATGCGGCTGGATCGATCGAAAGTTCTCAAGATAACAGATAAGACCAGATTCAGCAACCTCGCGCCCCATCGTTCGTATCAACCGCGGGATTCGAGGGCTTGGTGGAGAAAGGGGAGCTCGGGTATTTCGGCGGAGGGCTTGATAGGTCGCTTTTCGGCGCCGACCTCGTTGGCGGCATCGAACTATCCCAATGGTGGAGAAAGGCGGAGGAAGGGCGTTGGAAACCACAGGATCATGGCAGGCCCGAATTTATTTATGCTGTTGCAAGGAGAGCCCAAGCACGGTGAGAATGTGCTGGGAAGACCATTAACAAACAATTCCAAAGACTAGCCGGCCTTTCACGGCGTGGTCACCAATGTCGTCGTCAACAGAACATGCCGCTGGGTCGAGCTCGCTCCATCCGCTCGACCCCATCACCGCAAACGAAATCGAGGAGACGGCCAGGTTGATCAAGTCCAAATACGCCGAAGGGGCTGTTCACTTCAAGTCCATTTCGATCCTTGATCCGGCTAAGAAAGCCCTGCTCCCATACCTGGCGGCAGAGCGGGCAGGCAAAAGCCCACTTCCCACCATTCCACGCAGGACCAAGGCAGTATGGGTTCTCCTTGGTAGCTATGACTGCTTTTGCGCGAGTGTCAACTTGAGCTCCCAGGAAGTCGAGCACTTGACGCAGTTGGACAGGACTGGGTTTCCCAACGGAGACGTGGACGAGACCCGTGAGATGAGACTGCTGGTGCCGCAGCACCCGGAAGTCAAGAAAGCCATAGAGAAACTCGGCCTCCCACCAGGGACCGAGGTGGTCTGCAATACATGGTCCTATGGCCGAGAAGATGATACCCAGATTGACCGCAGAGTCCAGGTAGGTTGGCACCTTTCCTGGGATCGAAAGGGTGGTGGCTCAGCTGGCAGCTAACCGTGAGATATCGGTGGTAGTGCTACATGTTCTGCAAGGATCCTACGAGGGCCACCGATGCCTCGAACCATTATGACTTTCCGCTTCCCATTGCGCCGGTTTTTGAGAATAAAACAAAGAGACTGGTTGAGATCATCTACTTGCCGACTGGGGCTGACGCCAATGTCAACAGAGACCCGAAGTTTGTGCCGCATAAGGCGAAGGAGTTCCATCACAGCCTGCAAGATAGACCGACTCGGACGGACCTGAAGCCTTTAATTGTCATCCAGCCGCACGGCACCTCCTTCGCGGTGGAAGGGTACCTGGTCAAATGGCAGAAGTGGCGTTTCCGACTGGCCTTCAATTTTCGAGAGGGCATGGTCCTCAACGACGTGACCTACGACGGCCGCGAGCTGTTCCACCGAGTCTCCTTGAGTGAAATGGTCGTTCCCTACGCCGATCCTCGCAGTCCCTATCACCGAAAATCGGTCTTTGACCTGGGCGATGTAGGAGCCGGGAATTCGGCCAACAACCTCCAGCTTGGCTGTGACTGTCTCGGGGTGATCAAATACTTCGATTTCGTGGTCAGCAACAGCAAGGGCGAGGCCGTACCCAAGCCCAACGCCGTGTGCATGCATGAAATCGACAACGGCATCGGATACAAACACACCAACAACCGCAGTGGGCTGGTCTCGATCACTCGAGCACGGGTTCTCGTTCTCCAATCCATCCTGACGGTCGGCAACTACGACTATATTTTTGCCTTTCATTTCGACCAGGCCGCCGGCCTGCATTATGAAATCAAAGCCACCGGCATCGTCGCCACACAGCCGATTGACAAGGGAGTGACCGTGCCTTGGGGGACAGTGGTCAATGAAGGGGTGCTCGCTCCCCATCATCAGCATGGTAGGTCTTGAAATCTCAGCCTCGTCTTTTGGCGACGACCCTGTGTCGCCTGACATGGCTGAGGAGCTCCATTGGTTGACTAAACCCAGTTTTCATTCTCCGCATCGATCCTAATCTCGATGGGCCGCACAATACCGTGGTGATGGAGGACTCGGTGCCGATGCCGCTGGACGATGAGCTCAACCCCTACGGGGTAGGGTACACGGTACAGAAGATGAAAGTGACCGAGTCTGGAAGTTGTGATTTCTCGCCCAACCGCGTCTTCAAGATCACGAATCCGAACTCCATCAATCCTGTCTCGGGCTTGCCGGTAGCATATGCCATTGGGAGCCCCATGAAGCAGATGCTCTTGGCGCATCCCAGCTCCCAGCATGGCCGACGCGCTCGATTTGCCACCCATCCGTACTGGGTCACCAAGTACCAGGAAGGAGAACTCTTTGCGGCAGGCAATTTCACCTACCAGTCCATTGCCCTTCCCCTCGGAAAGGCGACCCACGACGGTTCAGGCGACGTGGCTGCATGGGCGGCGAGAAAAGATCCGGTGGACAACGAAGATATTGTCCTGTGGCACAGCATTTCCTTGACTCATAATGTTCGTGTCGAAGACTATCCCATCATGCCCTGCGAGACGATTGTAGTTTCGCTCAAACCCAGCGGATTCTTTGAGGAGAGTCCCCTGATGGACGTGCCTCAGAGCAGTCAGCTCGCGAGTCAAAGCACCCTCTACGAAGATCCCCAAGACCGCCCAACTAATGGCCATTCTTCCTGCAGTGGGCACGAGGCTTGTCGTTAGGCTTTTTGCGCTAATCAAGATCAATCCTCGATTTAGAGGACTTGATATATAGAACAGGATTGGGAAATGCATTACTTCTTTCTGTACCGAAAGCTGTTTCTTACCACCCCCAAGAGTCGCATCTCTTTGCGAGAATACATACATATTGAGCGGATGATCAACATTCAATGACTTCCAACAGAGAACATGACTGCGATGGCATTGTAGTAAGTATAGGGTTGTGATAGAGTACACAAGGGCTAGTGCATTAGTGCGCATCGCTGCCATGTCGTGTGCAAAACGCCCTCTAATCGCATCTATCTACCTGCTCTCACATTGCTTTTCACCACAAAGACCATCGAGAGCGTCTCGCTGCCGCAATTGCTGTCTCTATCTTGCCACTATCTGTCGTCTCCCTGGATCCCTGGAGGAGAGATATCCACTGGACTATCATGCCCAGCCTTTCTTAGCCACAATCAGACATGGTTGAACATGGCTGTTGCGTCTCGGCTTTCGGCTTTCGGATTTCAGACTTGATTCCTTACCGCCAACCAGCACGGCCAGTCCGGTGGTGTATGAAACGACTCTATCGATCTTCGGCGCCGCGTTACCCACCGGGTTCAGTCACGATCCATCTGATCCATTGCCCTCTTCGAATAACTCTATCTCCGGCACTCGACCCCAGGGGACATTTACTCTAAGGGAGAAGCGGGAAATACTTCGTCACCTGTTCTCCCAGGCAAAATTAACTTATTTTGCTGTAGATTACCGCTTCCTTGGAATCGGTGGCATTAAGGCTTGTGAGAAACGGCTGGCAACCAAGGGGTCTAGTCACCATGAAAGCTCCCTTGATGAGCGAGACCATGGAGAAAGCAACGCTGGAGGAGATTCCTGTCGAAGCCCTGGAGCCTCGGCGAGACGGCGAACTCGACGACGTGCTCACCATCGAAGATATGCGGGTGCTTGCGCAGAAAAAGGTGGCCAAGATGTACAGAGGTCCGTTGTTCAACTCCGCCGTCGGCTGCCCCATCCCTCCGCGAGAATAACGCTATTAAGCAGGAGCTTCTCTCTGACATGGCGACAAGCATATATGCATGATACTAACCAAGGTCTCCGGGGCAGATTACTTTAACGACGGAGCAGACGACATGATCACGTACGTCCAGCACGCGGCCACGACCCCTTTCTCAGTGTTTGCTGCACCTCCGGAAATTATGCCCTGGCTGATAGAAAGCTATCTTCTCCAGGCTCCGCGACAACGAAGCAGCATATACGCGTTATAAGATTCGGCCGAGAGTGCTGATCGATATGTCGGGCTTGGACTCTTCCATCACAGTCTTTGGATGCAAGGTACGTACGGGTCAAGGCTCTAGGGGGCATCATGGACATCGAAACCCAGTAATATTACAGATGTCGATGAGTAGACCGACGAGGACGATTGTGCCTGACGAAATCTTATTGGATGTAGATTCCCATCCCGCTTGCCTTTTCACCATCCGCCGCTCACAAGCTGGCCCATCCAGATGGGGAGGTCGCGACATCGGCGGCAGCTGCCAAGGCAGGCATACCCATGGGCCTTTCGTCGTATTCGAACTCTTCGTTGGAAGCCGTGGCGAGCAAGGGACGGGGGAACCCCTACGTCATGCATCTTACTATTTTGAAGGACCGGGACCGGACCGTGCAGACACTGCGCAGGATCGAAAGTAAGTGCCATCTTGTCACGTTCTCCTGGCTGGCCGGCGCCGTGGCTGCTGGGCTCGCTCCTCCAGTCCATTTCAAGGCGTGGACTGCTAATTCGGACACCACTGCCAGACGCTGGCTACAAAGCAGTCTTTCTCACAGTCGACACCCCCGTCCTGGGCCGGCGCTTGAACGAGTACCGCAACAATTTCAAGCTTCCGCCCGGCGTGGGATTCCCGAACCTCCAGTTCGAAGCGACTGTGGCCGAAAAGGAAGGCCTGCACAAGGGTGCCAGGGGATTCAAGTCGGTCATCAAAACTGAGCGAGACCCGAAGCAGGATTGGGAGAGTGTCGTCCCGTGGCTCAAGTCTCAAACAAAATTGGAGATATGGGTCAAGGGCATCTACCACCCCGAGGACGTCAGGATGGCCGTCAAGTACGGACTAGACGGCGTCCTCATTTCCAACCACGGTGGACGACAGCTTGACGGCGTCCCCGCCAGTCTCGATGCGCTGCGAGACTGCGCACCTGCCGCGTTCGACGAGCAGGGCAACCGACTGATCCAGGTGGCCGTGGATGGCGGCATCAGGAAAGGCTCCGACATGTTCAAGGCCATCGCTCTGGGAGCACAGATGGTTTTGGTCGGCCGGATACCTCTTTGGGGGCTTTCGGTATATCTCCAGTGCCCCTCTTACGACAAACCCTGGATTGTTGACACGGCTGACAACTGCGGGTATGACAGGTCGCTGGTGAGGCCGGTGTAAGCAAGGCCATCGAAATCCTCGCCCAAGAATTCCGGCAGACCATGGCATTGGCGGGGTAAGTGTTTGTCTCTGTTTTCTGATTACTTGCACGCACATACGCACACACACACATACACCGAGAGAGAGAGAGAGCTCACACAAGAAACCTAGTTGCCGAACCGTGGCAGACATAACCTCCGACCGCCTTGCGATCCTGAGTAAAGGCCGACTTCTCAAGATCTAAGTGCCAACCAGCCTCCGTGGAACGCAACGGTCATCACGATAGTCGAAAACCATGTTAAGGCAGGATCGAGGGCTTTATGAATGGGAAAACGACTGATTGATATCTTTATGCCCCTGAGCTCGAAACGCCAGGCTCTCCAAAGAGAATAGTCGTGTACAAATCCACACGGAACAATCTGACGGGCCTCTGGCTCTCTCGTCGCTTTCTGCTCGTTGTCTAGCTGTCGAACAAGGGACATGCCCTAGGCTCGTATCTGCTCGAGCCCAACTTTGGCACTTCCGCGCTGGCTTCGCACGAGAATGGTTCAGGGTTCTCTCCCTCTCTCTCTTGGTTGGTGTCACGACGGGGCCAGAATCTCTGGCTGACCAATTCCATTTTCTTAGCATTTCTCCCCGTATTGATATTTAACCATCAAACATGACAAAGGCGCCTGGATCATCGCCCGTCATCGCCACATGGTCGTCGGTATTATATATGTTGCCCAGCGTGTCTTTGACCGCCACCGGATCAGTCATGCACTGGAGCAGATCCTCAACGTGCATGTCCCAGAACAGGCCCGGCGAGTGAGCCCGCGTCGAACTCGTAGCCGCTATACCGTTCATCTGTCGGAACTGGTGCATGTCCGCACCTCTCGCCTCCGCCGTCTCCAGACGGGAATGATGCAACGGTTCGTCCGAAGAGAAGCTGGCCGCTCCTCCAAAGCGCGGAGGAGCAGCCACGGCGGCAGTGGCAGCACGCACGGTCGAACAGTTCCAGATACTCTGGTGGGTGCTGTTGTTGCTGTTGTCGTTATTGTTGTCGTTAGACGGTCCATCCTGGCTGGCGCTTGGGGGCGTGGGACATCGCGAGGTTGATCCTCGGTAGGTCGGGTCATAGGTAGCAGACCTTGAATCGCGCATCGCGCTGGCCTCCAGTCTTTGCACGCCGCTCCAGGGGGGTTTGGGCCCGGCGTCTCTTTCCCAGATGCCGGCGACAGCAAGGCCATCGACGCTTGTCGGATCACCACCACCGTGTTCAGGACCATAGCTGAAATTCCGCTGACTGTGGTGGCCACTGCTAGCGAGGTGATTTCGACTGTCGCTGGAGACTCCCGTGCTGTGACTTCCATCACACGAGCTCGACGGGGGTCCGAAGTTTTGACTGGTGATCCGTCTGGCAGTATTGGGAGCACCGTGGGATTCCGTCCGAGTTTCAACTCCAACAGCCACCGCCACCGCCGCTGTCGGCTGTCTCGTCCGGGCTGGAGCGCCGGGATAGGTTGAGGATCCGCGTTCGTTGGGATACTCAAGGGGTGTTGCGTGCGAACATTTCCCCCCAGTGGCACTTTCTTGGGCGGAAGTAGATTCGGTGGAGATGGCAGATTCACCCACGGCCACGTGTGGCCCTCGACGGTTGGTGCCGACCTGGGAAATGTGAGGGTCATGCGAGTGGCGGCGTATGCGGGAGGAAGTCGTCTGCATCATACCCTTGACTTCGGTCAAGATGGTGTCGATCAGACGACTCAGTCCCTCCGCTGGCGACCAATGCGAGGCCATCGTGGCTGAGATGGACCAGAGATTCTGCAGCCCGTCCAGAGAGCCGAGTGCAAGCAGCAGGTCCGAGGAGGTGCCACGCTCTCCGGGTTGGGGACATGAGGATGGGTCCGTGGGATCGTCTTGGCCGCATGTGTCGTGAGGAATGGCGGATCGGATCTCGGCGCAAAACTGGATGGCGGCGGCGAGGATCGGGGTCAAGGTGCTCTGCCAGCATTGCCTGGTCCAGCCCGAGTCCAGCATGCGGTTCAAGATGGATAGGATCGAGACGGCCGAATTGTGGCACAGGGATGCGTCTGAGGATTCGAGCTTGGCCTCGCCCTCGTTGCGTCGGGATCGATCTATCGGCGCGTGGTGTCTCGCAGGTTCGGGCGCATGATGGTAGCCTGGATCCGCGTCCGGCACCACGACCTTCAGCCGCCGATTCAAGGTGATGACCGCAGTGTAGTAATGGAGGTGCAACTGGGCGGCCCAGAAGGACTGGGCCGGCCAGCTGGGATGCGCCATGTCCGGAGGCAACTGCAGACACCAATCTGCGAGACGGGAGTTCATGTCCATCTTGGCCTCTCGCATGGCCTTCGAGTTCTCCCCTCCCAGGAGTCTCTTTCGGCCGGGCGAGTGAAGCTTCAGCATCTCCCAGATGACCAGGCACAGAGAGGCATTGGCCAGACAGAAGCCCACGTTGTGCGTGCAGACGTTGGTGGGCCCGCCAGTGGCCGGGTCAATGACTTCTTCCAACAGGTCGTCGTTCGTCAACATTTCTTGGTCGCAGTCGTCCAGGTCGAAGCTCATGGGCCGCCCGTGGTTCAAGGCACACAAAACCTCGGTCTGGACGACCACCCACCACAGGGATCGCATGCGCCTCCGACCCTGCGCTCTCAGGCGGGTGGAGTTGAACCGCCGGTGCATGCCCAGACCGAGGGCGATGCGGCTGGCGATGCCTGACCAGTACCAAGCATTGGCCGAGATGTCATCCGCTGAGTCAACATGCCAGGTCAAGATCAGGGCGGCTTGGAGCAGGCAGAGCCGGTCATTCTCGTAACGCATGTCGAACAGACTGCGGACACGGCGATATAGAGCCTCCTTGATCGAAGTCCGCGCCCGTTCAATGGCCGGATGGGTCGACACATGGGCGCCCGCGAGTAGGACGCACTGCAGCAAGAGCAGCGGAGGGGGCTCCTGGCCGGAGGGGTCTTGGGGATTGGAGCTGCCGGTCGTCAGCAGGCGGCGAAACTCGGCTTCTTGGACGACGGGAAACCCCGGATGGATATCTCTGAAGTAGGCTTCGATGAGGTCCTCTCGGATCTCACTGACGGGCAGGACGCCCAGGTCTGGGTCTGGCAGGGTGGTGAACGTCCACTTGGGGGGTTCGTGGTTCTTGGGGTCCTCCTGCGGCTGGATCACCGGGATGGCGCGTGCCGTCAAGGACGAGGCCGAGGGCTTCCACGGGAGCGTCGATCGATAAGGCGGGAAGGGGTAGTGGAGGCAGTCTGGCCGTTTGGTTTGCGTGTTGACCAGATGAGCCATATTCGAGGCCGTGGTGCCAATGTAAGCCCAGCGGCTGGTCCGGGAGACCGGTAGGGTGGTCCTGATCTGGGACCGATAGAAATCAGCCAGGGCCGAGCGAGTGAGATGTTCATCTTTATTCAACCGCGGGCTCTGCACGACCGACGGCGAGGTCGACGATGATGGCGTCTGGCTCACGGCTCCAGGATGCTGCCCTGATCTTGCAGGGCTATGGTACATTGGGTGACGAGGATCCTCGGTCGCACCCCCATGGGGAGTCTGGTGGTGCGAGGCAGCGGCCTGGGTGCCAGCGACAGGCGACGAGTGATGAATCCTCGGTCGTTTCCTGAAGTTCCGCCGCAGTTCGAAGCTGTGCCCATGGTAAGTTGCGATGGCATCAGAGACCCCAAAGACACGGCACCTATCTTACCTGCAGGCGACATTGGCCCTGCGACACGGCGAGCAAGGCACCTGTTCCCGGGCGTCGCACCGGACTTTTCGACGATGGCAGATATCGCAAGCCATGGAGCCGCGTGGTCCTGGTCAGCCGCAATCCTGTGCGCAAAAGGGAAGGAAACCGCTTTATCCAAGCCACGTTGCCCGAACCCGAGCGGACGGTTGGTGGTTAGATCTCGGTCGTGGACGTTGAGATGGCCGAGCGTGGTGGCAGTGGCATTGACAAAAGACTGTGGTCGGCATTCGTCTTGGAACAGCTATGTAAGGCCCAGAGAAGTCAAACGACTCTGACGAACTAGACGGATAAGGGCTGTTGGGCCCGTAGACTGGTTGCTGCCATCGTCCCGCCCGACCAACTGGGCTGCCATTGTGTTACTATCGCCCCCAGCCTTATCGAGAGTTGCCTCTCTCGGGCCCGAACTCCGAGCTTGATACGTCTCAACCAATCAAGTTGTGGCCTGTCGATGCTTTCGGGACGTGGGAAATAGGTCCAGAGTAAGTCCTCCGTACTTGGCGGCGTTTCTACGCTAACCAGGCTTTGTCTCGTCTCTCCCTATCTTGCCCATCCCTCCTATCCAAAACAGGACCACGTGATACAGAAAAGGAGGCTGCCGCACGTGACTACCGAAAGAGGAAGTATCCGGTATGATGGCACGGTGGGTATGCTACCTACGTACCTCGTAGTGCGTTGACAAACTGATATACAAGCAGACTCATTTGCGATTTCCTGTTCTGGAAGCCTCCTGGGACTGCAAATTCGTGTTCTTCTGTACAAATATAGTGTCAGAGCCACCACGCAGCCGTAGCCAATATTCGCAATTTGTGGTGGACCCCGTCACAGATTCAAGAGTATTGCCTGAAGCCACCGACTCGCGAGTCCATTACAACATTGCTCAGGTAACGGCGATGTCAGCTGCTCAGGACGAGAAACATCCACAAAGGGTTTTGATAGACATGCACGTCTCTTTTTGGTGGGTCAGAGAAGTATACGCCGTTGCCGATACTTTAGGCCATCACCAATACTCGTCAAGAGGCTGCAACTTGCGGCTAGCCGGGGAAGCGAGGCTTGGGAGGCTGGTCGAGAGAGTGTGGGCATGGTCCTTGGCTGGGTGAGTGGATATATGGACTGGCTCTCACTTTAGAAGGAGAACATGGTGGCGATACTCAAAAGAGCGCCATTCCTGCATCGAGACTTGGTCCCGGTTCTAAACTACCTCCGAAGGGCTCAGCATAGGGAAACTAGATCACGCGAGCGACTAGGCTCGTCCATGCTACAATCGAGGCTGGAAAGATCCCCAAACCCTGGCAGTAGTGAGGGAAGATGCTCTTGCACTGGAGACCATGATCTTTGAACAACCATGCAAAGGTTCTCTATTCCAAGTCGTATGTTCCAACCCTCGACTTGGTCCAGTCTGCATTATGCAACATTCCAGGTGATAATCGCTTTGTCATCGGGATTGTACTGCACCACAGAACACAGACAATTATGACCGCAGCGCTAAATATCATCAACATCCTCATCATCAGCGCCATCTGTCTTGACCTTTCGCGCCCTAGAAGTCGAGTCCAAATTCGTCATTTCGTATTCATCCCGACCAGTTGACATTGCAACAGCATGCCTCGCCGTGGGATTCTCCTCCAAAAATTCTCGAAGTCGCTTCTTACCCTCTTCCAGGGCTTGTTGGGACGCCGCATTCACCATCTTGAATATCGGGCCCCATAGATTCAGAGTATAGGTGACATAAGCGGCGATGGCGAGAATGATTAGGAACATGAAGTAAACGGGATTGCGAAGAACTGCCGCTTTGTCAGTGCAACCCACACCTCATGCGAACATGATGCAACTTACCAGCAACGATTTCGTTCCAACCCAGTGCTAGCAAGAGACCGTAGAAGTAAAGCGGTACTTGTGTCATGCCACCAATCGCACTACGTTTGGCTTCGACATACACCCCATCAGCAGCCTTCTTAAATCTGACGGTCAAGTCTTGCCGTTTGGCCTCGTTGAGAATCGTCGTCTCCTCTTCCAGGCTCTTCCCTTCCTCCTCGTCAACTCCTCCAATGGGCGTCAGGTCTTCCTCATCAGCCGGGGTGGCTGTAGCAGGAGTAGGTCCGATCCACCGGTCGAGAGGTGGTGGAGCCCCAGTCTCGGAATGCCGGAAGCGAGCAAGGAGAGGAATCAGGGTGAGGGTACTTTCTCGAGCTCGGGTATAGATGCCCTCAATGTCGTCGGTTGGGCGCCAAATTCGCGGAACGCCGGCCTCATCGTACCGGAATTTGTCCTCGAAGTTCTCTCGGAGCTTCAGTAAGAGATTACCTTCCATCATTTCTTCGTCAATCTTGGCACGTAGTACGCCCCAAGATTTTCTTCTGAGGCGCCAAATGCCGACTTCAACTTCTTCGGCGCTGGCGTCGAAGGAAGCGGCTCGGTCAGCAAAGCGCTTCTCAGCATCCTTCACCGTGGCAACGAACAAGGACCAGATCCGGTCCCAAATGCCCTTCTCTAGGGGTCGATCTCCCTGCTCAGGAGCACCAGAGCCACCACGACCAGATCCAAGAGCATTAAACTCTAGGCCGACGCTGTCGTTGAGTTTGCTCCTGACCCATCTTTCAACCCTGGTTGCGAGTCGACGCATTTCGTCCCGTCGTAGCTGACCTGAGATCTTGTCTAGTTCTTTCTGGTAAAGTGCCATTTCTTGTTTATGGTCAGACCAAGGCAACCCCTCGATCGCAGCCTCCTTCCCAACAGACGCAAACTTGTCGAGCGCGATCTTTTTCTGCTCTTTAACGATTTCGGCGAAATCATACGATGCTCCTTTCTTCTGCCCCGCCTTGACGGCGGCACTGACCGCATCGGAGAACTGTTGCACCCCCTCTTTGTGCGCGGCCGAAAGTTGACCAGCGAAAAGCGCCTTCAGTCTGGTATCGACCTTGCTCTCGAGCTCTGTCCGTTTCCGTTGATAGACACCCTTGTGGTATCTGCTTGCTTCGGTCTCGAAATTCTGGATAGCATCTGCTCGCGCTCCCTTCATAGCAGCACCTAATCCAGAAATGGGTTCTGCTCTACCCATTCTTGCAGCGTCTGCTTGTTGTGTCTCGAATGGGGTGATCGCCTCGTCGAAAGCGACCATCACTTCTCTCATAATCTCATCACACCTGAATTGGGCTAGGAGTTCTTGCTGCGTTGGAAGATCGAGGTCCTTGTTATTCACAATCTGGTCCCAGATACCTTCGGCGTAGTGGGAGAAGCCGTCCGCGGGTATTCGCCGGTGATATTCTGGCAGAAAAATGCCACCGTCAAATTCGCCCAACAATGCATCTCTTCGGTGGTCGCGATGACCATCCCTGAATCGCGTTGCCATCTTCGCTACCTCGGCCTTAAATTGATCTGGCTGATATAACTTGTGTGGGAGGGCAGTAAAAGCAAAATCGAAGTAGTCGTCAATGCTGGTCTTCTCCAACCCCGGCGGCTTTGACAAACTGGTCCATATCCTCCCCATGTCCTGCATCAAGGTGTTCCGCAAATTCTGCAGTGGCGTCGTCCCAAGGAAATCTCGAATGACAAAATACAACAGGCTCCGTGAAGTCGATTTCCTGTCCTTGAGAAACAGTTGCAGGTTGACCTCAAAGACCGTCTTAAGCAGTCCCATATTGGCACCCTGGTATAACCCGACCTGATGCTCCCAGATATTGACCATCAGAACTTCGCTGGTTGCCAAAGCAAATAAAGAACTCTTGCGCTCAAAATCCTGGTCTTCCCCTCGTTCCCGACCATCTGTACCTTCGACGTCCATGACCAGGATATTGTCTGCCATTTCTGTCGCTGTAGATTTGTTTTTCGCCAGCCATATTCCTCGAGTGGTTTGGCGTCTTTCTGTCTCGGACATGACGGAGAAATCGGTCTCGAAGAGGGCATTTAGAAGGGTGGACTTGCCGGTCGACTGCGATCCAAAGACGGAGATGAGATGGTAGTTGAACCCGGCATGGGAAACTCCAGTGTAACTGAGATACTTGGCAAGATCAGAGCTGCGACAAATCAGTAAGACTGGGCTTTATTCGAGCCAACTCGAGGGTCATACTTGAACTGTTTGTCCTCGTCAACGATCTGGACACCATTTTCGAAATTTGCCGTCCCATTCTGGCCGACAGACGCAAAATGCCCATTCACTGACATCTTTTCCGGAGCCGTGTTTGCTCGGTTAATTTGTAGAGGTCTGTCGCGAGACGTCGAGGGGGAGACGGGGGACTGCGGCGGCGAGAGTGTAGAATGCGCCATGACGGTGACGGCGTTGGTGATGGCGGTCGGATGATATATCCCTGCAAACAAAGCCTTGGTATGTGCTAAGGGGACATGGAAAAGAATAACTGGTCATCACCTGAACAGCCACCTGCCAGGGGATGTGGAAAGATGGTGTACTGCCCAGGATGCGGTCATGAAACAATTGGCGGATGATGGGTCTGGGCCGCTGCGAGTTAAAGGTGTCCTAACGTTGGACCCTAGTGACCCTCGAGGGCCGGTCCGGCTCACCTGCTCTAAAGAAAGTCATGCCCACCGGCTGCGACAGTTAGTGCCTGAGGACCTCAAAAGATGATCCGTTCCGGGCATCGGAGGAGTGTGCGGAAGTAAGGTCCACTTCTGCCTGTTTCCCAACGGACAACAACGTACTGCAACCTTCAGCCTTGTGCACGCTGCTCTCCTGATCACTTGTACCAAGGAGAGTCTTGCTGTTTCACAAGTAAAGACAGTATATTGAGGGATTTCACACGCCTCTTTATTGTGAATTTGATTTTAAAAAAAAGTGGCTCGAAAGGCGCGCTCTCACAAACAGGATCTGGTATGCTCCAGAGACTTCGTTGGAGCCTGAATAAGACCGACGCTGGTTGCTGTCACGTCCACAAGCCTGTCAACCGCTTGGTCACCTCAAAGCCTGTCCATGGTACTGGCTGAGGACCTCAAGAGGTTATTGGAAGATACTGTTGTGTTCTTGAAGAGGGCAACCTAGTTGATGGCCTTGCGGAAGGCTGAGCTCTCTGACCTGAAAGGCATCGTACCACGATCAGCTCGACCGGCAGAACTCAATATGATTTCTTGCACTGGAACAAGCACTTGCCTAGTCCGAGAAGAGTACTTTCACATTTTGGATAGCTCAGACTCACCAACTGCTCCATATCCTGATTTTGGGCGACTTGCTACTCAACCAAGCAAAAGGCTATGGCCAAAGGGCCCTGACCACCACTTCCTGACCATCATCGACTGAAGATATCGCTGAAAGAACAGCCTGCATCCCATTTTTTCTACTTGATAGATCAAACTTTCACAACAATGCCTCCAAACAGGAAGAAAAACCGCCGCAACAAAGTTGCAACCCAGGCCCAGACCCAATCCACCCCAACCCCGAAGACTGTCTCTTGCCCGCGGTGCAACGAGCAGATCGTCATCCCCAAAACTTGCAAGCACGGCAAGAAACTCATCAACTGTCAGGGAACTGGATGTACCACAGCCCACTTCGACGAACATAACGCGAATTGTCGGTTGGTTCCACCTTCCAACCCTGCCGATACGCCATCAGGAATGTCAGGAATGCCAAAACCAAGATCACCAAGTGTGCAAGTTTCCGATCTGTCTAAGACCTTCCAGTCCGCTCACACTGCAGCAATGGGAACACTGTCAGAACAGCTCACGGCACTCAAGAAACGCCGCGGCAAGGACCCGAGATATGTCCAGGGCATTCCCATAGGCGAGTGGTTAAGGATGCTGGAGGGAGGGCGTGTCCAGCAGGTCAATCAATGGACCGAAAAGTTGAAAGATTTGGTTCAAGGCAAGAAGACCGCCGAGGAGATTGAATATGATGACGAGGATAGTGACGACGAGGGCGATAGATGCCCGACACCATCAGAGGACGAGTGACGGCAAGGGCAGACACCAGAAATGTCAGTCAGACCTTCGGCGGATGGGAACTGCAGCCTATATAGAGGCAACCGACCCATATCTCAGGACCACCAAGCGTCCACTACGTCTAACCCGTTCATCAATTTTGGGCGGGTGTATGAAGAGCACCGCACTATCGAGTGCATTGAAATTGGGAGGGTATTCGTCTTGAATGGCACCTCCCATCATAGTGACCAACTACACTCTGGGCGGGATCGTTGACAATTCGAGTCTGCTTTATTCGGGGACGGTCCCCTCCAGCAGCATTGGCCATATAACGTTCCTCCAACCTCCCAGGCAGACACCATTGCCAAATTCTCATCATAAGAGTGTGGCAACTGCATCTTATGGTTCATCGGAGGGTGAAACGTGGGTGTCGTGGGTCACCAAATTCGTGAATCGAGGTCGAGAATAGGGGGACTTGAGTAACTGACTCAAATGAAGAACTCGGTGTCGATGACGAATGCCTTGGTAGGCGTTTTGTCCGACAGTCCAACGACTTGTTAGTAACCACCTAGTAAGGACCGAGCGGGTAGAATCGGCAAGAGGCTTTTCACGAAGCCTTGCATGGCCGTCATGGCCAATTGTTACATATGTACAAAGATTTCCCGTCTGGCGACGCCTTTCTCCCTTCCAGGTTGGTATGCTGCTCTATCTTTCAGCCATGCTCGAAATCTCAACCAGGTCATTCAGCACCATGATTGAGAGTGGGAATCTCTGATGCAGCGCAATCATGGAGCCATCGCGTTCATTGCGGTTGGGTTGCGTCCTTCTTTCTAACACCGACATCCTTCTCCCACGGCATGACAACTTGTGGATAATCTGCAAAAAGCTGCTTGTCCCGGAGATGAATTGGCGTCTGACCTTTTGGTGTATCGGGGATAGTCTTCTCCAAACCCTGTATCACCAATCAGTCTCAAAGTCGGCGCAGGGTGTTCGAGCACACCACAAGGCAGGATCAAGGCCACTTACGATTTTCTGGAAGACGCATCTGTTGAGCACACGCTCTGGCCGTCGACATTGCCATAGTTGGTGGTTATTGTTCTCCAGACAACTCCAGTGTGCTCGAAACTCCTCCAGACAGCTCTTGTTGATATCGGCCAATCTGCAGCATTCATAGACAGGATCAGCAATTTGTAACTGAAGCAATTCTCACACCAGTCCTAGATTGATTCCAAATCTCTTCTTCGGGCCTCGGGGTGGGACTAACACGCTCGCTGCACATCTCGTAACCTTCCTCCCTTCCCGCATGCAATCCAACTCTCCTCGACCGTACGCCTCGGTTTTGCACTGCATATAGTCATCATTGTAAGGTCGACATCTTGCCCCAATGAAGAAAGATGCGCTCAGTAACGGTGCTGAACTGGCTCCGATCTCCTCGACTTTTGGGATGTGGTCAGGCATGGGCGTGGTGTCAATGAGCACATCGGTGCTGAATCTGCGGACAGATTGTTAGCTGTGCGTGCGCTCCAGAGGCCTCAGAAATTCTATACCTTGCGTCTCGTTTCGCCATGATTGCAACTGTTGGACCACGCCACAAGCACTGTTTGTGAGTCTCTAGTAACAGTAGCTCTCGAGTGAAGTTCAAGCTGCGGAGGCGGAGCTCCAAATGCCAAGGCGTGGTTTGGCTGCTCACGGTTCAACCCCGATCGGGAAAGAGAGTGATGCCGCCCTTCCAGCAACAAGGTCAGCAGCCTGTGCTTCGCCGTAACGACCCTGCCTCAGAACTTGGATTATCTAGCAAGAGTTTCAATTCCAATCAAGCTGGCCATTATGCGTGAATAGGCCAAAATCCCACGGTTACACAAGCATTCAACCATGGTAAAGCAAGCCCATCGAAGATGTCCCTCTAGTGAACGTCAACATTGCTTTGGAAGAACCCATCTGGTATCGTCGGCGGAAATAGGCGTGCCAAGACGAGTTTGAAAGCAACAGAGCTAGATAAGTCTCTGATAAAGCTGAAGTAAAAGGATAGGTCAATATGAGTCGCGAAGACATTCCACGTTGACGAGGCCTGAAGTCTCGTCATTTCCTGAGACTCGTTATCCTTCTTAGAGACCAAATGGGCACAGACACCGCGTCCGAACCACCAGAGGACGTGATTGGAGCTCCAACCGATGCTCTGAGATGGACTGACGAGCATGACCCAGAGAACCCGTGAGTGTAACCACTGTCTACCTCTTACAAACACTTACAACTATGTTAGATTCAACTGGCCAGCTACGAGGCGATGGAGTGTTGTATGTTTGGCATGTTACGTGTAGGTCATGGTGATCGGCGTCGAGGCTGTCGGAAACTGATAAGGATTTTTAGAACTTTCATCGTCGGGTGGAATGCCACCACAGTCTCAGGAGCAGCGATAGAGATTGGCGAATACTTTGGTGTTAGCGACCAGAGTTTCCCCAATTCGTTTTGGCCCGTTACCTCTTGGACGACTGGCGCTGCTGTGGCGCCAATGATCGTGCTGCCGATAATGGAGGATTTTGGTGTCCGTCCAGGATATTTGGTGAGTCTCTTCCAGCTTGGGTATAAGATAGACAAGCAGGTATCGAGTGCTAACAAGTCTTGGGAAGCTAGATTTCGTATTTTATTTTTTCGATATTTGTCATTCCGCAAGCTGTGGCTAAGAATTTCGCGACACTGGTTGCGACTCGCTTCTTTGCTGGCTGTTGCGCCGGAATTTTACAGGATGGCACAGATGGCATTGTCGCCGACTTATTCCCTGACCCTGTCAAGCGAAGCCTACCAATCAGTTGTTACGTGTTTTCTCTTCTCGCTGGAGTTACAATAGGGCCGGTCATTGGCGGTGCTATCAACGTACACTTATATTGGCGATGGTAGAAACTCTTCGATTCGTGAAAAGTGAACACTCCTGCTGACCAGACTAGGATATTCTACAGCCAGCTCTGCATCTACTTTGGTTCGTTTCCATTCATATTCCTCATTATGAAAGAAACGCGGGGCCCTGTGATCCTGTTGAAACGGGCGAAAAATGCATCTGATCAGCAACAAGCCAATGTTTCCGAACTAGAGAAACAGCAACACCATATCAACCTCGTCCGGTTCTTGAAAGACAACGTTGTACGGCCTGCTTATTTGCTCGTTACGGAGCCGGTTGTCTTCTTCTTTACCCTCCTGACAGCGCTCTCCTACGGCATTGTCTTTATCTCATCGCAGAGTGTCACCCAAGTCTTCATGGCGCTTTATGGCTGGCCCGAACATCAAACCGCCTACGTGCAAGCTGCGATTGTGGTCGGCGAGTTTCTCGGCCTGCTCATATGCTTGTACCAGAACTACCTGTTCGAAAGGGCATTCCGGCCTGAAAGTCGCACACCAAGGTCTCGACTTCCAGAAGTTCGCCTCTACATGAGCATTCCTGCTTCCTTCATCGGGCTTGCCGGCGGACTCTTTTGGTACGGCTGGACAAGTTACAGCTCCTTGCATTGGATTTTGCCCGTCATTGGGCTGACCCTTACTGGAATTGGCAGTATGGTGGTCATGCAAGCTGTCATGATGTATCTTACGGATGCTTATGCGAAGTATGCTGCAAGTGCGAGCGCCGCAGCTTGCGCGGGAGAAAACATCTTTGCTGCTTTCCTACCCTTGGCTGCTCAGTCAATGTACACCAACCTGGGATTCCAGTGGGCCAGCAGTGTTTTGGCGTTCATCGCGCTTGCCTTGAGCTTTGCGCCCATAGTGCTCATTTTCTACGGCGAGACCATCAGAAGATGGAGTCCGTTCATGTCCCAAGCAACATATGAATAAACAGTCAATGGACAGATAGACAGCTGGGATCTGTTGCTGCAGACTTCAAAAGGCTCAAGAGGCAAACTACCCGTATGGCTTCTACGTCTTTTATTAGTGAACACAGGGCTGCTTCTTGACCAACTCCTCCCGACTACAATTTGATTGAATGCATATGAGACCGTAAGGGTTCGCACCGCCAGCGCTAGTGGTTTCATTGGAAAATACGAGATAAGCTTATCGGAGATCAGGGAGGGGCAAGAGCAGATCCATTCAGTTCAACTGCGCCATCCAGAACAGAGGTGCTGGTCCCGAGCTCTCACTCCAATACACTGGCTTCCATCAGCAATTTTGGTCCCCATGCTTAACTGAGCACACTCTTGCCTGAGCGCGTGGCCGTTACTTAGATAAATGGAAACCCAGTCATCTACCTGCTGCCAGTCCTCTGGTCGAGCCTCCGAAGTCCAAACTCTCCAGGTTGACGATTCCACCCCGAGCGTTTCTGGGACCGGCTGTTGCGTCGACTGTGGCAGCGGCCGAACTGCATGTGACGGCGAGTACTTCTCTATTTGTCCAGAGGTCGCCATTTCTAACAGGTATACACAGAAGGTTGCATTCGCAAGATCGCTGCGATCCAGTGTCGTGCCCGCTGCGGAACTCAACGCGAAAACGTCCTTTTAGTTGCTCCTGATGGATGTCCTGACAAGTGTTGCGAGGATGTTGGGAACAGTATAACCGTAGACAGGCAGACCGAACCGAAATCCACCCTTTGCGACCGAGAAGATGCTTGTTCCACTCGCCATACCAAGACACGACGCTCTCGCGATATCGTTCTCGAGAAGCTTGCGCCCTGTGGAAGCAAAAAGAACACCAAAGCGTGTGGTGGCGTTGCATCCACCACCAGGACTACTTGCTGTGACGAGCGAAAAGAAAACTCTTCCATGAGCACGAAGGACAATAATAGCTGTGGAAGTGGCAGTCAGAACGGCATGGGTACTGAAGAAGACACATGCTGTGCTGATAAATCTGTACTTCCCATCCCCGCCCAGAAAAGTGATTTGTGCTGCGGTAAGAAAGAGGACACCTGCTGCAGAGAGAACGAGGATACCTGTTGTGGTGAGAATGAGGACTCCTGTGGTGCTGAGAAAGAGGAACCTCTTATTGCTCGAGTGCCAAACGATGGCTGCGAGTATGGCTCCTGCTGCGGCAATACTACCACTTCCATCGAGGCAAAGCATTCCTCGGCGGCTGTTTGTGGAGCAAAGCAGCAAAAGACAGCGGTTGGAGCCTGCGTTCACCACCTCCAAAAAGCCTTTGCCGAATACTCCAGCTATATCGAGAAGGGTCGGTGTATTTGCCGTAGTGTCTTGGACCGCCTCGATACTTGTTGCGGAGAAGTTATCCCTAAGAAAGCCATCACTGGCAGCCAGCCGTCCTCTATTGCCAAATCTACTGCTCTTGCAAGCGCCCAAAACCTTCCAATTCGGCGGCAAGCATCAGCGGCGTGCCGGGAAAGTTGTTGCGATAAGACGACTACTCGCAACAAAACTGGTGAGCACGAGGATAGATTGTCCTGCTCCTTAGACGAGGTTGAGATATCAACTCCTTGGCCCGAGAAGACGACAAACACTAGGGCAAAGGAGGTCGATATTGAAGATGCTGCGGCTCGCGAACATGTCCTTCTCAGTGTTGCCGGCATGACTTGCACAGGCTGTAGCAGAAAGGTGTCTAACGTTCTCAAGAACATAGATGGAGTGTCTTCTATCAAAGCTACCTTTGTGACTGCGGTAGTCGAATTTGACCTCAACACCGCGGTCACAAACTTGGAACAACTCATTCCACGCGTGGAGAAAGAGACTGGATTCAAGTTTTCCAAGATCACAAGCAACTTTCAAGCCTTGGACTTGAGAATCGATCCTGTCACTGCTACCCGTGCCAGCGAGGAGCTACGAGCCATGGCTGTATCCGTTGAACAGCTCAACAAGGACACCTTTCACATCACCTACGATCCGACTGTCATTGGTGCAAGAACACTATTTTCGACTATCAGAGGAGCAAGTCTTTGTCCACCGCAGAATGATGCCAAACTAGCCGATGGAAGGCGTCGTCTTGTGAAGATGGCTTGGTTCACGGCATTGGCTGCGGCATTGACGATTCCAGTTGTTGTCCTAGCGTGGGCTGATACCCCTGTGCCATATGCAACGCGATCGGTCGTCTCACTGGTTCTCGCCACGCTTGTTCAGGCTCTCGCAATTCCTGAATTCTATGCAGGCGCAATGAAGTCTCTCATCTACAGTCGAGTGCTTGAAATGGACATGCTGATCGTCATCAGCATAACCGCTGCATACGTCTATTCGGTGGTAGCTTTCTCCCTAACGCACGCCGGATTCACCTTGGAAATTGGTGAGTTTTTCGAAACCAGTTCACTGCTTATCACACTGGTCCTTCTCGGGAGACTGGTGGCCGCTATAGCGAAGGTAAAAGCTGTCTCTGCTGTCTCACTGCGCTCACTGCAGGCGGAAAAAGCGTTCCTCGTTGAATCGCCTGGAGAAACCATTGAAATTGACTCAAGGCTGTTGCAATTTGGTGACGAATTTGTCGTCCCTGCCCACAGTCGTGTCGTGACAGACGGATATGTCATTCATGGGCAAAGTTCTGTCGATGAGTCTATGATCACCGGTGAGAGCGTACCAGTACCCAAAGCAACTGGTGACGGGATCATCGCAGGCACTGTCAACGGCCCCAGTCCGCTTACTATCCGCTTAACGCGTCTGCCTGGCAAGAACAGCATCACAGATATCGTCAACATGGTTGAGAACGCTCTGGCAAGCAAGCCGCGCATCCAGGACCTAGCCGACAAAGTGGCAAGCTACTTTATCCCAGTTGTCATTTCGATCGCTCTTGTCACCTTCGCGATTTGGATGGCAATAGCTGTGAAGGTTCGTGGCAAAGACATCGGTGGTGCTCTCGGCCTCGCCATCACTTACGGAATCGCCGTATTGGCCATATCATGTCCGTGTGCTTTGGGTCTTGCAGTCCCTATGGTTCTGGTCATTGCTGGTGGCGTCGCTGCCAAAAGTGGAGTAATTGTCAAACAAGCCGACGCCATTGAAAAAAGCTACAAGGTCACCGATGTTGTATTCGATAAAACCGGTACGCTTACCGAGGGGGATCTGGCTCTTGTCCATGAGCAGGTGTTTCCGCATCCGAGTGCATCTGTGACTGAGGCGTTTGCGCTTACCAAGGCATTAACCAAGGACATTCAGCATCCAGTGTCTCTGGCGGTTGCCAGCCATATACAGGGAGAAATCCCCGTCTTGACCGACCTTGAACACATCGAGTCAATTCCTGGTTCAGGGCTCCGTGCAACGTGGAAAAACTCATCGGTGAAGGCGGGTAATCCTTACTGGTTGAAGGTTGAAGACCAGCCGGAAGTTGCAGCACTCATCGATAAAGGCATGACCCTTTTTTGTGTGACACTTGACCACAAACTCCTGGCTGCCTTCGGGCTGAAAAGCAGTCTACGGGACGAAGCAAGTGCCGTTATTGCAAATCTTCAACGCCGCAATATCAAGTGCCATATTGTGAGTGGCGACAGTCCGAAGGTTGTTGAGGACGTTGCGACTACTTTGGGTATCCCGATATCGAACACGGCTGCACGCCGTTCCCCTGGCGACAAACAGCAATATGTGAAAACGCTGATGTCTTCCGGTAGGGTTGTGCTCTTCTGTGGTGATGGAACTAACGATGCGGTTGCTGTCGCGCAAGCCGACGTGGGCGTCCAGATCGGCACTGCTTCCGATGTCACAAGAGCCACATCCGACGTGGTCTTGTTGAATGGCTTGGACGGTGTGATTGCTTTACTCGACACCTCCAAACGATGCTTCCACAGGATCATTTTCAACTTTTCCTGGTCCGCACTCTACAACCTTTTCGCAATCTTGCTGGCGGGAGGGGCTTTTGTCCATGTCCGCATCCCTCCCGCCTACGCCGGGCTTGGAGAAATCGTGAGCGTCTTTCCAGTCATTGCTGTTGCCTTGACTTTGTTGAGGGGGAGATAGATGGTGCCAGCCGAGCCGAGCCTCCAGCTGTGCAAAGAGGTGTGGGAAGAGAATTGGCGGGATGAACGTGCTGCCACTTTGACAGGCACACTCATATCGCATCCTCGTCGAGGGCGAGTCGAATTCTCGAATAAAGGATATTGAGCTTTCTGGAACCGTGGACAAGTAATTGTCCACTGTCACTTAGAAATTTTACTTAGACATGGCTGTACTAGAGCCAAGTCCATATGCTTTCCCGGCCATATGCCACCAATGCTATGGCTCAAGTCGCACCAGCTAATAATGCCAGTCTCACAGTATGTATGATGCAATGCGATGATGACGGACATGGCCGTTCATGCATGCCGGTCTCACGTCCATCATTGCCAAACGCCAAATGTCAACAACTCAGCTGGCAGATTGAGGTGAGTTCCATTCAGGTAGCTTCACGCCCCCGCCATTACACCCCCCATCTCATTGCACTGAATTGACCCGGTTTCAAGCAATGTCCTCCGCCGCTGTGCCATCCCTGCTCCGCGGCTCCGCGGTCCTGATCATCTGGGGCCGCTTGCACGGCTACGAGGACCTGAAGATGGAACGCGACCTGAACGACTGGTGGACGTATGAGCACTTGCCCGAACGGCTGGCGCTACCAGGCTTCCACCGCACGCGGCGGTACTACAGCTCGTCACCGCCGATAAAGGAAGGGCCTGAGACTGAGGGAGGCGGCGGCGACGATCAAGTACGGGCTGTGGGGCTGGCGAGCAGCTACTCGAACTACATGGTGGTGTATGAGGTGTCGTCACTGGCAGCACTCACGTCGCCCGAGTATATGCACGCGCTCAACAACCCGACGCCCGGCACGAGGAAGTACATGCGCGTGCTGTCGAGCATGAGCCGGTCGGCGTGCCGCGTGCTGACGTCGCTGTCGCGGCCCGAGTTCGCGCCGTGCCACGTCGGCGGCGCCGGCGGGACACTGGCGCACATCGTCTTCGACGCGCCCACATCCGTAGACACGCGCGCCAGCTTGAAGGACTGGCTGCGCCGCGACGCCTGGCCCAGCCTCTGCGCAAGGCACTCCAGCCTGCTGGCCCTGCACGTGCTCGAGCACGACGAAGCTGCCACCAGCTCCGGCAGCTCGACCAAGTCGTACGACCAAGTCAACTTCAAGAAGGCCGCGGAGGGCAACACCGGCCCCGAGGCCGTCCAGTGGATGGTGCTGCTCGAGTTCACGGATCCTCTGGGAGCCACCTTCGCGTCCTATGGGCCCGGAAGCGACGATCTCAATCAAGGCCTGGCGAGTCATGGCGTTGATATATCCAGGTTGACGCAAGAGTTGTTTGGACTGTTCGTCGTAATGGAGGAGTAGAAGAGAAGGTTGGTGATCGCCCCCTTTTTGAAGAATAGGAACACCAGCTTGAGCAATCTATATCATTCTTTGCTGCTTTTACCAATTGTCAAAAGTGACATGAGAGATGGGACTGATACAGTCGAACTGAGGAATCAATAGGCATCACGCAGGCAGCATCCTGTTGTCGCCTTGCTCGGTTCTTTTGCATCGCGTTTCTGCTGATTTTGGTCAATTTGCCAACCAGTCCACCACCGCCTGTTTCCAGTTGCTCTCCAAGACCAATTGTGCCCTGAATACGCATCTATACTTTGCAATAGCATCATTAGTTTTGTTAGGCGACGTCGGCTTGTCGAGGTTGAGGAGTAGATCCGAGGGCGCTGGTCCGGGGTATAAAAGGCGCCTATACTCACGGCTGAATGAAAACGGAACTGGGTAGCTTCGGGATACGTGTTTGGGCAATTCCTGCACAGTCAGCTAGCAGGGGGAGGATGCAAAAGCAACACAGGGTAGAATGAGGGCTTGAAATCAACGGTTGATACCTGCCTCACGTCTCATCATTACCTCAGCGGGCGGAGGAAACGGGTCGTGCGGTTCGTCTCTCCAGCGGGATGTCCATTGAGTGAACATTGAACGAAAGGCTTCATTTGATTGACCGACGTCACTAAGACGCGGGTTCCTGAATGCCCACGGACGGTTGCAGGTGCGAATCTGACTTTGACATGGGCATCTAGTGGGCGAAAGGTGAGTGCAACGCGCCAATAAACCCATGTGGTGTGATCTCATGCGATACTTTATGCATCTCCAGGATAAATAGCAAGCCATGCGAACGCCCAGTTTCGTCCCCGCCGCATTGAGATCCTCCGACCTGCTGCAAAAGATGGCCAACGTCATCCTCTCCATCAACGCTGGGAGCTCCTCGTTGAAGACGACACTGTTCGTGGAGGAAGCGACTGAGGGCAAGGCCAAAGGGCTTCGGCGCCTGGGCAGCGCGGAAATATCTTCGATCAATGCCCCTCCTGCGCGCCTAAAATACCTTCGGGGCTCCTACAAAGACTCACGCGAAGTCGGCGACATCAATGACCACAACCACGCCTTTGAGCATATCTTGAACGCCTTCCTTGCCGACGCCGAAATCCCGGAGGTCTCCAGCAAGGATGACATCGACTACACGGCCCATCGAGTGGTCCAGGGAGGGGACTTCGAGGAAAAGTGAGCAAAGACACGTCCCAAAGTCGCGATAGGTTTCGGGCGCGGGGCTAACTGCTTTTCAGCCAGTTCATTACCAAGAAGACCTTGAACAAGATCAACAAGCTGTCAGATCTCGCACCTTTGTACGTGCTCGAGGACTCCGAACCTTTGACCTTGCAGACAACTGATCGTTCGTGATCCAGACACAATGCCTCCGCTGTCGGCCTCATGCTGGCCTGCCATGAACATTTGCCCAACGTCATCAATGTCGCATGCTTCGACTCCTGTTTCCACCAAACAATGCCTGACTATGTCAAGAGTTATGCCATCGACCAGAAAATTGCAAAAGAAAAGGGTCTGCGCAAATATGGGTTTCATGGTCTGAGCTACCAATACATCGCGAGAACCACAGCCGCATTCCTGGGCAAGCCGGAATCCGAGACGAATATCATTGCTCTCCACCTTGGGAGCGGTGCATCCATGTGCGCAATACAAAACGGACGGTCGATAGACACAACAATGGGCTTGACCCCAGTCTCAGGTCTACCGGGCGGTTCGCGAAGCGGAGATATTGACCCCAGTCTCGTCTTTCATTACACTTCCGATGCCAGTGCCCTGAGCCCGAACAGCACGAAGGACCTCCATATCTCCACTGCGGAAGAGATCCTTAACAAACAGTCCGGTTGGAAGGCATTGACTGGCACATCAGACTTTTCAAAAATCGCAGACCCCGACGCCCCGGACACCCACAAGCTCGCGTTCAACATCTTTATTGACCGAGTCGTCGGCTTTGTGGGCAACTACTTTGTCAAGTTGGGAGGCAAAGTCGATGCCCTGGTCTTTGCCGGTGGCATTGGCGAAAAGAGCCCCTATGTGCGACAAGTGGTAATCGACAAGGTGTCGTGCCTCGGCTTCACGATTGATGACGAGAAGAACAAGAAAGGCCCGGATGGAAATGACGTGGTGAATATCGGTAGTAACAGCGAAACGATGCGTACGTTGGTCTGCGAAACGGACGAAGACGTGAGGATCCCCAACCATTTGGCTGAGAAGCCTTGGCTAACAGTGCGACAGCATGAAATGGCGCATTCCGTCCTGGCAATGCTCTACAAGAAATAGATCAACACGGACTTAGACGACCGGATGACGACCTACGCACGACAATAGACTTTAATTATTTGATATACATATTAGACTCGACTATTGCAACGCCCCAGCTTGTTTTTTCCACGCCATCTCCTCCTTCGGGTCTCTCATGCCGGTCTTTTGTCATTAGTCACTTCGCTTGCCTCTTCTACATATCAATCTCGAGAGACGCCAGTGGCTGGTTGGTCCCGGACTCCGAGTCTCGAATCCCTTTCAGGTCCGGGACATGCGGGTGCCATGTGCACAAGCCCAATTTGTCATTAGATTCAAGCGCCGTCTGGTGCCGCTGGGTACTACCCTTCTAAGGGATGTTGGGTGAGTAAGCAGGGTTGATAATGTGCCCAGCCTTTACCAAAACCTCTTGTAGTTGATGGACGCCTTGCCAAACGGAGGCAGCTCGACCTCGACGCACAATGGTTGGATTGAAGAAACCTTCTGATCCTTCGTAAAACCAGCTCTGCGAGCTTGGCGGTCGCCAATGGTGCGTGCAGCAGCAAACATCACTCCCATGATT
The DNA here is from genome assembly GCF_000835495.1 of Cladophialophora immunda. Lineage (NCBI taxonomy): Eukaryota > Fungi > Ascomycota > Eurotiomycetes > Chaetothyriales > Herpotrichiellaceae > Cladophialophora > Cladophialophora immunda. Next base: position 2,264,953 of record NW_015622543.1, on the reverse strand, counting down.
CATGATTAGTATCGCTCGCTGGCAGCTCGCATATCGGCATCACGCTGAAAGCACAGAAGGCTGGCGGCGAAGGATCGGTGCACGGCAGGATCTGGCGCGGGAGTCTACTCTACAAAGGAATGCAATGCCATCCCCAAGTTTATTTAAACCCGATGGTTATGCCATCTAGGAGGTGAGTCTCACAACCATCGAGCACCGTGATCGCCTTGGATTTCTCAAATACAAGGCCTACGGTACCACGCGAACATGCATTTCTCTTCGTCTGTTTGGCTGTCGCTCCTGCTTCCAGCCTTGGAAGCTACCGCTCAAGCGGTCCCCAAGCATAACTATACATGTGCGAGCTTCATGGTCAAGGTTCCAGTGAACAATGCGACGGTGGTGGTCCCTCCGATTCCAGATTTCCCAGATCAATATGCTGCCACGGCATTTGCGAATCAAATCACACTTCGGACGGCCACTACTCCGGACCTCAACCTAACTACACTGACAAAGACCTTCAACATCAGCGCAGAGTATTGTACTCCAGCCAAGCCAGGTCCCAAGGCTTCGACCTTGCACATTCTCACACACGGTCTGGGGTTCAACCGGAGCTACTGGGACTTCTATCTACCCGCAAAGCCCAATGACGCTCAGTACTCTTATATCAACAGCGCCACGGGTGCCGGATACAGCACGCTTTCTTGGAACCGCCTAGGCATTGTGCCCTCCACCATTGCTGACCCATTTACGGAGATTCAAAGCCTTGTTGAGAGTGCCGTGCTCGTCAGTCTCACGACGCTCGCCCGAGCAGGGAATATCTCCCAAGTCCCCGTGCCACAAAAGGTCATCCACGTCGGCCACAGCTTCGGCAGCGAGTTGAGCGCGTCGCTCGCCTCGGTCGCACCAGACCTCACCGACGGCGTGGTGCTGACCGGCTACTCCGCCATTAGCAATTACAGCACCTTGTTTGTGGCCAACTCGGCGCTGCACTTTGCAAACGTGAACCAACCCAAACGCTTCCCGCCGAGCACTTACTCCTCCGGCTTTCTCACCTGGCCCGACAAATACGGCAACCAATATTCCTTTTTCGAGTATCCGTACTTTGATCCCGCAGTCCTCGACCGCGCGGAGGCGACGAAATTCCCATTCACCTTTGGTGAATTCCTCACCATGGCCGCCTTGCCCCTGAGCGCGCCAAACTTCAAGGGCCCGGTGCTTTATCTCGGATCTGAGGCGGACTTGATCTTCTGCGCTTCGAACTGCACGGGGCTGTTCGGTCCCGACAGCGCTGCCGTGCAGTCGTTCAGTGGGAGCAGCAGCGTCGAGACGTACCTTCAACCGCACGCGGGCCATGGGCTGAACCTGCATCACAATGCCACGGGCGCGTATAATGTGATTCTCGACTGGGCCAACAGACACGGATTGTGAAGTGATGGCAACGAAGAAACCATCAGTAGATAGGCCAATGCCTATACAGGGGGGTCCTCCAAGTTCTATAATCAAGACGGATGCCTATCTCCCTTTTGCTGAGTTCTAGGTGTTAGGTGCAGTCCTAGCCAGCTGGATGACCAATTGACGAACTATTGTAGTCCATGTTTGTATGTCATTTGAAATGTGGCTGCCGTCAGTCTGTTATTCCTGCAAAGATTCCCAGGTTGTTTTCTTTCTCCAAAGCCATGAAACGATGGCTGGTCGACCAGCCGCCAGCCGCCAGGTTCAGCGGCTACCTCTCAGTTTCATCATCTCTCATTCGCGCACCGACCAATGCTCTATGCTCGTTCCCTCTCGGACGCTTCAAGTTGCAACGCCGTGATTCAGCAATCCCCCCCCTCTGACATTGCCTGGCGCCAATCCAATGGCTGAGCGCCGCTCTTTTGTTCACCGTCTCGCGGTCACAGACCTCCCCTCAAGGAAGAGTGCTAGGAACCTGCGCCCTCTCGTCTGCAGCAATTGTTTCCGCCAGTGATGATGACTCTTGGACTGAGTCCTACATATCATAAACACCTAATCGACTTTGGGGCGTTGCTGATCGTTTTCATCCCCTGAATAGAGCTTTGGGGATTTGCAACATGCATTCATCAAACAATGTTAGGACCAACGGCGTGACCTGTTGCCCTTCCTTTTGACTGTTAAGCTGCTGGCCAGCACGAGTTGGGTACAGGAAAATGGTTTCGGTTGCCAATATCTGTTGAATCGCCTACAGGCCGTTCTCGAGCAGGAGAACATGCGCAATGCGCGGCACGCTTCCCTCCAAACGTGAGGTGCTGCCTCCGTCGATTGACTGGCGTGGCCCAATCGTCATGTTCCTCTGCTTTCTCGGTGCCGTCACTTTTGCCGTTGGCCATCACGTCCTCAACCTCAAGCTCCAGGGAAGAGCCGTCGCCGAAGTCTCTGTTGACCAACAATGGGTTTCCCGGGCTGGAAATGCACTGGCATATCTCGTCAAAGTTCTTCTGGTACTGGCCGACGGCATCGCGTACTTCCAATGCGTATGGCATCATGCAAGGGGAAGACCGACGAAGCTCAGTCAGTTCGACTCCATGTTTGGAGCGTTGGACAACGTCCTCGAGTTTCGCCACCTGTCTTTCTGGTTTCGACGCCCGCTCCTGTTGTTGGGTGTGGTCGTTGTGTGGTACGTCCGGTTGTTCTGCTGCCATTTTATAAGCATCAGATCAGCTCCCTTGCAGAGCTCACCAATTCTGATTCTACACCCAACCGCAACTCAGCACATCGTTACTATTGATCCTTGCCATTGCTGACAGTTCGCAAGGCTTATACCATTAGCAGCCATCATCACGCCCGGCACAATCTCTGTGGTGTCCGCGTCAGAGACCGAGCCGACTACTATCACGGTACAACAACGAGAATATGGCAAAACCTCGTACGGTGCCGCGGTGGAGGCCGACAATGGAACCGTGTTCTACGGTGGTGAGAGATCCTATCTGAAGGGCCCAACACTGGCAATGCTGGCCGAGACCGAGGTTTTGTCGGTGGGCACATTTCCCACAAACTTGACATGGTCCATGGGTTTCTTTGGCCCGGCGATATCCTGTTCCACCGCGGGAGCCGAAGTCACAGCGCAGTTGACAAAGATCATCCTCCCCTATCAACAGAGGAATCAAACGTCGTTAATGTACGACACCTGGATCCCTAGACCAGTTGCGTCTCCGAACAGTACCCTTGTCGATGGCATGCTTGTTTTGGACGACGACAAGAACAGCAACCTCCGGATCCTGGACCAAACTTCACCAGATGCAGCAAGGATCTATTACAGCCTGGCTCCCGATGCGACCACCCAAGCGACGATGGCGAATCCCATCTACGTCATCGAGTGTGCCCTGTATAACGCCTCATGGCACCTCGACTTCGACGTCCGCAGCACTGGCGAGCAGAATCTCACCCCGAGCCTGAGATTCGAGAACTGGATGCCCGGGTGGAGCAGCATCAAACCGGCGCTGACAGCCAGCACCGAGACCAACGTGATCCTCGACTACGCAGGCCTCATGGAGACCTTCGGCGCCATCACCAGCGGGCATCTCGACTATCCGAACGACCCAAGCCTGCCCTTCGAACAGACCAGCCTCGCACTAGAAACCAGCCCCGTCTTGTTCCACGACGCGTTCCCCGACCCGTTCGACGACGCCGCCATGATCACGCTGCAGCGCACCTTCGAGACTCTGTTCCAGAACATGACCCTCTCGGCGCGCTACGCGGTGCTGCCCCGCCAGGACCTCCGCGACGACGCCTCGGACTGGACCTTCGCGACCGTCGCCGCGACGTCCACGTTCGCCCGCAACGTGTACGCCTACGACAGCCGCGACCTCGTCGTCGCGTACGCGGTCGTCGTCGGGGGCAGCGCCGTGTGCATTCTCCTGGCCATGCTGGCCGTCGCGCGCACGGGCGCCGTGTATTCCAACAGCTTCTCCACGGCCGTGCGCGTCAGCAGGGGCCAGCGCCGTCTGGACGCCGTCGTCCAGGACGACCACGACCGCAGCGGCGCGCAGCCCCTGCCGAGGAGGATCGCGGATGCGTATATATGGGTCGGGCAAGAGAGTGCCGTGGGCATGGGCACGGGGCGAGCTAGAGTCGACACGGCAGACTCGACGGGGGAGCGGCGCTCGTGGTGGGGAAAGGAACAGGTAATGGATCTGGAGAAGAGCTCGGCGCCCCTGTCAACCGCGAGGGTTCCGCCAGGTGGCTCCGTCGCCGAGCTGAAGGGAAGGGATAGTGGCGGGCTGGGTGGGTGGATATAGCCACAGGTTCAATTTGTTTGTTGGGTGTTATGGATGTACGCCTCGACCGAGAATTGTCCATAACCATGTGCCTGAACGCCAGACTTACAGGACCAGGTCTCGCCAGCGTCCCGTTCAGAATAAAATTTTCCGCACAAGTCATCAATCCCAATGCATCAGCAGGTGGTTCTCGCTCGTCTGGCGTATTCCAACATTACAGACAACATGGCGACTGAGGAAGCTGCCCAGCTCTTCTGGTTCTTGGGGAGGGACCTCCGACGAGCTTGATGCTACATCCCCAGATGGTGAAAGGCCCTCTTCATCGTCATGAAGGGACCACCACCATTGGCTGCCGCTCAACATGCCGTCCTCGTCATCAAATTCCTCCTCGGTTTGTTGCGTGATGATGCCGCTGTCGATGTCCTCCACGGTCATTCTGGCAATCCAGCTCCATTTGCGCCAGAACCACCGCCGGACTTCCCAACTCCGCTTGTTCCAAGCCACGCCATCTCGCATACTCCTTCCAGAGTATCCATTGGCGCGCTCCCGTCCCCAGCAGACCATGCCGTCGTGCATCAGGTCGAGGAAGAGGCTCATATGATCAAGTTTCCTGACGCTCGAGAGGTAGATAGCCATGCTCCGAAAGTGAGGAAAAGGAATGCAATCCAAGTATGAGGGATGGGGGATGATGAGTTGATGGGCGGTGGGTCGGAGATCGACCGGGATCGTGTGGATATTGGCATTGGATTCGGTGGAAAATGGGGAAGGGTGATCGTTGACATACGAGACGATGGAAATGCCCAGGCTTTGAGCGATGGACATGGTTGCTGCGAAACATGATTCTCCGACCAGCTGGAGATGGTTTTTGTAAGGTGATGGGAGGGATGGTCGAGTTCGTGATATGCTTCGAGACGCTGACGAGTGAGAATGTGGCGACGGCCGAGGGGAGCGCTGAAAAGGCGACACCTGTCTCATGGGGGACAGCGAAGGAGACAGACTGGTTAGAGGGCTTCCCCTCGGAGTAACGCCCGGGGGAAGAGTATATGTCTTCGAGTCGGTGTCGTCTGGGACGGGCCATGTGTGTCTCATATCAAGAGCGTCAGGGATTGGCGGCACATAGTAATACACTGCAACTCTCAACGGAAGAACTGGCTCTGGGAGCGCCGTCGCTTCGCTTGCAGCGTTGTCGGCGCTCGTTTCTGTCGTTCGCTCCTCAGGAGGGGGCTCTAGAAAGGTAGTAGACGAGCCTTCGCCTGGGTCAAAGGGCTCCATCGGGGGGACCCGGGGGTCGGCAGCGGACAGCTGTTGCGCATGTTCCCTCTCCCGCTTTGACAATTCTTGCGCGACCTTGGCTCTGATCTCTTCATCTCGACGTTGCTTCTGCCTTTCTCGCCAGACGCGCTGCGACCGTCGGTTTTGCTCTCTCCTCGCCTCGGTGAGTTTTCGCCTGTACCTCTCTGGGACCTTCGGTTCCGAGTCAGGGCCCGCGGGTGCGGAGGTCGACATGGTCTTGTCTTGAGCTACTTTCCCGTCTCTTGGGTTGGGGGGCGTCATGGCGTGACGGTATATAAGACCCGCAGCGTTCGCAGCATACACCTCCTCAAGGACACCGGTAGAGGAGAGGCAGTCAGGCTCGATGACAAAGCGGCCTTGAATCATAGAAACCCACCTTGAAGAGTTACTAAGTCGAGCGGGACTTGGGCAGGCCAATGGCCACAAAGAGGCTCAGAGGATGGACAAAATGAAGAGCGGCGACTGAGGGGGTGAGCCACTGAGTAAGCCAGCAAGACGGCTTAAGTCACTCAGGACCTTGCGGAGGAGGGGCAATGGAGCAATGTCTCTTGCCTTTAACTGAGCCTTACGGGCAGTCTGGGCACTCCCCGGCGCTCAGTACAGTTAAGGACGACCCTGAGCTAGCGAGACTGGGCGCCGGGGTCCAGCCCGACTGGCCCCCAATGCGCCAAGTGACACACCTACCGATATCATAGAGGCAGGTGCTCGGTACGGATTCTTCTTTTCGACTAGGCTCCAGCAACCCAGCACCGCGTTACAACCTCAGCAACACCACCTGGGATTTTCTCGACCCCTCTCGTTCCTCTATCTCGATCCTCAGCATCCAGTGCAGGCAAGACGGTTGACCTGGCACCTTTACTAACTACAAAGAGAGCCTATCACCTCCGCGGCACGACACCCGCTGCTTCAGCGTAGCCGCCAGTGTACCACACCGTGCGATTGTTCGACTCGCTCTCAGCTCACCAATCGGTGTCTGGGCGGTAATCCTGCACGTGCTCCTCAAGCTCGACGATCTTACGACAACACGTGCTGGTTGCCATGGTAGATGGCCCTCGCGAGTCGCAGTCGACCTATACGAGGGAGCGTGTAAGATCCATATACCAGGACGGGCTGAAATGGAAGAACAGCGACTCTATCGGTCAACCCAGGACCTTCGACGCGGCTGCCATAGATCACGATGCGACAGGCGAACTGTTCTATATCTTCACCGCGGCTCAGCAAAAGGATCGACTGAAGGAAATGGGTAGATCTTACTTCCATGCTGTTCAGGAGCCCCAGAACCATATCGCTCAGCTCGATCACAAGATAGCATCCCTGCTTTCTTGCTGTTACGATGGCATCATTGATGAGGACTATATGGTCTCGGAGGCTTGCGCATTGTTATCTCACATGCCCGCTGCTCCTCCTCTTCCACAAGCCTTGGCTACAATGTTTCGAGGCGCCACGTTCAACTGGCTCTACTTCGAGGCTATCCACTGCAGCAACGTTCTGTTGAACGAAGACACCTGGGAAAATCTGCTCGTCACTCGATGGTTTGACACAAACACCATCCGAATTGCTTTGACCGTTGTCCAGATATATGATGAGAAGAATAGCAATATGGTAAACCATTTTCGACAATACCTCAACACCCTGGCCGAGATTTTAGAGGCGACGTTTACTTTGCTCTATCACTGCAACGACGCCGTGGAACAGCAATCTTGGTTGCTGGCCTCAAGTTTTCTCTGGACATGCTGGTATCGTGGGCTCATGCTTCATCTCCACGCCAATCTGCACTTTCACCTGCGGCTTGGCTACAATGTCGAGAATTTGTATCGACTTGACATGAAGCAGCCGTTGCCACAAATGGGCTTGTCTTTATCACCTCTGAAACCGTCACAATACCTGTGCCCCTGGGCATTTGAGCTGCTACGATCGGATAGAGCTTCTGTGAGCCAAGATTTTCGCCGTTTTCACCTCCGCTTTTCGACCTTTCATGGCTGCAAACCAGCTCGATGCCTAGCTGAGCCTTGCCGCCCTTGCAATGGGCAAGGCCCGACGCACTGTCAACGCTTTACGGGTCAAAAGATAGTTGACCAGTCTGCTCATGATACGTCTTGTAACGGTCAATGTCCAAGTCTGTTTTGGGACGAGACGAGCTATCGAAGTGTCACCGGTGCAAGAGCGGTTTCTATCAATGACTCGGATGGATGCGCCGTACGCTACTGCCAAGCTTCCTCTCGCACGGTTGCTGTCTCGCATGTGTGGGCACATGGTGCGGGTGGTAGACCGCACACGGGCTTCAACTCCTGTCTACACCAGCGTCTCGTCCGAATTGCTCGAGAAAACAATTGCGACTCTTACTGGATGGACACACCCTGTATACCAGAGGACCATCAGCTTCGTGCTGAAGCAATTGCATATATTAACGAAGTGTTTAATACAAGCAGCATTACCCTGGTCTGGGACCGTGATCTAATGTCGATTGACGTCTCTCATCCATCGATAGAGACGCAAGAGGCTATCCTATGCACTTTGCTGGTCTGTGACTGGGCCCTTAGGTCTTGGACTCTCCTGGAGTCGATGCGCGCACGGCATAACATTCATCTGTTGTGCAAAGATAACAAGACGATCGCGCTGAGAGACTGCCTGCTGAATGTCCACCACGGTGGTGCGATCGATATTGCAACACTATTGCTCACGAGCCAACAACTCCTGCCTACGATGAAGTACGACGGTGATTCACCCGACGAAGAATTTCTGAGGCAGATGAAGGGTTATGTTCCTGCCGAGGAAGCTCTGCACCTGTTGGCTCGTCGACATGCTTCCAGACCAGGAGACAGTGTTGTGATCTTGAGCTTGCTCATTGATGACAAGCCATTTTATACCGCCGAGGCTTTCTGGAAATCGAAAATAGGCTATTCCTTAAGCTCAGGTGTACTGTTTTCATCCCAGCCCAGGCTCCAGTGCAAGGGACTCGGATGGGCACCTTCCCAACCAGAGTTGCCGTTGGCTGTGTCGGACAGAGCTTCTGCCTACTCTCAAGAACACTTGTTCGATGGCTCACGGACAGCGATTGCGATAATCACCCCAGACGGTCTTGACGCGACGTTTGCCACTTTCGAAATCCCGGAAATCGAGCCAGAGTCCCGCTTCCAGGATGTGCTCAGTAGTCTAGCCCAGAAACTCCCCTGGTCGGGGTCCCAAGCCCGTCGGCCCGGTCAGGCATGTATTCTACGTGACCATTTCCAGCTCGAGAAATATCTGCACTCCCTGCTGCTCCTTCCCTTGCATGCGATCTCCTCGCGAACTACTGTGTTCAACGCGTATCGCGGCCGGTCGAACGGCCTGCTGTTTGCTGTGGTAGGCTCAAATGATGCAGACAGGCGGACCTGGCACTGGCTTGGGACTTTTGAATGGGATCTAAACTCTCCTCCACACCCTAAGAAGAGGAAGGAACGAGAGAAGATATTCCTTGTCTGAGCGTACCCTCTGAACGAGTACAACAGCGTCTCTGGAAAAGCTCCATGCATAGGTTCACCGTTGAGAATTTTGCAAACTGGCGACTGACTTCCAGGAAACGGCGCTTCTCCTGCACAACCAACCCTCGTGGTCGTTGACGTCGTCCAAGTGCACGCGACAGGCATCCAAGCCTCGGAAGAGGACAGTAGAAGCGAGCGGCCGCTCTGATTGGACAGCCGCTTCGCGAGGCTGAACCGCCACCAGGGGTTTCCGAATAAGCCAGTACATAAGCCACTGGACCATCCATTTCCGGCCTATATAACCATTCAACCCTTCTCCCGTGAATGCTCCTGCTCAAATGCAGACCACTCGCCCAAGTTCAAGAACCGATCACTCGACCGCAACCAAAGCCCTCCGCCACCAAGAACATCCGCAGACGCATCAGATCCGCAAATTAAATACAAGACAGGTGCGGAAGCATGTCGACACTCACGCCCATACAGGGCGTCTTCGCCAAAGTCCACTCCGCCTCCGGCCTGACGTTCCCGGAAACGGTCGCGTCGCTGCTCAAGCTGGGCGTGACGCGGTACCACGTGGACTACGTCGCGCGCACGACGACGACGTACACGCCGCGCTCGACGCCCACCTCTGCAGATGACAATGCCCCGACCACGACCATCGAGACCGAGCACGTCGCCATCCCCGCCCCGGCGGTCACGCCAGGCACGGCGTGGGACCAGGCCGGGCTCGCGCGGGCCATCCGGCGCGTGCAGGCGCGCGAGACCGTCTACGCCGAGTTCGCGCGCGAGTGCGTCGACGCCGGCGTCGCGGGGTACTTGGCCTTCTTGGCCGGGAAGAGGGTCTTGTATTACGGGCTCGACGGGGATGTGCATGTGGAGTGGTTCCCTGGTGCTAGGCCCAAGGATCAGGAGTAGAAACGATCACGAAGCATAGAGATCTAGGACACGGATCTTGACTCATCCGAGAATCGCGGGTTTATTCACTTCGTTTCTTAATTAGCTCCTTCTTTTCATCTTGCATGCTATTTACGTTATCGTACATCCGTACCAACTACGAATGACGACGACCGGGCCCTCTTTTTATTGCGGCCTCTCTGACCGGGAACGAGTTCAAGAAGGGCTCGTTCGGCTTAGGCCAAGACACTCGGCCATACCGTAGAAGATGTCGATGCTGTTAAAGACACCCGAGAACAGTTCTGTGCACGGCCCGCGTGTGAAGACGGGCACATCGGTGAGAGAGTGCACGCCTTGGTCCGCCTAGAGTCAAGTGTTAGTAAAGCGTCCCCTAAATAACTTGTACCGCAGGCGAAGAGGCGTCAATAACATCAAGGGAGAGACTTACCGAAACAGGAAGCGAGCCGTTAATGATGAACCCAGTAACAGCATCGACATAGTTGACAAAGAAGTCTTCGTTGGAGAAGCCCGTGATGTTGATGGCCGGCACACGGGGTCCGTTCTTATTGACGCGGTAATCCTCCCGGTGGTCAGGGAAAGCGGCCAGCCCGGAATAGAGCGTATACCGAGGATCCCAATTAGCCGGGAAGTTGACCCCAGGGCCGTAAATGAGATTCTGATCGCTGCCGACCGGAGCAGAGCGGTTGGCAAGGACATACTGACTAAGCCCCGAGTTCTGGTACGTGCCGATCGCGCCACGCTTCTCGCGAGGTGCCTGCTGGGCATTGAGATATTTAGTGTCGACAGACCCCATGACGTCGAACCCATGCCCGTGGTCAGCAGTCACGAGGATGAGTGTGTTTTCCAGCTCGCCCGCATCTTGGAGCCAGGCGATCGTGGCTTTGATTGTGTCGTCAAGTTCTAGGAGTTCGCCCAGGGCGCGGTCATAATCGAGCACATGCATCATCTTGTCGATACTAGCGGCCTCGGACATGATGAAAAAGCCTTCGTCGCCATGGCGCGTTTGGAGAACTTCGAGAGCCTTGAGAGTCATTTCTTTGAGGCCGGGTTGGTCGGTAGCGGCACCTTTAGAGCCATCGGGAGCAGTGCTAGACCTGTTCAGATTTTCTGGGTAGACATTTCGATCGAGCCACTTTGCCATGTTGTTGACCGAGAAAATTCCAAGGTGCTTGCTTGAGTTGTCTGAGGCCTGGAGCGCGGTGTTATTCAAAACGACGGTGTAGTTCTGATTGGCAAACTCCTGGTAGTAGTCTTTACCCTGGAAGGAACCTTTGCCCGGATAGAATTGTTCAGCGCCACCACCAAAGAGCACATCAGGACCCGTCCAGTTGGTCCAGGTATAGTTTGTAATGCCTCTGAGGAAAGAGTCAACGACTGCTCCATACTGACCTCGATCCCGTGTATGAGCGGTCAGTGCGGCAGGAGTCGCATCGGCAATGAAAGCGGTGGAGACAATTCCAACCCCTCCGCCTCTGAGACGGTGGAATAATTCGGCGATGCTTTCAATCTTTGGGTCGTCGAACTTGTTGGGGGAGCTGTCAGCATAGACCCCCAATGCGTTGACAGTAGATTTATGGCCAGAGTAGAGAGCGGTGGCGGAGTTGGCACTATCCGTGATGAAGCTGTCGATTGAGTGCGTCATTTGATGACCCAGCATCGGAAACTGGTCCATGGCCATTTTGGTCTGATACTTGCCGTTGATGGATTGATGGCCAATGAGGCGAGCAGCTGCGTCTTTGTTTTAGCATCAAGTTTATGCTATGTGATCTTTCAGCCTCACCAGTAATCATGTTAGTGGTCATGCCGTCGCCGATGAACATGACGACGTTCTTGGCCCGTTGTCGAGGAGCTATATCCCGGACTGTCCAATTGGCAATCGTCGTCTGTGAGCCATTACGATACTTCAATGTCGCAATATATTGCCCTGGCTCATACAGAGCAACATTTCTCCATGCCTTGGACGCAACTCTGACCTGTGACGGAGTTTTGGCGGCTTGAGCAAACAGATCTTCGTACCAAGTGAAGTTCCAGGTCTCGAGCTTTGGTTCTGTGAGTTTGAAAAAGGCTGAGACTGGTTGAGAATTCCCGCCCTCGCGCTCGATGGTCAGAGTGAACTGAGGAGCTCCGTTAGCCAGTACTGTGAATAGCGGTGCTTGTACAATAAAACACAAGGAAGTATTCCTCGAACACAAGAAAAACTCACGTTGGGATCGGGAGTGGTGTAGCCACGAATTGCTTCACTTCCGTTCAAGGGAGCGTGCACCTCGGCTCTGATGTCAAACCGTTGGCCTGGGAGGAAGTCGGCTTGGTCAGGTGGAATAATACAACCCAATGTTGGACATGTTCCAAGCCTCTGGAAGGTTTGAGCAGCACAGTGGGTACAGAAGGCGCCAATCGCCAAGAGACTCTCTAGACCAAGCTGGATTCTCATTTTCGGTATCTCTAAAGATGTTCCGGATCAAATAGTTGAGAAAGTTTCCTGAGAGGGATCAGAAATTTGACCGAGTTGTAGGACCGTGCAGCTTTTGTACCTTTCAGTCTAGCCTGCAGCTCGTCCAGCCATCGAGGGACGGCAAGCTCTTTTGCGTATGTCATATGGTTGGAGGAGCTCAGAGAATCCATTGCGGTATAGAGCTTCTGTCTCGTGGAAGCCCTAAGCTTCGCGTTGGCCGCATGGCATCGTGTAACTTGCATTGATATCAACTGCTTTGGGCAGGCGGAATCGATGCCAAGACAATGGGAGGAATGCCAAGGCACGGAGAGGAGGAAGGGGAGCATCACAGCCACTGGTGCCACTGAAGCAGCCCACGTGTTTGGGTGCACGGCGGGACAAGAAAAAGCTTTGCTGCTGGTCAGCGTTGCACACGAAAGATGCCAAGATCAAGCGCTCAAGAACGTCCCCGCCCTGTTCGCTATCTAGTGATGCGTGGTAAGACGTACCTCTGCCATTGGAGAGCCTGCTGCGCAATCTGTAGAGTAAGTCGCTGCCAAGGACGGTGACGGAGGGTCAAATCTATTGAGGCCGGATGGAATGTCTCAAAAACACAAGGAATGGAAATGGGGTCCTCCTGCGCAGAAGAAAGCGGACATCTTGGGGAGAATGGTCGATGCTGTAGCCTCAGAAAACAAACCTAAACTTGAAGGTAGATTTTGCAGTGGCACTCGTCGTAGGGGCCAGCCAGATTACCGAGGTCTTAGAATTGGAAGTAGTCGAGACTCTGAGCACTCTCGTCCAATACCTTAAGCATACACGCATTCTTTTGAGTGCGTCAATTGCACCAGCTTGACAACTGTTCGACAATTTCATCGGCCATTCAAAAGGCTGGGTAGAAGATGGAAACGTTTTCCTTTGGAGAAAGGCGATCCGTCTCGTCAAACGACCGCCTGGGTTTGCATGCTCAAGAGAGGCATTCACCCGATCTTGCAAAGCAAGGTATGAGAGAAAGAAGTACTTACTGTTTGGTGCGCGTCGGCAGAGCGGTCGATTTAGTTGCTGCGAACAAGTCGGTCTTTTACAGGGTGGCAGCACCAGCGGCGTTCGAAAGCGACCCACATTATGTATCGGCTCGACGGATGAACTTGTTTCTGAGTTCTTGCTGCCATCATCTTGCGATAGAAGCACGTCACACAAGCGACACTTGGCTCCCGTATTTGATGTTCATCGACAAATAGAAATGAACAGGGGTATGGTCGATCTGCAAGGCTGGCGATATCTGCTTCGAGAAGCAAGTCATCATTCTCCCGCTCAGATGCTTGTTCCACGTTTGCGGGAAGGATTGCATCTCAACATCCTCAGAGATATGGCGACATGATCGAAAAGTCTGGGCACTCATGCGACGCACCCACATTCACCTCCACTTACATGCCCATCTCGTAGCAGAGGGTGCTGACGTGCTCATCACGTTATTCATCTGTCCGAATCTTGCCCAAGTTTTCCCGAATCCCCCATCTTTGGGTACTGGAGATTCGACCACATGCCAGGACGGCTCATGAAAATTTGCAGAGGGCGTCGGTCAGTGTGAACTGGCATTTGGGTTTTTTTTCCCTTTCCCAGAAGCCAGTAATTGGATGCAGAAAGTCCGTGGTAGCAGACTCCGTTGGGAGGGCCCTAAGGCAAGTGGTGGCTAAGATTGGCTTCGGAGCTGATGGCGCATCAAGGGGGAGAGTGCGGGATGAGAGGAGTTGCGGAGCTCAGTTCGCTGACTTATTCGCTAGTCAGAGTTACCTGATTAGATGTGTGGTCGCTAAAGAGTGGGAGGATGTAAGAACAACGCCAAACCTTTGATGTGAGGAGTCAGATCCAGGAGAATTTTCTTTCGTTCCGTGGCTCAGCTCACATCAGAACAAGGCGGTCCATGGGCCGTAGCGGCAGCGGACAAGATCAGATAGTTCTAGTCAGATACGAGGACGATCGACCAAATGGGCATGAGCAGAGGAGGCCGGAGGCGAGAGAGTTTTTCTGAGACAGTGAGCAATAGGCCAATAACTTTGGCAGTAAAGTTAAGCAGGAGGAGTAAGAAGTCGAGGTTATACGAAGCCGAGAAAAGGGACCGTGCACCGACTGCCGTGTCCCCCTCGCCAGGCCTCCTCTTGCCTGCGCCCCCTGTTCTTCCTGCGAACAATTCTTTTTTCAACCACATGTCATCCTCACAGACACAGCGACAAACCTGCATCTCGACACACCTAGCCACAAAGAGCAACAGGATGCTGATCCTAGCCACGCTCGTTGACATCCGCAATGGCATTTTGTCCTGTTTCGTCTGATCCTCGTGCCTAGGTCTGGGCCCTCGGACCAGCCAGCCGCAACTGGCATTTGCCTCCATCGATCGTCCTGGCAATGGCATGCAGCATTCATATGCTAGTTGCTCTTGTCTATGAGCTTGTTTTTGCGCGCTACGCTCTGTTTGTTTCAAACCTTCTGTCGTGGATGGCGACAGAGGCGGCTTCGAATGCGCCATGGCTCCAATCCGACATAGCTTCTATGGCATGCTTTGCATTCTGAATGGCGCACACATTCCTGGAGCTGACTTCATAAAAGCGCCACTTACCGGCAGCATGCACCTCCCCTAAACCTAGTCAGAGGAACTGAACGGCAGCCGCCAATGAGCCGAGAAACATGACCGATCCCAGCCCTGCTGAGCGCAGCTCACTGTTGTCCGGCCCCAAAAAGAACAAATGGCTCCAGGAGTCCGACTTCTCTGCTCATCGAGCTTTTCTTACTGTCTTCCGTCGTCGTCACTTGGTTTTCTTCATAATGTTCCTCACGTCGTTCATTTTCTTTGCTTGCCTGGCCTGGTCCTTGGCCGCTCCACAGCACAAGCGTCAGGCAAGCGGTCCAGTCATTGGTACAAACTTTCAGGATCCCTCGGTCGTTCAATTAGACGACGGAAGCTATATTGCCTATGCCGGCGTCAATGGGAATCCGGCCGGGATTAATGTCTTGATCGCTACTTCTCCAGATTTCTCCAGCTGGACCGTTCACTCAGGCTACGATGCCTTGCCAAATCTTCCTTCCTGGGCGGCCTCGCCTCCACATGTATGGGCTCCGGACGTGACTCAACTGGTGAGTATTCGACCCACTGCTTTGGGAGCGGAAGTGTTCTGACGACATAACACAGGACAATGGCAACTTTGTGCTATACTATTCGGTAACAATGGCCGAGTCTCCAGCAAAGCACTGCGTTGCAGCAGCAACCGCCTCAAATCCGGAAGGGCCGTTCACGCCCGTCCAGACGCCGCTGTTCTGTGATCTCACAGCTGGCGGGGCCATTGATGCAGATGGTTTCAACGACCCTGCAACCCACCGGCAGTATGTCATCTACAAGGTGGATGGCAACTCTATCGGCAACGGTGGCGCGTGCTCGAATTCTGTCAATCCCATTGCACCCACCCCCCTCAATCTCCAAGAGGTTAATCCGGACGATGGGTATTCTTTCATTGGTGGCAGCACCACGGTTTTGTTGAACGACCCAGACGATGGGCCCAATATTGAAGCGCCCTCATTGACGTACGATGCTTCTTCTGGGACGTACATTCTGCTGTACAGTTCCCGGTGCTTTACGACTGCCCCATACAACATCAGATACGCGACCAGCAACAGTGTCTACGGCCCTTACACCAAGCAGACAAATCCGTTCCTGGCGACTGGGGGCACAGCCGCGAACGTTTACATCCCTGGGGGCATTGACATTACCAAGGACGGCAAATTAGCCGTCTTCCACGGTGACGTGAACATGGGGTGGTTCGCAGGCGACGGAACAGCGCGAGTACGAGCGATGTATGCCGTTGAGCTTTCCCTCGGAAACGGTGTTGTTAGCCCGGGGACACTGTACTGAGAAAGAGCAATCCGATTCGTGCTTGACCGCAGCCCCTACGAAGGAAAGCACAGATTGTTACGTGACAAGAGAAACGACATGAACGACGGAAAAAGGAGAAACACAATTGGTCGATGTAGTGCATCTGTACAAAAGACATTCGTTTCGAGCCTGATTTCGAGCGTTTTATATAGATCTTCACTTGATTCTTGTTGACGTGGAGGGAGTTGATGCAGGAGAAAGGGGTAGTTTGGGGGCCGACAAACAAAAGGAGGCACAGCCTGATGGTGGGGGGTTTGGCTGTAGCATTCGCTTGGGGGGTTTTGGAACACATGAACAATTAGCGGGACCTGGAATAGTTTCAGCCTTGATAATGAGATGTTTTGTTTCCTTCTTCCATTCCTGTTCACAGCCTCTTCGCGAGCTCCTCCCAGCTCCTCCTCCCCCTCTGCGCCCAGTGTTCGGGCCCGCTCTCCTCGCGAACCATCTCGCGGTGGAAGATCTCCATGCTCACCCACCCGCCAGTCCATGCGCCGCTGCTGTCCTTCAACCACGCCCGCGCGATGTCCTCGATGGGCAGATACGCGCCGCGGTCGCGCTCGAGCGGGAACAACCGGCCGTACCTGCACCAGGAGTGCACGCCGTCCTTGTCCACGCTGTAGGCCTCGTGGCCGGGGAGGATGGGTGGGACGAGCCTCTCGGCGTCGCTTAGCTGGATGTAGATGATGGGCTGAGTCTTCGTCGTCGTCGTCGTCGTCGTCGTCGTGCTGCTGTCGTTATTCGGTGGCTTCGCGAAGCGCTCGCGGAACGTCTCGAGCGACCTGCGCAGCGCGGCGTCGCCGCCGGGACGCCTTCCGGAGGAGGCGCGCGGGTCTGCCCAGAGGCGGGCTAGGACGTGGTACGTGTCGAGGCAGAGGCCGAAGTTGGGGCGGGCGACCCGGTCGACGACGCGCAGCGACTCCTCCCAGTCGGCGACGTGGGTGGCCCAGCCGAGGGCCTCGTAGGCGAACCTGACAGGCCGGAAAGCGGGCTCGGATTCACGCCCGCGCAGCCCTAGATCGGCCAGCGCCTGCAGCTCGGCCACGACGGTGGCCATGTCGCCGACGGCGTCGCGGTCGTCGTTGCTGGGCACCTGGATGACGTCCGTGCCCAGCGCGCGGGCCATGGCGATCCATTCCTCCGCGCGGTGCAATCGCTCCTCGAGACTGCGGCGCGGGTTCCCTTCGAAGTTGTCAAACGAGCCCAAGCAGACGACCTCGAGCTGGTGTTGGGCGCAGAGACGCTGGATCTCCGCGGCTGCTGTGACCCGTGGGATCGCTCGCGTGGTCGCGTAGCTGTCGAGGTCGGTGATGTAGATCTCCACGCCCTGGAATCTTGCTGCCGCCGCGGCGGCGAGTTTCCTCTCCAGAGTGTGTGAGGCGTGCCAGCCTAGGGAGATGGTTGAGATTACGAGCTTGGGATTCATGTTGAGCCGGGTGAGGAGATCGTCTGGACAAAGGACTACAGGAGGTGTCTACAGGCCCGGCCTTCGTGGTAAACAGAGTAGGCGACAACCCGATACTTGTGGTCCCCTAGGAAAACAGTCCTAATCAGCAGAAAGATATCGACTTACCATACAAGGCTGATGTCCGAAAGATTGACACGGCGTACACTACTGAAGGGATGCGGTCCGCCTACTTTGCTGGTCTCCAAACAATGCCTCTGCTACACCCTATCGCTATCACTGGCTCGGCGTTGGAGACACCATGTGCGTGGGCCATAGCAACATCACTGTCCGCTTCTGGGATGACCAGCCTGGCCGTATAGGACTCCCTCTTCATCTACGGTCTTGACGGGAATGCTATTCAGGGTCTCTTCAGTGGAAACCTGGAAGATCAAGCTCCCGCACTGGTATCCCAGGTCGCAAAAAAGGTAGATAAGAGGTATACTTGTCGCTTGACTTTTGCGAGCTCTTTCCAAGAAGGCACAGCAGCCTCGCCCGCCACGTATCGTGAGTCCTTCTCCCCATATACTGTACAACTGTTCGCAGCTTACGGCCCCCGACCGTATCTCTCCTAAGCCTCACCTTGCTCCATCACCAGCTCACGAATCGCCCACCTCCATCCTCCTCTTCCATCGGGACCTTCTTCCTCTTCCACTTCCAGGCCCTTTCTCAGCCACTTTTCCACTTTCCGCCGCCATCTTTCCTCTTCGCCTCTCTGTCTTCGCACAAACTCGGGGCCCACGTCAAACTCTTCGCTGACTCCAATGCCCCACTCATCACCACTGCTGTGGCCGGCCTCTCCATCGCCAAACGAATCCCTCGATTGCTCGATATTTGACATATTCTGAAGCGTGCCGCTACGACTCCGTGTTTCGTCCTCTTCTTTCAAGTCTTCCAGGCCGGCAAAGACGTCTTCTTCCTCTTCGATCTGGACACTACCACCTCGAAGACTCGACACACTTCCGTCAGGGTTCTCGGCGATCTTGAGCCATCGCATTTGTGATGGGTCAAACACCATGCCCCCTACGACTTGTACGCCTGTAACACTGGAGCCGACGTTGGAGATCAAGGCCACCTGGGCTTTCGTACCCGGGCTTCCTCGACCTTGGATCCCAGGGCTGCCACCACGAGGGTAAAAGTCTGGGACGTCGAACGGGGCAAGATCGTTTTCGTTGCCTTCCCACCTAAACAACAATGGATTGTAGCTCATGCCTTTCTCTGTCTTTGCGCGATTCAAATCGCTGCCCATGGGTTTGATGAGGTGTGGCTTCAATTGGGTCTTTTCGCTTCTCTTTTTCCTCAAACTTCCTTGATTGCTAGGACGGGCGGCCGCGGGATTCGACTTCCAGTTTGTCGAGATGGGTTGCAGTGGTTCGCCTCGCATGTTTTGAAAGGTGCTTGAGATCTGGCGCTGCTCGCGGGCATTGCGGGAGGCCGCCGTATCGCGAGCAAAGCGGGGAACATTGGTCGTATTGAGAGCTGTGGTCGGGAAATCGCTCCTCGGTGCTGGTGAGATTGGCGTTGCAGGGACAGGAGTGTCGCTGCCGCGTCTGGTACTGGTGAGGGAAGATGTAGAGGGATTGAGATGCGACAGTCCAAGCTTGCTTCGAAGACTTCGCGGCGCACCGCGGCCCACAGGTGCCTTTGTAAATTTGGATTCAATGGTAGCAGAGGTAGGGAGGTCGTCGAAAATCTCAAGCTCCGTTCCATCACCATAATTGCGGCGCCTCGCAGGTTTGGTAATTGATTTCTTGGCTTGTGCCGCCAATTCGGCAGGCGTGAGGTTGTTTCGCCCACGTCCAGAATCTACGCCACGGCCAGGCGTCTCCGGTCTGCCGAGTCCGGCGAGTCGAGACAAGGATCTTTGAGCAGCAGACATACTGTCGCCAGAGCCATCGGAACCCTGCCCACGGTAATGACTTTTGATACTAACATGCTGAGACTGTCCGGCGGATGCACCCGCAGGGAGGAAGGGTATTGCGCCTTTCCTGGATTCCCCGATGCGAGACTCTGCCCGGTCTGTGGGAGTTTTAGGACGCGACGGTATATTCAGGCGACTTCCCGTCTCCTGCCGCGAAGGAGGTCTGACGTACGGAGAAGCTTTGGTCGGCGAGGTTAATCCACGCATAGCTGGCATGGATCTCTTTGCACGCAGCAGCTGCGCGTTTGTCGTTGTCGGCGGTTCGTAACGCAGATCAGGACGAGATTCAGTACCACGGAGTAGCCGTCGGCTTGGGGTAGATGGAGTAGAAGGAGTTTGGGGGGCAGGGATGGCTGAAACAGACGCATGACTTGCATGGTTACCAAGTCTTGAATTTGCTCGTTGATACGATGATATCGCGGCGCCGGTTTCCGAGACAGGTTCCAAATTGGACCGAGCACGCTCAAGCCTGTCGTGAGCTGGTTGAAATCTCGGGAGCCGCGAGATAGTTCCCTGGCTTTTGGCGCTCGTAAAATTGAGCGTGGTTGTTGTCCTTTTCGACGGACTAGCAGGTCGTGTACTCTTGTGCTTAACATTGCGGTTCAGCGTCAATTTCGCAGCGTCGAAAACCTCTCCATCTCCAATCTCAAGACCGGAAAAGAAGTCGTCCTTCCCCGCCGTCATCCTGGAGTCGTCTTTGTGATCTGGAACACTTCGAGGCGGCTCAGATGGATGGTCGAGCTGGCGTCGCTTGAGCTTGTCCTCAAATTGAATTGGCCCGTCAGGCAGGACGAGCCCTTCAAGCCCTTCATCTTCGCTCTCGGCTGTGAAGGCGCTCGAAACACTGGGGCTCAAAGCTGATGCGGACGAGCTACGTGCAGATCGGCCGCCTCTTCTGGTGCCGGCGTTCCTTGTCCCCAGGCTGCCCTCAGCCCATTCAAGGTCAAAATCGTCGCTCTGCTGGGGCGTTGAAGGGGGTGGTTTCCTTGTGGACAGACGCAGCTGTCCATCGGACGGCAACTCGAGATCGTCTTCGATGCTTTCAGTTTCCGGCTTCACTGGAGTGGGAGGTTGCCGGAAGAGTAGCGGCTTCTGGGGTGACCTGTGCTTTGCGACCTTTATGGTCGGGACGTCTGCAAAGCCAGCATCCTCATCCGTATCGCGAAAGGCATCCAAGGTGATAGGCATTGCTGCCGAGCGAGACTTTGGCGATCGAATTGTTTGGTCAAACATGTCTTTCGTTTCTGGGGTTTTTGGTGACGTTCGGAAAGCCGCACTAATCTGTCGCAGACTCTCCGATAAATCGCGGTCATCGTGTTTGGCGAGCTTGAGAGGAATGTCGGTGCCAGGTAAATCCAAGTCTTCTGACCAGTCGTCCGCAATTGCTTTTTTGATCTCTTTTCCCTTCAACCGCCGTATAGTGCCACCTTCCAACGCAGAACGCGGTATGTTGGCTGGTAATGGTATTCCTTTGCTCTTCGCGAGGGCTACTGCGTCCTTGATCGAGGCTTGTTCATCAACCAGTACATCCCAATTTTCGTCTCCCTGGTTCGACTCCGATCGCAATGACATGCGCGACGAGACTGAATCTCGACGGTGTGTTTGAGGATGAGAGATGACGGACGTCGCGGTTGAGGCAGTACGGAAGTGGACATCCTCCAGATTCTCGAAGTCGTCATCGTCCCAGTTTTCCACCTCGGGGCTCTCGACCGGAGTGCGTTGCTTCAGTGTAAGTGGTTCCATGGTTCTTAATTTGTTCTTGGATGCAGTGAAAACGTTCAGGATAAAGTATTAAGGTCGCGAAAATACACACAGAAAGTTTGTCGCCAGTAGAAACATGAAAAAGGGGATCGTAGAACTCGTAAGGAATCGTAACGTCGTGAGGAAAAGGTGTTCAAGTGTGGTTGATCGAGCTTTGGAGCGTGTTTATTGCTCCCCGTCGAGGGAATACACCACCGATCGGGGGCAGTCAATAGACGAGAGCCTTGTATGGCCAAAGGAGTAGGATGAAGATCGAGGTATACAAGTTGAGGTCTTTTTCGAGGTCGGGCTGAGGTCTTCCGTTTGGGGAGGCTGGAAAGTTGGTCGTCGGAGGGTTTGCTGCTCGCGGATGGGAAAAGGTGGAGTTTCGGCGCGGACAAGCAGCAGTAGCCAGAAAAGCTGGGAAATGCGAAGGCAGGGACACGAAACTGACCAATCAGACACGGCCTTGACGCGTTCCGTGCTTTTCCCCACTCAGCTGGCGTTACGTGATTCCGTCCCGGACTGGTCGCTGCATGGCCATTGCTTAACACGAACGAATCTGGGCTATGCTACTTGGGTGCTACTGTACTCCGGGGTTTGGATTCTGGAGCCTTGCACGGTTGTGTGCTGACTGTCCAAAGTGATGCAGCTGCTAACTTGCATATGGTCATGGCGTTGACGTGGGTTATTCGGCTCGTCCTAGCCGACAACAACCGCAGCCCGATATTGATCAGAGTGGCGCAAAAGGAAGGCGGTCATGATCTTGACCTCGATCTACTCGCAACGGACGGCGAAGTAGCTTATACAGGTAAAGGTAAGGTAACGAATCACTGTTATTGCTCCCACACTGAATTCGTGCAGTCAGGCAACGTAGCCTCAAGAAACTGCGCTCGAGGAATTATGACGGAAATGACGAGGACTGGACCAACATCATCTCTTCCATTCTCGGATCGAAAACCGAGGCCTCAGTTAGCATCCAGCGGAGGAATAATCTCGAGGTGACGTGTTCAGTGTCTGGCAAAGATCCCAAAACCATTTTGTCCATCGCCATCAACAATAGAGTCGAAGAGATCACACAGCGCCTTGGGACTATCGAGCTGCCTCAAACGGAAGACACCGACGATGTTGACCTCTTTGGCTGGGCGGCGCAGGCTGCCGAGAAGCGAGACGAGTTACAAGAAGATGTCACAAGCCTGAACGAGCAGATCAAGACGAAGGATGAGGTGATGGCAAGCCTACAGAAACAAATCGATGAATTGGTGGAAGCCAAAGCTGAGCATGAAAAGCAAATGCTATCAAAATTTGCTCTCCTCCTGAATGAGAAGAAGCTCAAAATCAGAAACATGCAACGGATCCTCTCCACTGCAAAGCCAGATCAGAAAAAGCTGAAGGAGATGCAAGCCGTTATCGGGAACGAAGCAGCTGGTGTGCCGCGGCGGAACAAGAGACCAGCTGAAGATGCCGCGGAAGGCGAAGATGATGAGAGTGATGGCTTCGAGACCACAGGTGCAGAACCGGTCACCAATGCCGAGAAAGAGTCTAGCTCTCCGACTTCTGGTGACTCGACCCCAACACCTTCAGAGCGAGACGAGGACACGGATGAAGACAACTTGGATGCTCCGGCCGCGTATTCGAACCAGCCAAGAACACGAGCAGTGGATCCAGAACAGGATCAAGGACAGAGCAGGACGCAAGATGACGAGCAGACCAAGGGAAAGGTCCAGGCCACAACGGCTCCGGGAGACGACGATGACGAGGAAACAGCAAGCGAGGATGATGAACTATGAACAAAAGGATCTTGCACGATCCATTCCTGACGATTCACGTAACATTTGGATACCCATTTTGCTCTGAGAAAGGAAAGGTCTTGGGAATGGTAAATTCATTCGCTTTCATTCATTGGCTATCCACTTGGACAAAATCTCCCCGTAGAGCCAGCAAGACTTGGTTATATTCTCTCGAGGCCCCTGTGAAAAGATCCCACCATGTGGTCAACGCAGCCTGATTTCACCGTCGTTCTTGGTGTAGTCCCTTCAATAGTTGAAGTTTGGCTGGTCGCGTTGGTTGGGGTCATATTGATCCATGTCACCATAGTGTCGGTCATACATGTTCTCGGCACTCTTCTTAGCATGTTCTCTGGCTCTGATCTTGTCATATTCGTCCAAGCCCTTGGTCTCGGCAAGCTTGTCGACTTCCGCTCCAACGAAGCCGGCGAGGAGTTCTTTGGCAAAGCCATGGTCGACCGTCTTGCCTACGCAACGTTAGCTCCATGAACGCTGCTGATGTGTGGAAGAGAATTCATCGCACCTTCTCTGCGTTGACGGTCCTCGTAGAGCTTCATGCCCTCGAAGGCGGCTGCGCCACCAATGAGTTCATGGGAGAATTTGGCTTCATGTCTATCATCCCCGTTGTCTTGACTTGTTGTTAGTATCATGCAATGATATCGGTCTCGCCATCACTGGTGCATGCGTTCGAGGATACTTACAGACTTGCTGGTGAGCGTCACGGCTTTCGTCTGGAACAGGGCGGTCAGCATGGAGAGGAGGGGTGTGGAAGAGACGGTCAAGTCAACTTACCCCAACCAAACATCTTGATTTGAAGTAGTAGATCCGATGGTGTGGTATGTAAGGTGTTTCGATCAGTCAAGAAAAGTCAGGTGAGTTTGATAAGAGTCTTGAGTATGATGGATGTTCCGAGGACGAAGCAAAGGATCGGAGGGGAAATATATAGGTTTTGAGGGAGAATGTCTGTCACCGCTCGGGGCCCAGAGTGAAATCTTGCTAGCAACGAGGCAGGACACTTGCCCCTCGATGCATCCCTCGCGCTGGCAGTTCGCCATTGGGATTGCGCAGATATGACCCCACCTCGGCCTCTGCACTGGCCAGCCATTCAGCTTGACGTTTCTTCTGTTTCACCTTCTACGAGCATTGCGTCAACATGGTGAGCACAAGCTCACCAGATCAAGCTACTCCTCGGTGCCCCTGCAGCACTGACTCGAGCCGGTGCTGGCTCCCGAAACAAGAATTCAGCTGGCCATCCGTGGCTGTGCATCACCGTGTCTGTTCCCCTTCCATCTCTGATCCGGGCTTTGCGTCAATGATGCTGGAACCAATGCAGGTCCGCCACCCCACACCTTTTCAGCTCGCTTGGTCCCGCCTTTTCAGGGTCTTGTTCGCTTCACCGGGCAATTCTTTGCCCAACGTTTTCGGATCAAAGATATTACTATTACACCAGATCTGCCTAGTTCGAGGATTCACACGCACCCACCTCAGCTCTCCCGGAACATTGTCACGGGGAGCGGAAGGCTGCGGCGTGCTTCACTTTTGCACTGATGAGGGGTGAGTTTGGCCCAAGAAGCCGAGTGCCAAGCGCCAAGAGGGGCCACGAATGTTGCTTGACTGCTGAAGCCAAGTTGGAAGCTAAAGCTTGTCTCGGACCCTGGCGACACAGCGGCAAGCGACCCTGCGACCCAGCATCGCCCGCTCGCACAACGTCATGCTCGACACTTGTTATCCTCTTGCTTTACTTCGGTTCCTGACGAGCTGGATCCGAAGCCTCAACCGCCAACGTCAATTTGTCCGATATCAAAACTGCCCCTGTTCTAGCAGAGATAGAAGGGTCGGAGGATCAACAGCGACACACGTGTATGCCGGGCCAAAAGCCTTGTTTCTGTCCTAAACATCCTCGATCGCTGCGCCACAATGCCTCACCAGCCCTCTGGAGCCTCTCCAACCGCCAGCGACTTCCCCCTGGCTCTCAAACCAATCCTCCATCTCCCACCAGACAACAAGCCGACCAATGTGGTCATCTTCCTTCCAGGCTTGGGGGACACATCAGCCAACTTCTCGTCCTTCTCCCGCGCGCTGAACCTCCCCGACGCTTTGGCCATCACCCTCAATCCACCATTCCCGTTACCATTCCCTCTTGGGCCGGGGGATCAGTGGTCCGAGGACCTTCACGTTGACGCCGCCACGGGCGAACTTGATGCGGACTCTCCCCTGACCAAATCAGTGGACCTCATTGCTCAGGAAGTCATCTCGAAAGTCCTGATCGATAAGTTCAGGTACCGGCCTGACCACATCCACCTCTTTGGCTTCGGCCAGGGTGGTTCAGTCGCTCTAACGGTCCCTCTACATCCATCAATATTTTCTCTACCCTGTTTGGGAGGGGTCATATCAGTTGGGGGCGCTTTACCGTTATCTGCACCTCTCACAAGCACGAAGTCTCAGAACAAAACACCAGTTTTGATCCTTTCAGGCTCAAAATCACCACTTGCATCGGTCGGCTCCAGTCCACTAAACCGCATCAAGTCCACCTATGAATTTGTTACATATCACCAGTGGAAGAAAGCTGATGACTCGTTGCCCAAGAATCGAGATGAGGCTTTGCCAATGATGCAGTTCTGGGCACGACGGTTAAGAAGCAGACGTGGTGTTCCGGATGATGCGATCGAGATAACTTGACTTTGGGGTGAACGAACTTGCGATTGATTTCCAACTTTTGGGAAGATACTATCACCGATTGGAATCCAACCGATCACTTCTGAAGTCGATCCAGTTCCTCCCTGGCTCTCGCTACAGCATCCTCGGCTTGACGTCGACTCTGCAGTTCGACCTCATCCTCCACAACTCGACTAGCATTGTCAACCAGCTCCTCCATCCTGCCCACAATTCTCTGAATGACAGTTCTGCCTTCGTCATACAAGCTGTGTTCCAATGCCTTTGTGGCCTTAAACCAGTCTCCCTGCATCCGCCACAAGGCATAGGCTGTACCCAGCGCTGCTATGGTGCCAGCCTCATACATGCTACCTGGTGTGATGGAAAGGTAGGTCAGAGCCGAGAGTCCGCCGGATAGACCTGTAATCGAAAGGGTTTTGAGCACAATCTGCTGAGCCGTGCTGGTGAGATCCGCAATCGCACGTTGCATTTGCTCAGAACGAGTACTGGATATCGATGAAGACAAAGGCATGGGTTGAGGAATAGGGACCATCTCCACCTCAGCGGTTCCCGTGGGGTTGATCAGGACTGCCCGCACAGGAGGTTCGGTCGCAATGCTGGCTTGCGCCTGTAGCACTGGCGTGGGCTCTGTCAGACGGTCTAGTTTTGCTCGCGACATTATGAGGTTTTCTCCCTCTGGCAGTGAAGGCAAGGCATCCATTGGCGAAATGCCCGCCTGAGACAGCCGACCCGACAGTTCATAAACCGCGCGCTCAGTACGGGGAAGCCATGCGTTAGTGATAAGGTCCGTAATGATCAAACCCACGTCATCCACGCGCCAGAACAGCTTGTACCAAGCCAACTTGCGCCAGTTGTGGGAGCTCCAAGCTGAGGCGAGCCCAGACTGGAGCTCTTGGTGGGCATTACGAGAGAATCCTTCGATGGCTTCCTCGAGGTTGGCTCGTGTCGCCAGGCTCAAACTTCGAGCTGCATTCGATCGAGCTTCCAATGAAGCTTCAACTTGCAAGTTGCTCATTGCAGTTGTCAGTAAAGAGGAAATCAATGCCTTCACAGGTGCCGGGATAGGTCCTTCAGATCTTGCAGCAGAGGCCAGTGTGAGCCAGCCTGACAATATGGGCATGCCTGAGTCGACCCATTTGTGTTCGTATTCGGTTGCTTCAGCTACAGATCTTCGAATTGCTGCCAGTCCGTCCTCCGCTTTTGTAGCATCCACAACCATGACCTGTCCGTGGCCTTTCTCCTTGAAGTCTTTCAGGTCCACTACCAAGCTCACAGATTCCCGGTCTTCCAGTGCTGTGAAATTGGTAGATGCCAACAATTCTGCAGCCAGCATGAGCCCGTCGAGTCCTTTCGTGACCAGCAAACAGCTATGCACGGGTTGGCTGATCGTCGTCTGTCTTCCAGTCGCGGCGGTGGGGGTCCCGATCGAAGGTGACAGGAACGCATCTGAGGTCACTGTTTGCGCGCCTTGCAATAGCTCGCCATTTCGGGGCCCCCTGATGCTCGATATCAGTATCTCGATATTGTTCCTCTCGAGTACGTTCGACGGAACGTGCAGTACTGGGATGCTTGTCTTCGGCTGAGGGAGATTTGAGTTCGGTGCCCGTCCATAACGTATCAAGACGCCTCGACTGAAGTCTCCGTTGCTAGCATTTTTGACCAACTCCTCCTCCCAGCTTCCTTCGTCTTCCAAAGCGTCCGCAAGCAGTAGCCTGACTACCTTGCTTGCTGTATCTTGTACATTCAATCCCAAAACAGCAACCCTAGTCACCGGAGATTCGGACTCGAGCCCTTGAAGGGCAAGTTGTAGTCGACTGAGGTTTACCTGCGCGGACGCCTTTTTTCGTACGTTGAGAAGGGACTCATAAAGAGGTCTATACCGCACAGGGACGGGCTTCTGCGCATTCACGGCGGTGGTGGAGGTCAGAGTGCCGGAGGAGGTTGAGGCATGCCGACGATTGCTGTTTCTGGTTCTGCTGCTGGACGTAGTGGGAGCTGTCCACCGCAGAGGCCTGGTCCTTCGCCAGCTTGTACAAGAGGGGCAGAAGAAGAAGTTGTCGAGAAAGGCCTCGATTCGACGGCCAGAGGAGGCCCCGGGAGGTCTCTTCATGATGTATACAGGTTCTCAAGTACTGCTAGTTCCTGCGAAATCGACATGATGCAAAGTCAATTGAATCGCAAAACATGTTGGAAGCTGCTTCTCCAACGTGCCTCCTTCAAACCGAAGTTTTGCCGCGGATACAATCCACGAGACGCGCTCTGTTGGACTTGCCATCGCGCACATCTCTTCCCAATTCTTGATCCTCACGACCAGAACAGACTTCTGTCTTGGTCATTCTCTGTCCCAAATCACGGTCAAGTATATGATGCCAATCGACCTGCGTATCCCAAGAAAGCTACTATGGCTTCTACGACCACCATAAACACATGGATAGAAGAGCTTGTGCTCTCTCTTCCTCCACCATCCGCAACAACCGACCTACACGGATACAAAGATAATTTCATCCGCACAGTCAAGCACCACAGCTATGGCCGAACCAACCAGTTTGCTGTCGACGAAAAGCTTACGGGGCTCGAAGAAAAACTCCAGGTCTACAACCTCGACGACGTGGCTGCAGAGCTTTTCTCGCGACGTGCGGAGCTAAGGAAAGACCACAATGACAAAAAGTGGTTGCCCGACGTTCTAGATCTTCTACTCCATCTTTCCCATGATCCTGTCCACCATAGCAGGACTGAGAATCTTGAGAAGTTGATGCCTCGCGCAGAGACGCCTCCTCCATTGAAATGGGAGGAAATTGACGCCGAGGATCCTATCGATCGCCAGGATGAGATATGGAGGCTTCCAAAGTATTCTGATTCCAGCTCTGATGAAGACGAATTCGCCACCTCAAGTACACCGCCTTCGCCAGTCGCTGTAAAGCATGACCTTACGGAGGACGTGGAAGTCGAGAGTGCGTTTGAAGCGTCTGCAGCACGAGAGTCAGCAAAGTTAGAAGCCGTGCAATTCTGGCATAGGTCGGGACCTTTTGTGGCAGTCACAGAGACCCAAGCTGTAAGGGAGGTACTGTTTATGCTCACAGGAATGCCAACCTCCATCTTCACCTTTACCGATCGAGGCGTCCGCCCCAATGCACGATACTGTCTGGGTCATCTAGGGAGGACAACGTCGAGGTCCTTACTGGAGGAGGCAGCTCGACTTGGTTCTGATCTTAATTCTATTCGCCAATGGCTGCGAATGCCGCAGAGTTCGGCCGTCATGCAATTCATTCAAAGCGCAATCAATGCTCTCATGATGAGTTTCGAATTAGCCATGTCCAAGGAACACGCTGCTATCTTACACCAATCTTCGCCGACGGGTGTGATCAGCCTACTTCAAACCTTACAGAGAATCGAGAAAGCAAGCCAGTCGTTGAAAGCTGTCAGCATCATCTTGCCTCACTTCATCTCGAATGACCCAATCGCCGCGCTGAACACCATCCACAGCCATGTAGACACAGCGCACGCCAGCTCGAATTCCGTCGAGGCGGAGACTTTCCTCCCTATCTTCCTGTCTTCTCTCACGCTCTATTCGAAACCTATCGACCTATGGTTGCTCACCGGCGAGATCGAGACTACGGAACCATTCTTTGTCTTTGAAGTCAACAGGAAACCGCGGGTGGCTAGCACCTTGTTGCATGATTGGTTCACCCTGGCTGCTGCAAAAGACAGCTTGATCCCAGTATTCCTGGAGAAGTTTGCCGAAAGGATCTTCACAATCGGCAAAACTGCTGCCTTTTTGCGCCATCTCGGACGAGCCGCCCCAAACAGCTGCAACAGCGAACTGGGAGTTGCGGCCGCCGCGGCGGAGACAGCTCATCTGATGATGAGTTCGCCATTACCTTTCTCCGCAACGTTCGAAATGATCCTTGATCGACATCTCAACAATCTACTTGAGGCTTCCACACTCACTCTGAGGTATATTCTGGAGAGCAGCCTCGGTCTGACCAGATTTCTCGATGCACTCGACTACCTCTATCTTGCGAAAGATGGTGTCCTCCTCGATAGCATCGAAAGCAAGATGTTCGACCGGATAGATCGCTGCTTAGAGATGTGGAACGACCGCTTTCTTCTCTCTGATCTCCTGGCTGAAGCATTCCACAACTCTGATTGCGTGGATGTTGATGCAATCACAGTCCAGTCGGCGTATACCTCTTCCCGGAGCATGGAAAATCGGCGCCGCTCCGTCAAGATCCTAGGTGCCGTGTCCGTCTCATACCACGTTAGCTGGCCGATTGCAAATATCATCCTCCCTACCTCCATGGTTTCCTATCAACGCGTTGCTCTAATGCTCAATCAAGTCCGCCGCGCCAGGTCCTTGCTCGAGGGCCGAGCTTACTTCCACGTTCAACATATGCCTTTACCATTTGACAATCTCAACGAACACAGACTTGCACGACTGATATACTGGCAGCTGTCTCATTTTGCGAACACTCTCTATAGCCATCTTACGAGCTGCACGGTCCAAACTTTTACAACGACTATGCGCGAACGGTTGCAATGCTCCTCAACTAGGAGCCTTGACGATATGATAGCAATTCACACTCACTACATCGCCGCGCTGGAGCATGCGTGCCTGAGCAGTAAACGTATCAAACCACTACGCGATGCACTCGTTACCATCCTCGATCTGTGCATTCGATTTACGGATCTCGTAACCTCGCCTTCAGCCATTCCTGATGTGCGGCCAGCTTCGGGAGATGCACATGGAGATTTCGAGGCGAGCAGTTTCATCTCGGCGCGCAGCCAGAGAAGACGCCGAGGCAGGAGACAAGATGAGGACTATTCCTCGGAGGAGGATGATGATACGAGCATGGAAGAGGGATACTCCACATTCGTCCTTGAACAAGACACTTCGCTCATCGAAGAGATGGTGAAAGTGAGAGACATGTTCAGGAAACACGCCGAGTTCTTGATCGCGGGCTTGAGAGCTGTGGCGAGGGGTTCGAGTTCGAGTTCGAGTTCAGCACAAGGACAGGGACCAGGACCCCAGGCATGGGAAGTGGGCGAGAACTTTGAACTGTTGGCCGACTCGCTAGAAGGAGTGTTTCCTGTAAGCAGGAAGGTAGCTTTTTGAATTTTGATCCCGAGTTGGTTGAATCCGAAGCCCACTGGGCAAAGATGGCAGCGCTAGGGGTATTTTATCGACTCTCCTATCCAACGCCGCTTTTCATCGTACCGTTTTTGGGGGGGGGGGGGGGGGCTTGCTCCTATTCTTACAATGTTTCCTGTCCATACGCTGCCTTCTTTCTCCTCCATCGTCCTGAATGAACCGGGAGGGCACCAGCATGGAACACATTAGGATGTTCTCCGCCACTTCGTCTCGCCTGAGTCTCCTGCGCCGGTTGCATCTCCGTTTCCTTGCTCTGTATCTTGCCTTGGCCGCACAATGCCAGCACCGGGGCCCAAAGGCTCGTCGCTCGCAGCTTGTGCTTCGCCACCGACGTCCTCTCCTTGCTCGTCCTGGTCGTCTCCGCCAATAAAATTCCCCTCCTCGTCGAAGTATTCGTGCATGTTCTCCGCCGTGATCCACCCTCCACTGCCCGGCATCGCAGGCGGAAGACCACCATCCGCATTGCCTGGGAAAGCCAGCCCCGCGCGAAACAAGCGGCTTCCACCCCCGTCTTCTTCGCCTTCTTCGTCTTCGACGGGGTCAGGATGCAGATTGGAGCAGGTGGAAAGGGCGTTGAACATGGCCACCACGGGCGTCTGCTCAGGCTTGTCTTCTCCCTCGAAACCGTCTTCGGCGGTCCCGGAGGCGGTCGAGGCGACTTGCGGCGGAGCAGAGGCGGTTGGGATCACCGTGACGGATATGGAGTCGGGTTCTGCGTCGTCGTCCTGCGCGGCACTCTCTGGCGAGGGAAATGAAACCACCTGCATGTATAGACCTTGTTGTTCGCCGGGCGAGGGCTGCGGGAGAGATTGGATCGCATGAAGGGAGATGGAGGGGTAAGGGATCGAGAGGCCTGCGTTCGCATCGCTGGAGTAAAGGAAGAGTTTGCTGCTGCTGTCAGGGTTTTATTCCACGGAGATCTCGGATTGTCAAACTCACTCTGAAGTCACCCATACATCCACATTCTCGACGACTTTTTGCTTCCCTCTCGCTTCGGAGTCTCCATTGGCCTCGGTGCCGTTAGCGTGAGGCTGCTCAGGTTGCGCTTGAGAGCTTGGATGTTCTAGCAGAGGCGCAAATGCTGGTACAGAGCGGGCTTCATGTTCCAGGACGATTAGTTTGCTGCGGTCGCTGTAGTAATGCAGGACTGGCGGGCCGGTGTAGAAAGAGGCAGGAGTCGCAGACTGATGCTCGATCAGAGGCACAAAGGTCGAAGCTTTGGGAGGCTCGTGGAGGATTTCCATGGTGAGGCTGCTGGACAGGGAAAATTATGTTGCGGTGTGTCTGTACTCCCCAAATGTGGCATGCGCGTGAAAGGGCTGTGACGGAAATTTTCTACTTGACGTGGCTGTTGGCGGGGGATCTTTTCCCTGCCGTGCCTGAATTGAATGGCATTGTGCCTGCGGAATGGCCGGGGTCAAAGCCTCGCCTAGATGTGGATCCCCAGGCCGCGCAAACGAACACTCCAAGATTCGATTCACCACTTTTGCTTCTTTTTTTCCCTTGTTATCGTATCTGCCATCTCCTGGCTTGTCTGGAGCATACAAGAGTTCTGTATCATGGCTGATGGCTAACAGCCGCCGTCCAACATGGCCATCGCGAAGCCCGTACGGTTCCTAGGGGTGCTGTCCGTGGTTCTGGTCTTTTTCGTCATTTATCAGTACTTACGCCCAGTCCCAACGATTGAGCCCCCGGGCACTGTGGTCGGCAATGGCGACAAGATCGAGAACTGGGAACAGGACCCTCTTCTAGAGCGTGCGTATCTCCTCTCGGAACCTATGCGACAACGCTAACCTCTCTCTCAGCGATTGGCGAGCCGCCTGAACCATTATGGCGACACACTGACCACGACTATGCCCCCGAGAGCCTCAACTCGGCGCGCATCAATGCCACCCTCCTATCTCTCGTCCGCAATGAAGAACTCCACGAACTCCTCCCGACCATGAGACAGCTCGAAGAGACGTGGAACTCCAAATTCAACTATCCGTGGACATTCTTCAACGATGTCCCGTTCACTGAAGAATTCAAAGAAGCAACACAGGCTGTCACAAAGGCCAAGTGTGCCTATCATGTCATTCCGAAAGAGCATTGGGATATGCCGTCCTGGGTCAGCCAGGAACTTTACGAAGAGTCGGCGAAGATTCTAAAAGAGAACGACGTTCAGTACGCCGGGATGATCTCATACCACAAGATGTGTCGATGGAATAGCGGCATGTTCTACCGCCATCCTGCGCTCGAAAATGTCCAATACTATTGGCGCGTTGAGCCAAAGGTCAAATTTTTCTGCCAGGTCGACTATGATGTGTTCCGCTACATGCAGGATCACAACAAGACCTACGGCTTTAATATCAATTTGTTTGATTCGCCAGAATCTATCCCATCCTTGTGGCCAGAGACCATCAAATTCCTGGCTGCCCATCCAGAATATCTCCACAAGAACAACGCCATGGCATGGCTAGTGGATAACACCCGCAGACCAGAAAATAACATCAAGGCACATGGGTACAGCACGTGTCACTTCTGGTCCAATTTTGAGATCGCGGACCTGTCGTTCTGGAGGAGTCAGATCTACGAGGACTATTTCACTCACCTAGACCGGACGGGTGGGTTCTTTTATGAGAGATGGGGTGACGCCCCGGTCCACAGCATTGCATTGGGGCTTTTTGAGGATGCCAGCAAAATTCATTGGTAAGGTCTTCTCAACCATCCGGTGAGACTCGAAACGCAGACTGACAGGTAATAGGTTCAAGGATATCGGCTACAACCATATCCCATTCTACAACTGTCCCAACTCACCTAAATGTAGTGGGTGTACGCCCGGACAGTTTTACGGCGGTGAACCGTGGTTGCAACGAGAAGATTGTCGACCGTTATGGTTCAAGTATGTTGGAATGGGATGAACAGGAAGAGCCGGGTCATCTTGGATCACACAACCAGAGAGCTGGGGCTCTCACCACCTATTTGTATATGGACGCCACCCCTGCACATACGCCGAGGACTCGTCTTGCTTTTGCACTAGGAATAATGGGTCTGGTGGTCTGCAAGATGTACCCTAGGCAGAACGTATTAGCTGGTCTAGATTCTCCAACCATGTTTCCATGCACGTTGAGATCCTTCGTCCGGGATACTGTTGCTGTATCGAGGCTTCCGCGTGCGTGCCGAACGGAGGACTCCAACCTCCGTACCGGCGGTAGCACCCTGGCTCCGTTCTTAGTGTGGCGGAGACAAGCATTGTGGTAGGAAGAAGTTAAGAAGCGTGGCGTGGAAGCTTGGGGGCTTGGGGGCTTGGGGGCTTGGGGGGTCGCCTGAGCGCTTGCCTAGGAGCTCTTGGGCCCAGCTCGGCAATGCCTATAACCCCCAATCGCGCCTAGTTCTGGACGGCTACACACGGGCAGACTCCGTGGGGAAGCCTCTCCCCAATCCGAACCACCCACACCTTCGTCCTCCCACCAATCTCCTCCACCACATTCCCCGTGGTGGCGTTCAGGGTAAAGGAATACGGGGTATGATATCAAGCCCTCCAGAAGTCCCATCTTCTCCAATAACCTGCGCTGCGGTGGCTGTTTCTACCGACGGAAGTACCGCTAATCCGTCTACATCACTGATCACCGCTCAATGTCCGGTTCGGCAGTCGCATTTGTGGCATCAAGAACCTGTCAACGACCACATCTATCCCTGTCCATGACTACCGATGGCACTTTCAGATTGCTCCGAACGGCGTGCAACGGTGGCCCAGGCCGGCTCGTGCCCAATCGCTCAACGGAAGCGACATGTCCAAAATTCCACTGCGACCTCGCTTTTGCGGGGAACATCAGGTGCCACGAGCACGAGCGCCAGAGCTCGTGGGTGCTCATACCGTTGATCACTGCCGCAATGCACGAAGGGACCCAGTTCGTCTGCTAGATCGACTACCACGCGCCTGGGTCCATGGTCGGTAGGCTCGACGCATCCCAATAAAAAGGTAAGGGTGCCCTAGACGCGAGCTGCTGGGTCTTTCTACTTCCCAGCTCCCCTTCCTTCCTGATCTCACAGCCGGGTTGCCAACTGCTTCGCACATATTCCTTGGGGCCTCTCTCTCAGAGCCTTGCAAGCATGGATTCCAAAGAGATCACCGAGAAGCCTATCACAGGCGTCACCCCTCCGGACGCCGTGCATTCGGCCTCCTCCAAAACGTCGACCAGCGACGAGAAGCCCACCGTCACCACGGCCGAAGAGATTACCTCTGAGAAGCACAATGATATCAATACCCATTATGACCCCGCGCTCGCCCCTCGATATACCAAGGAAGAGGAAGATGCCGTCATCCGCAAGCTCGACTGGCACCTGATGCCTCTCATTTTTGTCCTGTACTCCCTGTCCGTCCTCGACCGCTCCAACCTGGGCAACGCCAGGATTTCCGGTATGGAGAAGGACATTGATCTCAGTGGGAATCGATATGATTGGTTGGGAACTGCTTTCTACATCAGCTGTGAGTTTTCCCGCTTCTTGAGTTCTGACGGCTAGAACAACAACCCCGAACGTCTCCTCCACTGCTTTAGACCTTTGACTAACATGTATGTATGCAGATATCCTCTCGCAATGGACGCAAATGGGCTGGAAAGCCTTTCCCCCTCACGCCTGGGTTGCCTTCGTCGTCTTCGGTTGGGGCGTGGTTTCCACCCTGCAGGCAGCATGTTCGTCCTGGGCGGGCGTGATGGTCTGCCGAGTTATTCTCGCTATCTTTGAGGCTGCCTATGGTCCCGGCGTCCCATTATACCTCTCCTTCTTCTATCCGCGCGAAAAACTCGGTCTGCGAACCGGCATCTTCCTGAGTGGCTCTGCCGCCGCCAACGCCTACGGCAGCGCTCTCGCGTACGGCATTGCACAAGCAAAATCGTCCATCGGACCTTGGAGAATTCTGTTTATTGTCGAGGGCGCTCCTACTTGTCTCCTGGCCATCGTGGCGTGGTTCTGGCTGCCAGACTCCCCTGCCCACTGCAAGTTCTTGTCAGAGAGAGACAAGGAGATTGCTGTGGATTTATCTTTGAGACAGCCTGGAGACAGGACAGGAAACAAAGGACTTCAGTGGAAACAGGTATTGGGCGGATTGATGGATTATCGATGTGAGTTTTTCTCCTTTTCGAGCGCCACCACATTGCCATTATGAACTGTTTAATACGAGTCCAACCACCCACTACCCCTGATTTATTCAAGGTCTCTTCAATTACAAGGCACATATCGATGTCCTAGTTCTTGGGGATGCTTCAATCAAGCCAGGGGCCAAACAAACCGTTGTCTTTGGGGGACTTTTGGGCGTTATTCGATCCGCACAAACATATATTTTAAGCAACACAACCTCAAGAAATCGACAAAGGAGAAGTTACAAGACTGACATTCATGCTTACAGCCTACCTTCCACCTCTCATGTATTTCGGCTGCAACGTCTGCTTCGCCTCTCTCCCGCTCTTCGTTCCTACCATCATCAGCGAGATGGGCGCCTTCTCCACCATCCAGTCCAACGGTCTCTCCGCTCCGCCATATGTGTTCTGCTTCCTTGCAATCTGCGGCACAGCCTTTATTTCTGACCGCTTGAACATGCGCGGCATCTTCGTCGCCGTCCCTGCATTGATCGCGGCGGTCGGGTACATCATCCTGGGCACCACCTCAGGGGTAGCGCCGCGATATTTCGGGCTTTTCCTCGCCGTCCTCATCTTCGTCTCCGTGGCAATGACCTTAACCTGGGTGGGTAACACTCATGCCACGGACAGCAAGCGCGCCGTGGCCTTGGCTATTTTGGCCACGGGTGGCCAATGCGGTCCCGTGCTGGGTACGAACATTTTCCCCAAAAGCGACGCACCATATTACCGCAAAGGCATGTGGATTTCATGCGGTGCGTGTTTGATTGTCGTGGTCACCAGCGTGATGCAGATGGGCCTGCTGATCCGGGCGAACCGGAAGCGGGACAAGAAGTACGGCCGCGAGAGGGAGACTGTGCACCTGGAGGAGCCCACCCAGTTTGGCAACGATAAGCAGTTTAGATATATGGTCTAAGACACAAAGTCAAGAGATCGATGGTGAAGTGAACTTTGACGGAGAGCGTTGAAGGCATCAGGAGAGAGCACAAAGTGGAAGGATGGAAAACAAGTCGTCGGGCACATCGATATGCCTTTGTTCCATGAAGCTGAAAGCTAAGATACCAGGTTGAAAGGGGTTTAAAGATGCAGACAATGCAGATGCAAGAAGAACCAGAAAATGTTGATGCAGACTATCAGATTCTCTCGCCTTATAAACGTGAATGATGCGTCTGAAATCAAGAGATTGGAAGCAAGCCAGTATTCCTGCATTGACAGCAAGCCTGGTCGGAAATAAATGGCACTGTCTGACACAGAATAGACGTCGTCTCAGAATATAGCCTGTCACCTGTTAGCGACGACGTGCTCCCTAGGTCAGATATCACTCATACTACTAACAAGAATAGGGATACCACTGTGCCCAAGGATAGAATAAATGCCCTTATAAATGGTGATCACCTCGGAGTCAATGGTGATAGTTCTACTCATGTAATCCTGACGAACCCCCTCGATGCTCTGACCACAACTCCCCTATTGAATCAGGGTGGACTCGTAGAGCCCTTGCGTCTGGTTCGAGTGCTGGATCTGCTCCTTCCACCCTGCTACAAAGCTAGCACCCTTTGGCTGGCTGGGTAGCCTCTCATCAGAAGCTTGAGCCCTGGGTCTCTTCCGCACTTGGTATCACAGCGCCAAACTCAAGCCTGAAAGTATGTAGTAAACTTTCAGACCACCACCGTCGGAGCACACTCGGCGACAAGCGCCGTCGGACCATCGCTGAAGAATACAATTTGCGCCTACAGTGACTCGCTACATAAGTGCTGACTTGTGGACGATCCCTTTACTATGGAAGCAACTCTACAGTCCCTCAACTCTCCCTGGCCAAGTATTCTCGAAAGGGTGCTGATGCTCTAGGCTCTAATTGATTTTCATTAATGGCGCAAACCGTTCGTCTGGGGTATTTGCAAATACCAAAGCTTTTGCCAGCACATAGAGAAGCTCCAGACAAGGGACGTCAACCCCATGTCTCCGAGCGATGCGAATAGTATTGCCGACAATTGCTTCAATCTCAATTGGCCGTCTATGTCGAATGTCAGTCAGCATACTTGGCTCTCTGCCCTCCGTGAGTAATCGACTTCTCTGTCTCTCGAGTTGCTTATCGATCTCCTCGCTGATGATATTGCAGTCGACGGCAGAAGCGACTTTGCTTACTTCTCTCATCACTCTCACCACGGCAGCTTCTGCTTTGTTGGAGGAGCGTAGAAAGTTGGCATCATCGCAGCTGGTCAAGCCGCAAATGGGGTTCCAGCTCGCGTTCACAGCAACCTTGAGCCATCTCCGAGGCTGAAAAGAGGAATATGGGGATCCCCCTCGACTGAGTTCTACCGAATTTCAACCGAAATCGCGGCCCCTGAGACATTCCAGGAGGTGGCCAGCCGTAGGCTCGTCGAGCTGAGATAATCTCGGACGCGAGACTCTAGATGAAACGTCTTATCGCCATAGATTTGTCGGCTCCGAGGGGCCACAGGTTTCACGAGGCATCCCTATTGCCTAACTCAGGATTATTTAATTATTGATGGTTCGGGCACCACCCACGAAAAGAACCTGAAGCTCCTACAATACGGATTTTTATTACTACTATAAAAGGCTTGCCACGGCCACCGAAAATTATTCGAGTCCGATCAGAATTACTACTCCCTAGAATAAGCGCCGGGGCCACCTAAATCGATCAGAAACAAGCAGTCGCTATCCCGACTTGCTCCTCCGAAGAAGTACGAATGCAATGCCACGGGAAGCTGTGTAAATGCCGGTCCTAATTACTTATGCGCCTACTCACGACTCAACGAGAGCTGTTGCTGAACGTCTTGCCTGGCGCCTTCATGAAACTGGCCTGGCCGTGGACTGCCAGCCCGTGGACCGCGTCTTCAGTGTCGCCAACTACTCAGCCGTAATCCTGGGGAGTTCGGTACATTCCCAGAAGTGGCTTTTGGATGCCCTCAAGTTCCTCGCCATTGAGTCCATGGGCCTTCAGAAGAGTCAGGTGTGGGCATTCAGCGTGGGCAGGGCCCCCATAACCTGCTGGCCGATTTGGATCCGAGAGAGGAAGGTGAATCGCAAGGCGAGCACGTTGGAAGCTGCAGTGAGAGCAGAGGTTCCCGAGATCAGAGATCACCATTTGTCTCTCAAAGGGGAGGATGGCTCCAGGATGCTGTCGCCGCTTTGCTACCCATGTCGTTCCCCGGATGGGGGTACTGGAGACTTGGTCGACTGGAATGAGGCTGATGTTTGGGCGAACAAGATTGCACACCGACATGGGCCATTCCATTGTATTTTAGATATGGGATGTGCGACTGAACTCGAGCATTTTACTGGACGAGTCGTTCCTGACCAAAGTTCCTTAACTCAACCTCATTCGGGGATGGTCTGGTCAATTAACACCAACAATGAAACTGAACGTTCCATTGAAGCACCTTTTGAGGTCTGCTCTGTCAACGTCGCCCCACACTTGTACTTTACTCCTTCCACCCTCCTCCTACGTCGTTCCAAGGGTCAACGTTGAAGCTGACTCCCGGGACAGCAGATCCGAAGAGATTGATAAGATTTGTGCCTCCGAGTGAACCGTTCTGCGTATTGTAGAAACCGTCGTGGATTGGGTAAAACACATCGTCAAAGACCCCACTGATCTCCGGCCCTGAGGTTTGGGAAGTTGGGACAATGTCATTGGCCTGCAAAAGATCGATAGGATGTCAGAACCATGTCACCTTTAGAGGGTTTTTCAAAATTTCGAAGCGGACATGACTTACTGAAGGCATCTCAAATTGTCCCTCGGGGCTCGAGATAGGAAGGTAGGAAGCACCTAGGTAATCGACATTCTGACTATTTGCAGCCAGTGTCGACCTCTGCAATGTTTCTGGGAGATTGTCGCTTCCGAAATTCTGCTGGACATTTTTAACGTACTCGCTTGCAATGAAGGCAAATTCGGACACCATGGAACCCGGCAGGGAACCACCACTTGCATACTCAATACGACTAAAATGGCCACTAGCAACATGAAGGAGGGCTAAATTGCTTCCTGTCTCCGGGTGTTTCGGATTATGAATGATCAAGTCGAACAGGACGAAAAGTGCAGCCACGGGGATTCCAACCAGAGCCCTAGAACGACCGGTTAGCTAGAGGTGGAAATTATTGGAAACTTTCTTACCACACGGGGGTATATGGCTCAACCTCGACCAATCTGGTCAACTCGAGGATCGCTCGAGACGCTTTCATGATCTCTTGCTTACTCCTCACAAGCCGATTCAAATCTGTCCCTTCGGCTGTGCGGCTTCCGAGATGCAGAGTTGCTCGAGCTAGCGCCAAGAGAAGGCTGTGATAGAGATAATGAGTCCATAGGGCT
Organism: Cladophialophora immunda; assembly: GCF_000835495.1. Classification (NCBI taxonomy): domain Eukaryota; kingdom Fungi; phylum Ascomycota; class Eurotiomycetes; order Chaetothyriales; family Herpotrichiellaceae; genus Cladophialophora; species Cladophialophora immunda. Next base: position 2,224,562 of record NW_015622543.1, on the reverse strand, counting down.
ACCTGTGGCATTAACGGCCCCGGTAAAGATTGTTCCCAGAATGCAGTTCCAGGACGGATCTCTTCGGGAATCGACAATCGCCAGTCTTCTAGCTTAGAGTATAATTGATCGATGGTGGCGCCAAAGTACTCCCATGAGTTGCCGGTCACACCAATGGAGAATAGTGAGCTGTATGCTCGGGAAAGTAGCCGGGCATGCCTTGCAGACGCTAGAAACCAATTGAAGCCGTTGAAGGATGATTCCGAGATGGCCGGCACAGGGTGACCGATATCTGAGTCATTGAAGATCTTTTTATGTTAGTCAGATATAAAGACTTGTAGCGAGTAACTTACAGAACTGCGGCCATAATAGAAGCTAGATGTCTTTTCAATGGTATATAATACCCAGAAAACCCGACCGTAGGTGTCAGAAAGTCCATCTGTTAGCTGGCCGAACGATATTTGTTGAGCTCTTCTGGCGCCTTCGGAAATGATAATATGCTCAATCTGTATACAGGAAACAGAGAGGGTGAAAATAGCCATCGACGTTAGCGCTTGAAGGGTTAGAAGAGAGTCGGGGAGAGTTAGCAAGTCGGGGAATAGGGACAATGCCACCGAAAACAGCTGCCAAGCTCTCGACTTTCCCGGTTCGAAGCTTCCATTGCGGCAATGCTGGCAGCCAAGAGCAAGAACAGAGTGATAAAGAGCAGACAATGCCTTATTGGTAGACAGTTTTCGAGAAAAGTCAGGGTCGGCAATGTTTTGTTCGAAAGTTGTTTGGTCGAGAAAAGGGTAGAACGGGTGTACTCTCTGAAAGTACGCTGCTTATTATCAGCTCAGTGTTACTTACGCCAAAAAGAGGCGTAGGAATATGCCTTTTATGTAGATAGCAGCCGTATCCTGGTTAACCATGATATCTTTGTCGTTGGACCTTACCAGGATCGAGCCATTGGCAGATTGCGGACTGGAACGCAGTCGATGACTGACGACCTCGGCCACTCTCTTGACTAGATCATCCAACTTGGAATTCTGCAACCGTGTGGACAATGCTTGCATTCTGCTGTCTGAAAAGAAGCTTAAGCTATAATTGCCTCCTGCAAACCAGGTTAGATAAGCGAGGGGGCCTGCGGGCGGTCGGCAGACACACCGAAAATTCCATTGCCCTGGACCGAAAGGTTCAGCACGGGAAAATGACACGAAAGGCTGGAGTATACCTTGAAAGGAAACGGCTTCCCTTGCGGAGAGCCTGAAGTCGAGGACTGCATGAGGAGGCGATCCACATACAGTGTAGGCAATTCTTCAGAGGGGGGATTTGGATTTTTCCAGGCCGCCTTCGGCCTGCGATCCTGCCCAAAGGTCAACATCTCTAAACAACATCCAGCAAAATGAACCGAACCTGATGGAATTCGCTGAGTGAGTGCGATCTTGATACTGATCACTAGCCGTCAAGACCGTCCACGCCGACTGTGATGTCCAGGCCACGTACCATCCTGCAAGCTTGAGTGATCCAACTTGAGCCGTCGGGGTGGTCGAGCCAGGCTGAAGTGGCATGGTGTTTTGCGTCGCTTGGAAAAGGTATCAGCGAAAGCTCTAATATTGTCGCGACTTTGTTGAGATGTCTCGGGATCCTCACGCTGCAGTTCTCGCAAGAACCGAGATGTGTTTGACCTGAGGGCGACAAGAGTCAAGAGTCAATTCCAAGTTCTTTCGACGGACGGATAGCACTTGCCGGAGCACCGCACTTTGCGAGCCTTGCAGGTATCGCAGGACTTGAGCACCTTTGGGGCACCTGGTGTGCCTGGTCGGGCGTCCTCCATCACTTGGCTAGTTTCACAGATGGATTAACCACGATAACCACAGGCAGACGGTGATGAAATTCGGCTCCGTAGGTCGACGGCGATGCACACTCGGCTCGGTAGCTTGTAGTTCCTGAGAGGATTGATTTAAAAAGGATAGTGGGATTTGTGTAGCGCGTCTCCCGGAAGCTTGTGAAGTACTACAGGCTAAACAAATCCCTCGAATCTCGGCACCGAAACCGGGCATCACCTGGTGGATTCCGAGGGCACAGGATCACGAACGCCTGTGATTGGGTGCCTGGGGCTTAAGCATGACGCTTGATCACACTAAAGCGACTTCGGACACGAGAACACTGCCATTCTTTGCTTTTTATTGTCAGCTTCGGCTCCGAGTGGTGCGCAGCTGCGTTGACTGTTTTGCCCACGGTCATCCATAGCTCTGTTGTTGTATGCCAACCAGACTTTGTGCACCGGAAATTGTTGAGCAAGAAGGGTCTCACATGCGTCATGGAGGCCGACTTCGACCAGTATATTAAACCCTGGGGCCTGAGCTGCCCAGGTTGGCTGCAAAAAGGGGTTTGAGCGGCCACCAATGCCAGTTCAAAACACAGTGTCGTCTCTGGATTTGGGTGCAAGCACCAAGGCCACGACCAATATGGATACGCAGAGTTCATTCGGGAGAGACGCGCTCTCGATACATCGTTGGCAGGAACAAATGACAGATCCCTCCGAAAAGATCGAAGACGCAGACATGGCATCGACGGCCACAAAGTTTGAGCCACAGGGTGGGGAGGATCAATTTGCAGAGCTTGTGCGAAGCTCGACTGAAATCATGCACTCCTACAATCTTTTCATCGACATCGATCAGCCTTCTCTGAATCCAACGTCCCCAGAGTTCAACAAGAAGAAGTGGGCCAAGACCTTTTTCTATGCCATCAGGAACGACAATCTCCGCTACCCTCAGCGGACTGCTGGGGTTTCTTTCCAGAAGCTCAACGTTTCTGGGCGGCAGTCATCGACAGGTTATCAAAAAAGTGTGATTAGTGCCGTCGTGGACATCCCAAGGGCAATAGTTCAGGCCGCGAGCAACCGGAGCCGAACAGTACAAATCCTGAAAGACTTTGAAGGACTGGTCAAGAGCGGTGAAATGCTCGTTGTCCTTGGTCGACCAGGAAGGTAGTGCATATTCTGATACCCACCAACCTGAGCATAACTAACACATCGATAGTGGTGCATCAACCTTCCTGAAATCGATAGCCGGAGAGGTGCACGGCTTGTATATGGATGCAGGATCAGATATCAATTATCAAGGTAAGTTCTCGCGAACGTCCATGAAATGTAGAAAAACACTCATTCCCTCGACACAGGCATTCCATGGGAAGTCATGCATCAACGATATCGGGGAGAAGTCGTTTACCAGGCAGAAACCGATGTCCACTTCCCACATCTGACAGTTGGCCAAACATTGCTATTCGACGCACTCGCCAAAACTCCAAGAAATCGGCTTCCTGGAGTCACCCGCAAGAAGCATGCACAGGTCATCAGGGATGTTGTCATGGCAGTGTTTGGTCTCACCCATACGGTTAATACCAGGGTGGGAAACGACTATGTCCGGGGTGTCAGTGGTGGTGAGCGAAAGCGTGTGAGCATTGCTGAGGTTGCTCTCACCCGAAGTCCGCTTCAATGCTGGGACAATAGCACTCGAGGACTCGACAGTGCAACAGCCCTTGAATTTGTGAAAACTCTCCGACTCTCAGCAGAGCTGGCCGACTCAACAGCGATCGTCGCAATCTACCAGGCTTCCCAAGACGCTTATGATGTAAGTTCACTGAGTGTTGGGCTTAGCAAGCAAGACTAACGATATGCTTAATCTAGGCTTTTGACAAAGTGATCTTGCTTTATGAAGGCAGGCAAATATACTTCGGTCGTACAGAGACAGCAAAGAAATACTTCACCGATATGGGCTTCTATTGTCCCGAGCGACAGACAACCGCCGACTTCCTCACTTCTCTCACAAGCCCATCCGAACGGATCGTCAAGCTTGGGTTTGAGAACAAAGTACCTCGCACGCCAGACGATTTTGCTCAAGCATGGCAGCGCAGCAAGGAGAGGGAAACCCTTCTCCAGGAAATCGCAGCCTTTAACAGAGAATTTCCACTTAATGGTCCCTCTGTTCACAAGTTCAAACAGTCAAAGAGGGCCGAGCAGGCTGCTTTAACGTGCGATGGACCACCCCAGATCAGGAACGTGAACAAATTCGCTGACACATTCTCCAGGCTCCCCCAATCTCCCTACACTATTTCGATACCGATGCAAATGGACCTATGCATAACCCGTGGATTCCAAAGATTGCTCGGTAACAAGGACTTTTTCCTCATCACAATAATCGGGAACCTGATCATCTCGCTGGTTCTCGGAAGCATCTTCTATAACCTGTCTCCAAGCACCACAAGCATTACCCCCAGAGGTACCTTGATCTATTTTGCCGTGCTTTTCAACGCCTTGAACAGTGCTCTGGAAGTAAAGTTTCACCGTTCGGCTACAAAGCAGGAAAAGACTGACATGCCTAGGTTTTCTCGTTGTATGAACAGCGACCCATCGTCGAGAAGCAATCGAGATATGCGCTCTACCACCCATTCTGCGAAGCCATTTCGTCCATTATAACGGAGCTACCCAACAAGATCCTCTCGGCGATTGCGTTCAACGTACCCTTGTATTTCCTGGCAGATTTACGGAGAGAGTCGGGAGCCTTTTTCATTTTCCTATTGTTCGGATTCACCTCTACTCTTGCCATGTCGATGGTATTCCGGACCATCGCTCAGACGACTAAAACTATCCATCAGGCACTCACCCCTAGTGCATTCTTTGTACTGGCTCTGGTGATCTACACCGGATATATCGTCCCCACCTCGGAGATGCAGGACTGGCTACGCTGGATCAACTACCTGGATCCCATAGCCTACGGCTATGAAAGTCTTATGGTCAACGAATTCCACGGCCGTCAATTCCCCTGCGCCCAATTCGTCCCTGCTGGCCCCACATATCAAAATACAACTGGGCTTGAGCGTGCATGTACTGCGAGTGGAGCACTTCCAGGGTCGGATTACGTGGATGGTTCCTACTATATTGATGCCGTCTTTGGGTACCGTCACTCGCATCTCTGGAGGTAAGCTTAGGGCAGTCCAGCCAGCTATTGTCCTTGAAACTAACAGGTGAACAGGAACTTTGGCATTCTGATCGCATTCATCGTCTTCTTCATGGCTACTTACCTTATTGCGGCCGAGTACATCCACAGCGAACGCTCCAAAGGCGAGGTCCTTGTCTTTCGACGCGGCCACGCGCCTAAATCGATGGCGACATTGGCACAGGACGAGGAATCGGCCGATAAATCCCTCCCTGACGACCGGATTTTCGACTCTACCGGCACAGACACCGGCAGCCAATTTCGTACCGGGGCTCTCAAACAGACTTCGACGTTCCATTGGAGAGATGTCTCGTACGAGGTTTCGATCAAAGGCAAACCTCGACAGATCTTGAATGAGGTTAATGGCTGGATAAAACCGGGATCCCTAACGGCCCTGATGGTAAATTCCCGATAAAAGATTCGATAAATTGAAGAACATATCCTGACCTGACGATAGGGTGCCTCCGGTGCTGGCAAAACCACGCTTCTAGACGTTCTTGGAAGCAGGGTCACGATGGGGGTTGTCACCGGCCACATGCTGGTAGATGGCTCTCCACGAGATCGATCGTTTCAAAGGAAGACAGGTTATGTGGGTCAGCAAGATCTTCACTTGGCCACCTCTACGGTCAGAGAGTCTTTGCGTTTCAGTGCCTTGCTGCGGCAGCCGGAAAGCGTCAGCGTCGAGGAGAAGCTCGCCCACGTTGAGAATGTCATCGAATTGTTGGAGATGAAAGCCTATGCTGAGGCGATAGTTGGCGTTCCTGGCGAAGGTTTGTCTTTCCATAGAACGACAACCGAGATTATGTGCTGTTATACTGACAAGAAGGGCGCACAGGTCTAAACGTCGAGCAAAGAAAACGCCTGACAATCGGAGTCGAGCTTGCTGCTAAGCCAGATCTACTCCTCTTTGTTGACGAGCCTACTTCCGGCCTTGACAGCCAAACGGCATGGTCGGTTACGACTTTACTAAAGAAGCTTTCCGACAATGGCCAGGCCATTTTGTGTACCATTCATCAACCATCGGCAATGCTCTTCCAGCAGTTCGACCGCCTCCTTCTCCTTGCCGAAGGAGGGAAAACAGTGTACTTCGGTGACATTGGCGAGGAATCAGAAACTCTTACGAGCTACTTCGAGAAGTACGGTGCTCGGGCATGTGACCCAGCTGAAAACCCGGCGGAATGGATGTTGGAAGTCATCGGCGCCGCGCCTGGCTCACAGGCCATTCGAGATTGGCCGGAAACTTGGCGATCCAGCCATGAGCATGCCGAAGTCCTACGCGAGCTGTTGGATCTCGAGTCACACGCGCGCGAGCGCGAAGCTGCTACAAAGGAAGGGTCGGCATCGCGAACGACGACAATCAAGGCAACTCAGTTTGCTGCACCTCTCGTTGACCAGATGCGCCTATGCACACAAAGGGTTTTTCAACAATATTGGCGTACCCCGTCCTACATCTACTCCAAACTATTCCTATGTCTGGCGACTGTAAGTCTACACTTAGACAAAATGTGACCTCTTTTATTTCAGTGGGCAAGTTGCTGACCCTTTTGCGTTGCAGAGCATCTTCATTGGCGCCTCATTTTATGATGCCGACATCACGATCCAAGGCCTACAGAACCAAATGTTTGCGATTTTCATGATCATGGTGATCTTGGCCTTTCTGGTGTACCAAACCATGCCCAACTTTGTCACTCAGCGCGACCTGTACGAAGTGCGAGAACGACCGGCAAACACTTACGCATGGTACATCTTCATGTGCGCCAACGTGGTCGTCGAGCTCGCCTGGAACACGGTGGCGGCCCCATTGATCTTTTTCCCCTTTTACTACCTCGTCGGGATGACCCATAACGCCCAACCGGCCCACCAGGTCGGCGAACGTGGTGCGCTGATGTTCCTCCTCACCTGGTGTTTCACCCTTTTCACCGCCACATTTGCAGACTTGATCATCGCCGGGTTGCCGACGGCGGAAATCGGAGCCATCATCGCCCTGGTTCTGTTCTCACTCTGTCTGATATTCTGCGGGTAAGTTCTTCTGGAAAGAAGAACCATCGAGCTTTCAGAGATGTTTGCTGACAACTTCAGTGTCATCGCCACTCCAAGTGCCCTGCCCGGGTTTTGGATCTTCATGTACAGAGTTTCGCCGCTCACCTATCTCATCGGCGGCTTCCTCTCCACCGGCCTGGCCAACAACGAGGTTCAATGCTCACTCCTGGAGATGTCGAGACTGGAGCCGCCCCGCGGTCAAACCTGTGGAGAATATTTGGCAACATACATGCAGCTCGCCGGAGGGAGTCTCTCCAATCCCAATGCGACCGAGCATTGTGAATTCTGCCCGATCGCTTCCACCAACACATTTCTGGCGTCGGTGTCGTCTTACTACGGCGAGAGATGGCGAAACTTTGGAATCATGTGGGCGTTTATCATTTTCAACATCGCCGGGGCGTTTTTCCTGTATTGGCTTGCCAGGGTGCCCAAAAAGGATCTGAGCGACCGGCTTCGGTTCAGATCACTTGCAGCACGAGAGTAGCTAACTTTGCCAGCTTTGCGAATGCCATTTGGGACGAACCGTTGAGAAACCCAGGCGAATGGAAAATTCTAAGCACACAACATATGTTTTCCCTTTTTGTTGAGTGAGCGAGGTCAAATCTTTGGTTCGATTTCAAGGGCTCTGGGTATATAGGTATATAGACAGCAGTGACGCTGTTCACATTGCGGGAGGATAAAAAGTGGCCGAGACTATGGCTAATTGAGTTTCTTGTATCAATCAAAAAGCAGAAGTGCTATCTTTCATTGTCCTTTTCTTTGCTACCTTCCTAGCTTCTAAACTATGTTGTGGCTCTCGATCCTATGGGTTTCTACTCACTGTCGCTAGCTAGCAAGATAATCTCCGTCACGTCACCATCATCCTTAGGGACATCTCGAATCTCACTGCTAGATCCGAGATAGATATCTCGAATATAGCCAGCTTTAAAACTTTGCCTACACCAAGGGTAGCCTTTCCTTTAGCCCACCTATAAGCCTAAGTATTCTCTATAGGCACTGTGACCACATAGAAGCATAGCATTCTTAAACGCCACCGTGTAGATAGTGCACCAAAGATAATCAACCTCTTCTAATCCCTTTCGCGTAACTATAAGGGTTTAGAATGAGTTCTATAACTAGCTAGCTAACCTAGTAACAAGGACGATAAATCTAGAGAGGAAAAGGAAGAAGGAAGAATATCCGTCTCCTCTCCTCCTTGTATCGTACGCTCTACTGTAAGGAGATACCAAGTCTTCCCGCCCCTAGCTGTTACGAGCTGCTATACAACACGTGAGGTGTCACGAGGCAAGCCCGAGGTGGTTTGCTTGGTGATATAGTAGTGGGGCGATGTAGCTGAGACTGAAACTGTATGTCTTCGAAATTTGAGCATCATTCGAACCCAAGTAAACTGCGTGACTATAGGAAAACGGCACTCTACAACGTAAGGAGAAGAAGAGGAGGAAGACACAATCGGCCATCGGCGAAAGAGCCGAAGATACAGGAGGGCTGTTAGTTCTTCTCCCTCCGTGCCCTGTCTTGATTTTGCACCGTGTGGTCCTCCGCATCGATGACTGGCATGGCGATCGGCGGGCTGTCGGCGGGTCTTTCCCCCAACCACACCATGAATGGAAACAACCAGATCTTCTGACGGAGTACGTGAAGCAACGCCAACCTATTGAACGCCAACGCTTTCCACTCCTTCGTGTAAAGCAGCCTTATAAGCTGCACCAGTGCTGGGCTCAACTGGCTTTAAGGTAAGAGAATCATCGGTCTTCTGGATAGCTTCACGAAAGCCATTAACTTCCCGCAACCTCTTCCGTTCTAGATCGCCAGCAGTCTCAACGGCAGTCATCGTGGCTACCTCTCTAATAACTTTAGACAGCAGTCAAAGGACTCACAAAGAGAAAGGTAATTCATCCCGACAGAAACAGAGAACGGGCCAAGCGAAGGGGACTCCTGTCCCTTTTCCTTCTTTTCGAAAACAACCGGAGGGATAATACTTTGCAACTGATAGGGCGGACTTCCATAGTCGCCACTGCAAGGTAATGTCACCTGGCATGTTCACTGGACCCCTCTCTCACCATCCATGAACATCCCTTCCTTGGTTTGATCGCGTTCTCTTGGATGCAGCGCCGTCAATTCGTCACACGCTTCGAATGGGGCCTTAATCTTGAGAGGCTAGTCGAGGGTGAGTTGAATGTGAGTCGAGGGTGGGCTAAGGTGAGTCGTGGTGAGTCGGGGTGAGTCGGGGTGAGTCGAAGGTGAGCAGGGGGTGTGAAAGGGGTGTGATTGGGGTGAGAAAACGGGAGAGCCGCACCGACCAAAGGGGAAATCGAAATCCAAGAATCTGGATCATAATAATTTGCTATCATAATACCCCTTATTGTCAGACTGTGTCACTTAATTTTGCCATCGGCGGACCTTCTGAACGCAACACATCATAAATGCGATATGGACGTCGGCGTTGTCCCATTCACTACTGATCTTATTGTACTCGGTATATTCACATATGAATAGGACGCTTCCCTTCTGGACTTGGCGATATGCACTTTACGCTAGTAGTAATCCGGTTATTACTATTTTCTTTCCACAAGTCTTCGTTTCAGGATTCTCTTCTCGCTTTCCTCTTCTTCCCATTCCTGAATGATAGTAGACTTTTCAAGCTGGTAACTTCTAGACGAAATACAGAGCTCAGAGGGCACCGCCACGCCCAGAAGAGATGGCTCCAGCTCCTCGCAAACCGGCAGCGCAGGCGGTCGTACCGAACCCCAGTCCAGCAAACATGTCTCAAGGCAAGAAATAAGCAACCTGACCAAGATACGAGAATGAAAGCGTCTTACAAAGGCCGGCACGACCACAACGCCCAAGGCTCGCACAATGGATCTGACCAACGACACGGAAAGAGACAGCAAAGATGCAGACCAGCAACCAAGATCGGACGCGAACATACCTATCCTCAACTCGTTTCTCAACCTCACCGACTGGAAGAATAATTAGGATCAGGTTGCGAAGGACTTCACGGCGACACAGCGTGCGTTCAATAACCTACTTTCGGAATTGAAAACAATCAAGAGATCAAAATGTGTCAACAAACATATATATATTTATTTCTGCCACGGACAACCTATTCACGACGATGGTGCAGACTCAGCCGACAGGAACATTCGTCCACCACGTCGCTCAAACCATCAAACTTTGTCTCGAAACTCGCGATGGGAACCTCCCGGACATCGCAGAACACCTCGACACTCTCGCCCATCAGCTGGTGGCCAACACTGAATGGATCGACACTGAATCAGCGCACAAGATCAGGAGTGGCTCGACGCTCGACTTGAAGCCGCTACAGCAGTGGCACAAGCCAGAAGAGCTCCTGGAAGCTCGAAAAGCTCGTCAGCTCAAGCGCGATGCCAAACGCGCTGTTGGCCTCGGCGGCAAGTCGCCACGCCTGGTGCTAGAGTTTAAGGGGCGGGAAATTGAACCTGCAGAAGGCGTCCTACGATGGGTTCTGGTGAATGACGCAAAACGGCAATATGTCCAAGTTTTCGACCCAAACAATCAAGCAGAGATTAGTTCTAAGCTCACGAAAGGGCAGTTGTACGATGAACACGGCCAGCAATGGCAGGACCGTTACGACAAGGTCCTCATCAAACCAAACCCACGGGGTGTGAATTTCGGAAGGTTTCTGTGGGTCATGAAGTAGGGCGAAGGATTCAATGAAGAAGACTTCCAGGCTCAGGCGAAAGCGCATCGATTTTTCAGCGCAGACGGGGAAAGATACTCCTCGGATGACGCCGACAAAAAACTTGTTGAGCTGGATGGTTATTCACATCGATATGTCCTAATTCAACAGGATGCCGATGAAGCGATGAAGCAATGAAGATTCGAGAGACGTTGGTTGCTACCCGGAAACGACAGTTTTATTCGGAAGAAGGCAACGTCTACAAGGCGCCAGAAGACCCAGTCTTAGTGCCTTTGAGCAACTTGCCTGATTGTTTCTTATCGGACTCTGTGTCCAAGATGGTCCTTTGGAAGAATATGGAGTGATACAAAATAGGCGACGATGAGGTCAGATGGCGGCGAGGCATTGTGTTGGGATCGGAACGGAGCGAACAGTAGAACAAAGGAAAAAGGCCACAATGGCCCAGGAGTCGTATTGACTCAATTGCCTTAATGGCGTGTGTGCTGTGTTGGGCTATCTCTGAGGTCTCTAAGAAGGAGAGGGGGAGAGCTGCGTCAAGCGCAGTAGAAGTAATAGGTGGGCAGCCTATCCCAAGGTGGAAGGCGTGCCGGAGGTCATGTGACCCCAACACATTGAATAGCAACAGGAAACAGATTTATGCCAAGAAGAAATAGACACTAGCCAAATTTGGTGGAGTTTGATTCTGCCGATCATTAAGCGAACTTGCGCTCGAATTTACTGCCCCGATCTGCCCGATTCATTCCCTAGAATTCGACAAATATCTCAGTCGACAGGGGCGGTGCACAACTGCATGAGGCAGCGCAAGGGTATACATACCTACATGAAGACAAAGCAGGTGAAATTCGAACTTATCGCTGCTCATTGGACCGTGCACTAGTGAACACAGGCAACCCCAAGCTCGCTATTGGTCCCTATATCGAGTCGCCTTGCACAGCCTCACTACCGTCAGCAATGGGGCCGGCGGTACTCGTCGCAGCCCCAGTTACTCGGTATGTGTATATACCAGAAGAGCCGCGGAGTATTGAGTACAAATTCACCATGAGAATGGTCTGACTCGTTTTAGTCGATGGTCTACGTGATCATTTCGACACTGGAGAGAACATTGCTCGGAGATTGGACCAGTGTAATTGCCCCAGGGTCAGTTCAGCTCCCCCTCGACCACCCCCTGATGGTTGCCTCGTTGTATACATGGGCGAACCTCGAAGCGGCGTTTCCTGGAGCGAGACGGCAGCCAATCGCATGGATTGACTATCAGATATCTTCACCCTCCACACACAACTACAGGAACTTTGGGTGATGGAGCATCGATGTTACAGGACCCCTATTCTGGCTGCAAGCACAGCCTTATGGACGCTATGTTGGTGCTTCGAGGTATTTATTCTTCAATCTTGACCCGCATATTGAAAATATTTTATCTCGGAGGGACTCGAGATTCTTTCTTCACGATACTAGCGGCATACAACTATGGCACTAGTAGGCGAAAGTTAAAAAGAAAAAGATACTAAACTACTCCTTGAAGCCTCTGTCTCCTATGGGCCTTAACAAGATGAAGACTACGTGCCCCAGTAAGGAATCGGCGGCATCATACACTGAAAGCCCTGTGAAAGCAGACTGGTGCTCCTCTACAAAAGCATCAGGGAGTTCGCAGGTCATCCATGTGAAGAGAAGATGGAATATCTTGTCCGACACTCTCGCCCTGCTCTTATATCCGAGCGCCTTAGGTGAGCTGACGGCCTCTGCCTCGACGGTTTCATGTCACGATATACTAATTCCACAATCTCAGCTCTGGCCGCTGCCATGACCCATCTCGCTCTGTACCTTTACCTCCACGGCCGTCTTGTTGACGATGGCATTCCTCAGGCCTATGTCTCCGCGATCTCGGTGGCTCTTACCCACGTCTTCTCCCTGGCTCTCGGTACCTCCATGGCAGTCGGCATGGCTCAAGCATTCTGGTATCATTTACGCAAGAAGCCGCTTCCGATCTGAACCGTCGACGGCCTGTTTAAACTATTGCAAAATCCGCTGGGGCCTTCGGACCTGACAATCCTACTGACCGCGCATTTCATGGTTCCATTCGCGCTGGTATTGCTTGTCTTGCGGATCGCGGTCATCTTTCCTCCTGGAACATTGGTCATCGCTCTTGCAGACTACGAGGGCAGCAGAGTTTACAAGGTCAAGGTCGCGAACTACTCTCAACCGCCAGCATACCTGACCTTTTCAAATGCCACCTGGCACACTGGGGCCGAGGGTATTGCTACGGAAAGTGGAATTTGGCAGACGCTCTTGGCCTCGAGCACGACCTCGATGACGATTGACTTCGACACCGATCCATTAAGTATTCCACTGCGATTATACTTGTCGTCACCATGTGGTCCAGACTGCAGCTATGAAGTTCAAGCAGCTCTCCCTTCGGCCCAATGTGAGCCTGGGCTTAGTCTAGATCCCGTGCGGCACATGTATCAGACTGATAATGTCTACGGCATGGACTACGAGTCGTTCTCTTCGCTCAACTTCAGCTACATGGCAGTTTCACACGTCAAGAGAGAGAATATTAATGGCCAGACGACATATACGCTCAGGTTTGATGTATCATTCAGCGGCAGTGACCGGCTGAACTACACATGCCGTATCTTCTCCAACCACGCGCAATTGCGGCTTTCATGGAGTCCATACGGCAATTCGATCGAGGTTCTCTCCAGATCCAGCGAGATATTCAATGCGTCAATACTAATCGATCCCCTTTACGCAACACAATACGTCCAAGCAGGGAGTAAAAGTGCCACGCCGCCTGGAGCATCTTCGTTTCCGACAAATTTTGACTGCCTGGCCCATTCATGGAGTTGCGAAGAATTATCCGCGTTTTCGGATTACTTGCAAATGCTCCAGCCCTCCTCAGGATGGGTGAGCGCGAATCCCAATGCGACCATGGTGTTGCCCATAGGTACCTGCGAGGACCCAGTGCTCCTTCCTTTTCTCGCCGATATTAGACAAACCGAAAAGATCTTCTGGAACGCCAGCGTCCAGCAATTCATGAACACCACTCTCGCATCGCAATCCTTGGTCAACACGACAACCGTGACTCACGCCAACACGTATCAGTTCGAGAAGCGCTTGAACTTCTATTTGCCCTACGGGATGAGTCTCGGGGTCTCCGCTGCCCTCTTGGGGCTCTCGATCTTCTTTCTCCGCGACAACGGCTTCGGCGGCGGCACGGGTTTTCTTCACATCCTGTGCAATACTGCGAGCCTGAACTCTCGCATAAGAGCCTTGGCCCTGCAAAGCGCTGGTCGCGACGCAGCCGCTCGACCTGAGGAGCTTCTCGAGGAAAGAGTCAAGTTCGGCATTGTGCACTGTGAGGGCGGAGAGAGAAAGATTGGCCTGGGCGCAGAGGAAGACATTAATATCTGAAGACGGCCATGCTTGGGATGAGTGGAGATAAAACTTGGAGCGGTAAAGAACGAGTAACGCTCGCCCAGGAGTTCGCACTGTGTTGGAAAATGGAAAATGTTGGATTTTGTGTGAAATGCAGTGGTCAATATGCTGGGGAGGTATTCAGCTACTTACTTCTTTCCTCCGTCTCGACCTCGCATTCCTAGAATCAACGCCCTCTGAGATGAGAGACACGGTTCTTCGGGATCCCAGCCACTTCCGATAGCAACAAGAGTCCCGGTTTATCGCCATCTCCGTTCTCGTGCGAGCGATATCTGGCGTTCCATAGCAGAAGCCGGCGCCCTCGCAAAGCAGGAGGGGGATTGAAACGGCAGCAGGATTTGATCTATTTCAGGCCGGCAGTTTGCGTTGATCCCCGGCCCGAAAGATTTAGGGGCCGTGGCAACTGGCAACGCCACCAGTGTCGTGCAACAACCCAGCGTGGTGCTTCGGCAATAGGCCCAGCCAAATTCTCAATTGCAGGGCCACATTGTGAGCGGCAGCTGCAGAGCTGTATTGTGAAAAAGGAGCAGCTTGTCCCAAGGTCAAGCTGGCTCTTTTAGCCCGTAGAACTCGCTCATGATGCCTGTGCATTATGCCAATGGGAGGCCAAAGAAGATGGACACTCGACTGCAGCACCGGTCTTGTGAGTCGTCTTATAGGATGGATCTTGCAAGCGCCGAGCAGTATTCTATCATCAATGTGACCAGGCGAAGGACTCAGTGGGCAGGAGAGATATACTCTGTATTTGTGCGCAATTCTCTTTGTGCAACTACCTTCATCGTTGGGCTGCTTTCCCTGCAGTGGGCAGATCCCCGTGCCGCTCCAGTCATGTATGTTCAAGTAAGAGCTTTGGATCGTGGGGAGGAGCTTCTCGGTGGGATCCGGGGTCGAGAGTGGCGAGTCTTTTTGTTCGTCTTGTCTTCGTCGAAGGAGGGGTCGTGGAATAATCTCCGCCCGTGGGCTTTTCCCGTTTCGTTTCCAAGTGCCACGCGACAACATCTTGCTTGACTTCATCCACGCTTCCATCCTAGGAAGCGCGACTGTAGGCAAAGGTGACTCGTATCAAGATGCAGGTCTTTTACTCCGGCACTTCGCCTCATGTCGGCGCCTCAGTCACGTTGCCGCATCCGTTTCAGCGTGCACCAGCGGCATGCCAGGTTTGTCGCACCAAGAAGGTCCGCTGCGACGCGAGGGATGGGAAACGATGTTCCAATTGTGCATTCGCCGGTGTCCAATGCGTCCTGATTCCAAAGAAGCCTCGCAAGTAGGTCAAGGCGCTCCCTTCTTCTTGTCATGTATCTACGACTGATGAACGGCCATCAGAAAACCAAGGACAGATAGCCATATCCTTCGTGCTCCGGCGTCTCCGCCAGAAGAGTCGTTTGCTGCGGCCAGCAGCACAGAGCGACTTCCCGTGCCTCTGCGGAATGAGGTTGGACCAACAGACGTCGACGAACTTGGAGCCCATTCTGAAGAAGAAGAAGAAGGGCACTCACGACTCGATTCAGGTGAGTAGATTGGAGGAATCCCTTTTCCGCCGCCGTTGACGAATTTCGGTTCGCAGCTGCATCATTGGAACCGCCGTGGACACCAGGTGGTCCGCGCCGACCACAGTCGTACTCTCACACTTCACGCAACCTGTCGACCTTTCCTTCCGGCGCGCGATTTGAATCGCCGGTCCTGGATCTTCCCGACTACATCAAGCCCCTGCCTGCGCATCTAGGCGCAGACGATATCGAGTACTTACGAAAGAAAGGTGCATTCTCAACGCCAGGCCCAGCCCTCACAGAAGAGTGTCTGCGGTGTTATGCCCTCCACGTTCATCCGTTGTACCCGGCTGTGGACCATGTCCAGGTACGGTCCATATTACGCGAGCCTTCTGCCAATAAGGGCAGATTGAGCCTCTTGCTGCTGCAAGCAATGATCTTCGCAGGGAGCATGTGGGCGGATGTCAGACTTGTACGTAGCGCTGGCTTCCTCTGTCGAAAGGCTTTCAGGCAAACCCTTCATCAAAGAATCCGTTTCTTGTACGACGCAGACTACGAGGACGACCGATTGACATTGGTCCAGTCCTTGTTGCTATGGTCCTTTTGGTGGAAAGGACAAAATGAACAGAAGGACGGCTGGCATTGGATTGGAGTGGCTCATTCGATCGCCCGTACGATCGACCTACATCACCTTGCGCAGGATCCAGGCTCAAATCCGGAGCGGCACCACCTACGTAAACGACTCTGGTGGGCATTGTGCACCCGCGAAACTATCGGGTCCTTCGGCTTGAGTCGCGCTCCCAGAATCAAAGATGCCGACCACGACGTCCCTATGCTTGACTTGGACGATTTACCTTACGAGAGCATGTCGGGTGCGTCATCCGACATGGCTTACCTTAGCGAGGCTCAACACCACGTCCTGGCCCGACTGACCATTGAGTTTGTGAAACTGAACCGCATCTTCGCCAGAATCCTCGGCGTTGCCTGTCCTGAAAATGCGGCGGGCAGGACCGCTGTGCTGTATTCCGCTCAGCAGATGGAAGGTTCGAACAATGTGTCCTCGAGAAGGCAGCTGAATATTCAAGACCTCAACGCCTGCGAGGAGGAACTGGCCCGCTGGCGGCAACAGGTGCCCCAAGACCTCTGGCACGCGGCACCTCTGCCATTCAGCCCTACCGAATGGCGCAAGGCCGAGCTGTGCCATTGTGGAATGCTGTGGATGATGTACCACGTGGCCATGATGATCATCCACCGGCCGCAGATGCTTCCTTCTGAATCGGCCCCCCCAAGTCCATCGGGAACATCTGAACGAAACAGGAAGCGTGCATCGCGGGCAATTGTAAGGCACGCCGCCCAGGAGATCACAAGCATAGCAATGGACTTTTACCGTGTGGATCTGCTCACCTCGATGTCGGCGACCGTGGTCAGCTGTCTCATGCCCGTCAGCATCCATCACGCTTTTGACATGTTTTCCGAGGATGCGACGATCCGAGCTGGGGCTTCAAGGCAACTGGACGAGTGCCGGGCAATGCTTTATACCCTTTCGGAACAGCAGTTTGCTCCTGCCTGGATATTGCGGACGGTCGAGCATATCCTGAACCGAGCTAGACAGCAGGGCAGCTCGCCAAGCGCCTCACGACTCACCCAGCGGGCTCAAGGCCAGGCGGAAAGTCGTCTCGCTCAACATGAAAAGCGACTGCCCGCGAACGAGGCCAGGATTGATTTCGAGCCACCCTCGATCGCCAATAATGATGCACCACTCGGATCGTCAGGGCGTCACATGGACTCCCAGACAGGCACCGCCGCATCGAATTTCCGGACGCCGCCTGCCGGGACCACGTTGACGAATCCGATCGGCAGCCAACCGGATTGGACATCATTCTTGGACAATCCAGAAGGATGGCCAGATCTTCAGGTACCGCCACTATCAGGACCATCATACAATTCTGGAGCCCTTGGAGAAATGTGGCTGGATTTCGCCAGCGTCTCCGACGCCGTTGCCGGCTTGGGTTGGACGAATAGCAATTTCTGATGTTGGCCCTCTGCTTCGTCTCCGCGTCCACCCCAGGAGAAAACAAGATGCTCATACCGTGGAGCCTTGATGACTTCGACATGATGCAACGACGACCCAGGCCAGACGGCATTGATGCGGCCGGTGTCGTGGTCTTTGTACCATGACCGGCAGCCCTCAGCCCAGACGGTGTGTTTGGTCTATTCCTGAACAAGGGCGTTGAAAGTATCGGTGACGTCTTTCTTCGCTGAGAGTGCGATGTGTTCGGTTTGCAGCTTGCGGATTATCTGCAGTGCAAACAGACTTACGGAATGGAGCGGGCCCATGGCCCATCCCTGTGATTAATTGTCAGCTTTGTGGATTACGGTCCCACGACGCTCGAACTTACATTGGCAACGGGCCAGGTAGGGTCGACCAGGACGCAAATGCTCGGCTGGCCGCCTCGACTGCGTTGTCCACATCCGCTACCGACGCCACGGGTACATCCCACAGCGCCTCCTTGTTCGTTGGGTCGACACCACGGTATTGCCTCTCACTGTGTCTTGGCTGGTCATTGACAATGTTGGTGAAATGACCAAAGTCGATCTCTGCTTTCGCACCAATTGAACCCATGGTCGAAAGGTAGACCAGCCGGAACCGCGAGCAGACCTCCAACCAGCGCCAGCAGGGCCGACTGTAGCCCCTCTACCAAGAGTACCGCCGCGTTGTACAACGACATGTAGACCAAGCGTCCACCCTCCAAGGCTCGGCTCTGTAACTAACTAGAACTCGTCGGCACTCACTCGTCCGGAACAGAAACCCCTTCGCGGTACACCCTGTCGCCTTGACGATACCGGCTGAACAACTCGTCCCCACCAGGACAGTGACAAGCTCCGGGCCGAAATCACGACCGAATGAGTCCCCGGACTGTGAAACCAGCTGGCGTTTTGGAAGATGCGTGATATGGGTCCGTTGCCCACAGCCCGAGTTTTGTCCGCGGCAATGTGACGCAGAAATTCTGGCCGTGAATTCAAGAATCCTCGAGATGACAGAGCAGAATCCAAGATTCTCTCTTGACATGCGGCGACGAAAATGAGTGTGAAGTTCACGAGGGATCATGACGCTCTTCCGGTAGAAGGGCATCTCGAGTTGCCAGAGGATAAGAGCTCAGTGGCACGTATAAAATGTTATGTACGTGTATGCACGGTCTCTACCTTGTCAACGCATACCCTTGGCAAAGATTAATTGATGAAACTCGTCTCGCAAGAGGCAGCTGGCGGAGATGCCAGGATATGGAGCTTCGTGCCTTGCGGAGACCTAACTAAAAGTATGATTGCCTGTACAGAGCCTCGAGGTCACATACATTTGTCTTCTTCACACTATCGCTACGATTCTCGTTTGGTATTGAACTGCGGGCCGACATGCGTTCGAAACAGTCCTCGGACCACCAAGTTGATTGTCAGCAGCAGCAGCAGCAGTCAGTTGCCACTAGGCACAGTGAGAGACCTCGACCACCTTTTCCTCGTCGTGGACGTGCTTATCGTCGCCAATCATCTGGCCGGAGTGGTATTGCTGCTGAATATAGTTCTCTTCGTGGTCACCAAAGATCCTGGCAATCTCCTCGAGTGGCACTCCGAGCGTATCGGGAAAGAAGAGCCAGAGCGCGATACCAAACAGAGAGGTCGGGATGATGAAGCACAGGTAAAATTTCCAACCGATGTCGTTGAAAGCCGTCGGGGCTACCTGAGTCCAGAGAATGTTGATAGTGGTGATCGTGGTGATTGCAACTACCAGGCCCTTGGCTCTGATATGAGTCGGGAACAGTTCGCCCATATAGGCGTACATCGTGCCATCGAGGAAGACTTGGAAGGCGAGGATGTAGATATACATCATAGCCACTGCGGCGCGAAGAGCAGCCTTGTTAGGCTTGGCCAAAGACTCCGGTGATGTTGCAAATCGAGACACGATTGCCGCCAGAATGATTAGGCAGGCCGCGCAGGACATCATGCCGATTGAGAGAAGCTTGGGTCGAGGGACACGGTCGATGATGAGAAAGGAAAGGAGACCACCTCCCAGAGACAGCGTGATCCAGCCGATTTGATAGATAAATTGGGTGTTAACGTCGAAGCCTAGGCTGGCATAGATCGTTGGGCCATAGTTGTTGATGACCAAGACCCCCGACGACTCGACGCCCAAGACGACACCCACGATGAACAATGCTCTCTTCCGGTAAGCCGGCTTCTTGATCATGGAGATCCAGGAGCTATCCAGGAGCCTATCGACCTCGATAGCTGCAGATATCTGGAGCAGCTCGACGGCGGCCTCCTCCGCGGTGTGTAGTCGTCGAAGCGTCTTCTCGGCGAGGTCAGCTTTACCCTTCATCAACAATAGCCGAGGAGACTCGGGAAGGAAGAATAGCGCAACGATGTGGAGGAGTGGAGGTACACATCCGACAATGAAAGGCCCGCGCCAAGCCATGTTGTCTGTCGGTGGCAGATGGTAGAAGGCGTAGCCCATCCAGCTGGCAAGTGCATAGCCAAACAAGATGCCAATACTGTGGAAGTCGACGAAGATGCCGCGGGTGCTTGGTGGAGCCGTCTCACTGATCCA
The DNA here is from genome assembly GCF_000835495.1 of Cladophialophora immunda. Lineage (NCBI taxonomy): Eukaryota > Fungi > Ascomycota > Eurotiomycetes > Chaetothyriales > Herpotrichiellaceae > Cladophialophora > Cladophialophora immunda. The sequence goes on along the minus strand of NW_015622543.1, from coordinate 2,204,366 downwards.
GACCGGAATCGCCGCCACGAGCATGAACGTCGAAGCGCCAGCTAGAAAACGGATGGCAATGAACATGGCAATGTGGACACTGCCGGCCAGAAGGGCACTGGAGATGAGGCACAGGGCGGATGAGATACCAGTCGCCCATATGCGGCCCCATCTGTCGGCGACGAAGGAGATGGTGACGGTGCCCAGCGCCCCGCCGCTGAAAAAGAGACCGTTCGTTGCTGCGATCAGCTGGGTGCCGTTGGAGCGGGTGAGGAGCTCAAAGTATGCCAAAAACGATGGCTGCGCCAAGGTCGTGGCGATGATTGAAGCAGCGTAGCCAGCACTCGTGGAACCCAGCGCCATGAGTGCTGTCACAATAATATTGTACAAGCGAAATTGGCGCTGGGCTGAGTGCTTTGGCTGGGTTTCCTGGCTCAATTCCATGGCAGCGGTGTTTCAAAGCAATGACTGACTTGGTATGTATGGGGAGAATTTCCTGAAATCAAGGGACAGGCCGAAGATGCGAGGTATCCTGCCACGGATGTGTGGAATATATAGCCATGGTACGATGCCCATCGCAATCATTCTGTGCCGATATTTCAGAGGCGTATCCCCATGTCGTGGAGGACCGGCACGGGGTAATCGTGGGGAACCACCGCGTTCTGGCCCAGAGCTACGATACTCAGTGACGGCTCGGTCCTTGGATCAGGAGCTCGGTTGCTGTATATGCTCTGCAATCTCGCCCCAGACTTAGCCTTCGGCATAGAAAGTTTCTTGTCTTTCGCGGGCTCGGCTTACACTCGGTGCACACGTCCTCCCTATTCGATTCCTGGTGGTATTTATCCCGTGTACAGAAGTTCTAACCGGGTATAGAGGTGGAGCGGGGGCCAATGGCCGCTCTGCCTGCGGGTCGTTAGATCTAACCGTTTTCAGAGAAGCATCCACGGCCCGCGAAAAAAGAACCAATTAGGTAACTTCAGCTACCTCGGAGCTCTGACATGAGGGTTATGGAGATGATCAAATAAATCCATCGTCAATCGCGGCACCAAATAAACCGATCGTGTCTTTGAGAAGCCCTCAACCGTGACCAAACCGTGGTTATTTGCACAGTCAGTTTCAAACTCAGCGAGAAATATCAACCATGCCTGTCGCAATCGTCACAGGGCTGCCCAAGAGATTGGCAGGGCCATCGCGCTGCAATTGGCGACCGATGGCTTTGATGTGGCTGTTAGCAACGTTTGTTGGCGCTGTTTTTGGGCATGGACGAACCGATCGCCGCTAGGTCAACGATATCTCGACCCAACACGATGCTTTAATAGCTCTGCAATCTGAAATCGAGGGCAGAGGTGTGTTGGACCCTGTACACATCTCCAGATTACCATTCGAAGGTTGCACATGTCCTGGCTTAACAAGAATATTCAGGCAGGCGCTCGATCTACATTCCAGGAGATGTGAGTCGAGAAGAAGATGTCTGCGCGGCCGTGGCGTCCACTGTGAGGGAATTAGGTGGACTTGATGTGCGTGTGACTTTATCGACCAAAGCCTAACTGCCACGTTCTCAGTTAATCCACGAAACAGGCCATGATTTCCAATGCTGGTATTCTTGGAGTGAAGGCGCTGCGCAATGCTTCAGTGGAGGACTGGGACAAGGTGATGAGCGTAGGTAGCTCGGGTTGCTGCCGCGTACAAGATGACCGTTTTACTAAACATGGGCCTAGGTGAATGCCAGGGGTGTCTTTCTCTATAGCCCCGTACATAGCTTACAAACTGCTTAGACAGTAGATAGTTGCCTGTAAGTATTCTTTGTGTCTCTCTAAAGCCAGTGTTCAAAGCTGTCGCTATGGCGATATGAGTAATTTAAAGCGGCATTCGTCCTCTTTTGCCGTGGCTACCGCGGTCACGTTCGAATGCCTCTCTATCGACAATACATACCGCTTTACCCTTCAATTTCCCTGACCGGAATGCGTCGACCATTGTCGGTACTTGATCTAGCCCATAGAACATGTTGGTATGGACCTTGATGCCATGCCTCCCATACTCTGCAAGCATTTCAAGAGAACAGTGACGGCCAGCAAGCATCGTACCCTGGACCTTGATGTCTCGAAACACCAGGTCAAAGATGGAGATCGAGGTAAGATCAGGCCCCGCCACTTGTGTCACGGTTCCATGAGCACGAGTCACGGCGCAGGCTGAAACAAGAGCGGTCGGATGGCCACTCAGGTTGATCGTACTGTCGGCACCAGGGCCACCTGTAATCGCGCGAACCTGCGACACCACCATTCCTTGGCCTTCTCGAGCATCAACGACGTGCTTTGCACCAGTTTGTCTGCACAGCTCCAAAGCTTTGTCCCGCGCATCGATCGCTATCACCTCGATACCCTTGGCGAGAGCGAACTGAATGCCTAAATGGCCGAGACCACCACCCGCCCCAACAATGGCGACGAACTGACCAGGCTGAACCCCGCTTATCTCGATGGCACGGTACACGGTTCTGCCGGCGCACGCGAGGGTGGCGCCGTCTGCAAAATCGATATTATCCGGCAACAAGCAGGCCATTCTACTGTCTGTGATGTGATAGTCGGCAAAGGCGCCGTCCAGCCCGACACCAAGGGCTCCTTCAGTGTGTGTACAGTATTGGCGGCGGTCTTCCGGGCCAAGGCAGTCTTCGCACTGGCCACAAGGATTGATGGGCTGCCCACTCATCACTCGATCGCCCACCGTGAAGTTGGTCACGGCCGAGCCCACAGCTGCCACGATGCCCGTCCCTTCATGTGAAGCCGTGAGAGGCAGATTGAGAGGAAATAGCCCCTCAAGAACCATGAGGTCTGTATGGCATAATGATGCCGCCACCGTCTTGACCAATAAGTCATACGGTCTCAATACACACGGCGTCTGTACCTCGCGAACTTCGTATGGCTTGTTCAACGCTGTCATCGTCCTGTCACCTCTCTTGAAGCCTGTGCAAGATCAAGCATGACTCACCGATAACCTGGACCGCTTGCATAACGGGTGGCACATGGTTGCAACCCATTCCTTGCACGTTTAGAGCCGCCTCGCCCATGATCGATGGATGCTCACGTTTGGTAGATGGTCGTCGACGTCTCTCGAGAAAGAGAAACGGGAAATTCCGCTAATTGTGCGATCGCTTGTCCTCCTCAACGCCTGTCATGGATGCTGATCACGACTATCTCACGTGCCGTGGTGACTATGGACCGAGACAAGGTGGATCGGCTCGCTTGGTATATTCGACGACTGCAATGGCGTAGAGCTCGCTGTGCTGCACGGACAAGTCGAGGTTGTCCGGATGGCACAGCTACGCGAGACGACAAACGCCTTGAGCCTGCATGCTGAGTGCTTAAGCCGGCCGCTTCGATTGCACACCTGGCGCATTCTCCAACCAAGTTCCGGCAGAATCGGTCTTGGCTTATGATTTGATCAAGTGTTGTACTGTACCGGACTGACATCGTTCGGCCCGGTGGGAATGGCGCGAACGTTTGGTGGCAAGTTCCGTGGCTTTGGCCTCGATGCTTTGACGAACGGATGCAGTAAGGTCCAAATATTCTCGACACCCAGCTTTGCGGGTTCTGACACAGCCTGATATAATGGAAGCTGCCTGCCGACTTACTCATCTGGTCTGGTGCCACCGACAGCAATTTTATGACGGGATTGTCGCCAACATGGTGGGTGGACCACTTCCAGTCGACCAGGCTTGAGCTTCCTCAAATTTGGGTCCATCGACGGACTTTTGAGAGAGAGGAGGCGTGGCTGACGTTCCATGAATATGGCAGAAGGACGACCACTTCACGCAAACCAGGATGGACTACATCCACGAAGTATGCTTCAGCGCCTACTCACGACCAGGCCTCGACTTTCAGCAGAGGGTCATGATGAATCTCGGCATGCTGATTGCCCTGGGTCGAGCGCCAGAGCTGCGCATCCACATCCGGGCAGCAGTGAACAATGGCTTTACCGAGGAGCAGGTTGCTGAGGCATGCAGGCACGCGATGATTTATTGCGGCGTACCAGCGGGACGAGACGCCTTGGCCGTCGCCTCCGAGCTATTTCAACAATTAAGACAAGCGGGAGAATATCCCCAAGAATGATCCGGGGCTGGAGCATAAAAGGGCGGGTTGAGATGCGTTGCAGTAGTTTGGTCTCGAGAAACGCGGCACAGTGACCGTCTCTCGCGCCTGAGTGGCCTGTCCCTTTCACATTCGTATCAAAACCGTCTTCACTTCGGTCCAACTGTCCAACGCGTGTTTTCCGAGCTCCCTGCCCTCGCCGCTTTCTTTCCATCCTCCAAAGGGCAAATCAAGCGATGTCGTAGGGCTGGTGACGTTGACGCCTACTGTCCCGGCTTGCAGCTTCTTCGAAACCCTCAGCGCCCGCTTGATGTCCCTCGTGTAGACGCTGGCGTAGAGACCGTATTCCGTGTCGTTGGCTCGGCGCAGCACCTCGGCCTCATCGGTGAATGTGAAGAGGCACAGCACCGGCCCGAAAATCTCCTCCTTGACCAGTCGACTCTGGTCGGGCGCGTTGTAGATGACCGTGGGCTGAATGTAGTATCCCGTCTTGTTCTCTCGGTCGCCGCCAAGTGCCACCTCCAGCTTCTCTTCTCGCGCCAGATCGAGGAAGCTTAGAATCCGCTCATACTGGACGCGGTCGGCTTGAGGGCCTCGGAGCGTGCCGGTTGCGAGAGGATCGCCACTGGTTCCTATCTTGTTGATTTCCGCTTTGATCTTTGGCGGAAAACCTGTGTCAGCTCGATACATACTTTCGTCACCCTCCGGCGTTCGCGGACCGGAGGGGAAAAGGGGTACGGGGACTTACGAGATCTAGAAACTCCCGTGCGCGACTTTCTTCAACATACACTCTGGAATTTGCCATGCAAGCCTGTCCAGATACCACCGTAATGCTAAAGGCAGCGTCGGCCGCCGCTTGGGCCAAGTCTGCATCTTCGAAAATGATCAGCGGCGATTTGCCGCCTAGCTCCACGGTGACGTTCTTGAGGTTGCTCTCGGCGGCCACCTTTTTGATGGCCTTGCCAGTGGCCGTGGAACCTGTGAAGGCCAATTTACGGATGTCCATATGCTTCGCGATGGCTTCGCCACAGGGCCGGCCAAAGCCACTCAGGATATTGAGCACACCCCGGGGAAAGCCGATCTCCTTCATGCATCTCGCAACGACGAGGCACGACAGTGGGCTCTTCTCGGATGTCTTGAGCACCATCGTGTTTCCTGAGGCTAGCGCCGGGCCGATTTTCATGGCGAGCATGAGTATGGGCGTGTTCCAGGGAATTATGGCGCCTGTGACGCCAAATGGCTGGCAGATTGTCATCCCAAACAGCGATGGGTCGCTCAACGACGTTTCGCCCTGTATGTCGGATGCTCGATTGGCAAAGTATCGTATAATATCGATCCCCCGCGGGATAATCTGGCAATTCAACCGAGTGGTCAGCTAACGCTGGGGCACATAATTGGTCAAACATGGGGAACGAAGGAAAGGCCTCATACGAAGTCATTATGGACCGGTCTGCCCATCGTGATTGCCTCAAGGTGCGACATCTCCTCGACATTCTCCGCAAGCTTGTCAGCCAGACGGTTAAGCCAGTCACCTCGTTTGGCGCCAGGGAGTTCAGACCAGGACTCAAAGGCCCGTGTGGCAGCTTCGACAGCAGCATCCACATCCTCGACACTTGCCTCGCACACAGAGCCTAGTTTCTGGGTTGTCGCGGGATTGAAGATGTCGAATGTCTTGCCCGATCGAGCCGCCGTAAATTCGCCATCAACAAAAAGCCGATTTTCGAATTTGGAAGCCATGGCGTCGTTCCTGTTCGCGTCAAAAGGAGGAGTCAGTCACTGCTGGCACACGCTGATACTCGACGCTGTTGTTGAATGAGGATTTATAACCCGCGCCGAGCCAGGACGAAAACTCACTCGTGTACCGGGGCTCTGAATTTGTGCTCTGAACAGCAACACTCCAGGTGCCTTGGAATTTGTCAGCCTTGCACAACGTTATATTTCTGAGATATACACAGCACCTGGAGTCGCACCACCAGAGGCCCCGACAAGTTCCATGGATGATGTCTGGCGTCGCAAGTCCGTGGCAGTCCTCGCAAGCTTCTCGGTTGTCGGTGGCGGAGACTCGTTTGGACCGGCACTGGCCCGGCAGTGGGTTTCGGTATACCGAGATTGACCCACAACTATGTGCCGATTTGCAAGTACTGCACCCTGCTTGGCCCTGTCCCCGTCTAGGGGAAGCTCTCTAGATGGTATTGTGCCACGGGCCCGAAGACTTTGCGCACACGCCTTAGACTGACATGGATTCTTTGATTTCTAAACTGTCAGCCGGATTGATCGTCTTGCAAGGGAGAGTTGATAACACATCCGGATGACACGCGACAGGGTCCCGGGGCGATTCTGTGACTGCTACATCTCGCTTGATACGTAAGTATCGCACCCAGGACAGTGTCCTGCGAGCTTACCCATAGGCTTCGATCCTCCTCCAGCCCCCAGAGAGTGAGAAATGCGCCTGAGCTGGTGAATCTACAGACCTTGTCCATTCAGAAACCGCTTCCCGTCTTCAACACAATGAAGGCCATCGTCCACGCCGGTCAGACTGGCAAGGCGACTTTCGTCACAGATCGTCCAGCCCCTCGGCTACGGCCGGGATATTTGCAGGTCGAAGTCAAGACCGTGGCGATGAACCCGACCGATCACAAGCACATTGATACTTGGAACAATAAGGGTGTGCTGGCAGGTTGCGACTTTGCCGGGGTGGTGAGCAAGCTGGGTTCTGGTTATTCAAAAGAATGGAAAGTGGGCGATCGCATCTGCGGGTTTGTCCATGGGGGCAACGAGCTGGAACCCGAAGACGGTGCTTTCGCGGAGCAGATCGTGGTCAAAGCCGACATTGGACTGCGATTCCCCGAGAGCATGTCGTTCGAGGAGGCTGCCACCCTGGGCGTTGGCGTCATCACCGTCGGGCAGGCTATGTTCATGCAGATGGGATTGCGCCGCCCCACGGCCGAGCCCAAGGCGCCAGCGACGGAAGATCTCATCCTGATCTACGGTGGAAGCTCCGCGACCGGCAGCATGGCCATTCAGTTTGCCAAACTGTGAGTTCGTCAACCAGTCTTCCAACATGTTTACCAGACATGCCCTTTCTTGATGATAGGTGGGAGCGCTGACGTCTTTTCTAATAGTGCCGGGCTCGTACCCATCACAGTCTGCTCGCGCCACAACTTCGCCTTTGTCAAGTCTCTCGGCGCCGCGGCGGCTTTTGATTACAAAGACGCCGATTGTGTCGATCAGATAAAGACGTACATTGGCCCCGACAGGGAACTCAAATACGTTTTCGACACGATATCGACGACCGAGACGGCAGAGATTTGTGGCCAGGTGATCGCATCCGGAGGCCTGTGGGCCTATATCCTCCTGGGCACAAAATTCCCGCCGCGAGATGATGCGGAGAAGATCTACCCGCTCGCCTACCTGTCCGTCGGGGAACGCGTCAAGAAGGCCAAGATCGAGTTTCCACCTTCTCAGCGCGATTTCGACTTCGTCTCGGACTGGATGCTGCTGGTCGAGGAGCTGTTGCAGAAGGGCCTGCTGAAGCCTCACCCACGCCAGGTGGAGCACGGCTTGGAAAATGTCCTCAACGGGCTTGAATTAATGAGAGCCGGCAAGGTCAGTGGCAAGAAATTGGTGTACACAGTATAAGATGAAGGATGAAGGACCATGTCGCGCCGGAAATTGTACTTGACCAGCTTAGCATTCTTAGCATATATCTAACCTCTTTAGGCAGTATATAATAGATTCCTAGCTCCACTGGCAGGTTCGTCGAGAGTACTTACTCGAAAGGTGGATCCCGAGGTATGCCTAATGTACCTTGTAGTACGGAATAATATTGCTCCGGGCCATTAGAGCTGGTATCGCCGGCCATATACCCGAGTCAAAGCTAGTCTGACCGGGATTTTAAGATATCCAGCACACGAACCCATTCGTCATTCGCCCGTTCCTGCGAGACAAAGCGCAGTGGCTCCCAAGAGCTACAACAGCCGGCCGAAGAGTGATTCAGCAAGGCTGGGCCGAGATTTGGCTTGTGGTCGAAATCACGGCCCGGCCGCGATTGGGACTAGTGCCATGTTGTACCGATCCTGGAGAAGGGTCGAGTCGCCTTTGCGGGGGTGGGAACCTTTCTGGCAGAGCAAACAATCGACGATTGACATAACGTCTGAACGTCCTACCTATTAGTATTGTAATTCTGTGATTTCCTGCGTCCTTGCGCAAATTATCTGACTTTTGACATCTGGCTCTGCCGCGCTTCTGGAGAGGCAAGTAAGGACTCTTTTACACACATTCACCATGGCGACAGTAACTCTGCCCAAAACGATGGCTGCCTGGCAGAAACATCTTCCCAGCAAGGAACTGGTGAGGCCCAGTGAAATTAAGAACTTGTGCAAGCACTGTTCTAATGGACGAATCTTACCAGCTTCGTCTGGAGGTGTTGGTGCCGACTCCAAATGAAGCCGAAATACTGGTCAAGATCGAGGCAGCAGGTGGTAAGACCTCCTTTTGCGTCTGAGACTTTGACGGAGCCGCTAAGCTTCATATTACTCTGCTATAGTATGTCACAGTGACTACGCATTGAAGCAGATGGAAGCGCTGCCGCCCGAATTTCTGGGCTGGAAGCCCAATTTCACTATGGTAAGTCAGTCAGTTGTGGTTACCACAAGGAGGACATCGCATTTCTTATGTTCATTTCTTATGGCCCATGTAGGGCCATGAAGGTTGCGGTCAAATCGTAGCATGCGGAGCAGCAGTGAAGAGTTTCAAACCAGGTGACAAGGTGGCCATAATGTGTGTGCCAGGGTGTGGCGGCTCGACCTGTCCCGAATGTTCGCGAGGAGTTCCACAAATCTGCCACCAAGGCCCTCACTATGGAGGTGGCCACGATGGCTTTTTCGCCGATTACGCCGTGGTTCCAGAGCGGGCAGCGGTCCCCCTACCGCCAGGGGTGAGCTTCGAAGCCGGTGCAGTGGCGACTGATGCCTGCATGACCGCACACCATGCCGTCGTGGACCGTGTTCGAGTCAAAAGAGGCGACACCGTTTTGATCGTCGGGCTGGGGGGCTTGGGCTTTAATGCGTTGCAGATCGCCCTGAGTAAGGGTGCTCGGGTCATTGTGACGGACCAGCGACAAGTGGTGCTCGACGAGGCGGAAAAGGTCGGTGTCCAAAACCATGATATTATCCCAGCGGACACACCCAACCCGAGCGAGTGGATTCGGGACAAAGGGGTCATAATTGATTCGGCCATCGACTTCTGCGGCACGAAACAGACCTTTGAGACTGCTGTGGCCAGCGGTATGGTAAACTCCATAATGCCCATTTCCTGTTGCGATTTTTCTAACCTGACCACCATCGTCGTTGCCGTGGACGCTGCTGACAAGCCTTTTGTAATCCAGTTCGCAAGGCAGGCACGGTAGTGGTCGTCGGCCTTCTCGGCCCGGAGCTTTCGTTGGTGACAGGCACGATCGTACGGAAGCAGTTAAACATCTTAGGAAGCTATGGAGGCACGATTGAAAACATCAAGGACTGTCTAAATCTGATCCAAAGGGGTGTACTAGTTCCCCAAGTCACGAAGGGCAAGATGGAAGACTTTCCGGCCATCCTGGACGACCTTCACAATGGAAAGATAGTGGGAAGAATGGTAATGCTTCCAGGCTGATGATGTTGCTGAGTAATACACGCAGTGCTCCAATGACAAGATATGAAAGTCTGCCAACGAGATCCTTTATTGTGACGCTTGCTATCCACTGATAGTCATTTTTTCTTGCGGGACTCTTGAAGTAGATGTGACAGATCGTGGGGTTGAAATGCGATGCACTGAGAACTCTCACTATCGTCCTGGTCGGTGATTGTGACGTATTCTGGATATAAACACTTCATACCACTCTCCCTAGCCCCTTTCCGCTCCATGCTCCCTTTCTCCCCTTAACTCTTTTGCAACCTATATCAAGGCGTTGTCGGCATTGGTTGAAACATCTCCTTTAGGAGCACGCGGGTAACGCTTCGTGGTTCTAGGGAACGTCCGCTCATGTGTGGACTGTACGGTATGGCACCAAGTCTGACAAAAGCCCCGAAAGAACTCAGTACTGCAGTGTGCAGCCGGTAATCCATCAACCCCGAGCCCAGGCTCAAGCGGTGACCCCTAGCATAGCGCATCCCAATCTTTCGTTTGCATGGCCTGTTTGGTCGAAACCAGATCCTGTTTGGTCAGACCGAGATCATCGAGTGTGACGAGCTCCGTCTCACGTGGCGCCCAAAGAGCCTGGCCCTCGTGCTGCCACCACATGTACATAGCTGCCATCTCGGTCGCCCAGACAGGCCACAGCTTTTCATAGTCTGCCATGGAGATTTGAACGTGGACGGCGTCTTTGCCTGTGACCTCGCTCCACATTTTCAGCATGCCTTCGGCCGTCGTCTCTTCTAGAGCTGCCACAACGTGTCGCGTGCCAAGTTTCGTTGGTCCCTGCTGCAGGATGGCCCGGACGACGGGGCCGACATTGTCCTTGTGAGAGCCTACAAGTGTGACAGGACATTGGGGAGACCAGGGCACCAAGTGCACGTGTTTCCCTGTAGACTTCTGTTCGGCCGGGTCAGCATATGCAGTCGAGCTCCTCGCGGAGATGGCAGTAGACAGCTCGCTTACAACTGGCCGTGGTGTCACCACGGGATACTGGAAGTTGTCTCCATACAAGGGTAGCGTCAGAAGGGTGGTCTTGCTGAAGAGGGCGGGTAGTTCGTTCTTGATGTACGCGTCGACCCTACCCTTTCCAGAGAAGTGAGGGATATACCACTCCTTGCCAGAGATAGCTTCGGAGTCTGGCAGAGTACTCCAGATGTAATGCTCCAGCCCGGCAACCTCACTGGCGGCACGTGCAATGTTGGTTCCTTGAGCCTGCTCCCGCACACGGGCTTCTTCAATGACACCAATCTCAGAGAGCAAGCCAGGGTAATTGGTCACGCCGTAGATCGCCTGAGCGCCGGTAAAGGCAGCTTGCAGCGACGGCAGGTCGTCGAGGTCAGCGGCCACCATCTCCGCCCCTTGAGCCGCCAGTCGCTTGGCCTGAGCACCGTTGAGATCACGAGTAATTCCACGCAGCCGCCACTCCGAATTCCCCAACAAGGTCTTGATCACGGATCCGCCTTGGCCGCCAGTAGCTCCCACGACCACCAGGAGTTTTGCCATTGAAGGAACGAACTTGCCGGTCAGTGTGGTCGTAGGCTTTCACGAATAGTGAATCCGACTCGGCTTCTCACTTCGGACCGATGGAAGACAAGCTGGAACTTCAAGCAACAATATAGTGAGTGTCTCGAGCTACCCAGGGAATCGCGTTCAAATAGTCCAGATCCTTGTTATGGATGGCATAGCGCGGCTCCCCCACCCAAAACTGCACCGATTCTGCTCCGGGCCGGATTCGGCCCTGTATCGAGTGCCCACCTTCGGCCATCGGTACAGAGCAAGTCAGTTGCTGGATCGGTCAATACACGGCCTGACGGCAGAGCATAGAGGGTGAGAAGATGCAAGTGCTAGGAGGGTCAAGTGTGATTGCTCCAGAATTCCCGGTTCACGCTTCCAATAGTCAGCCCAAATTTACTCGCATCTTTATTTGGTCACTGCATTTTCTATCGCGTGCGGGTGTCCCAGACGGTCGTGAGCATACGACCTATTCTCGTCCGCATTGCAGTTACTCTTGGTACAACAAAACGTCGCCATGGGTTCAATCTCAACATCCAAGAGCGATATGGACAGCCCAGCCACGAACGGAGCCGCTGGAAATGACCGCCAGCACGGTATACACAAGAATGGCAATATGAACCCAAGCGGGATCGACGTTGCCCTACGCGACGTCAATGCTTGGACGCCCGAGAGGCGGTTAGATGTTATCACCGTGGGAGCTGGTTTCTCAGGGCTGATGTTTGCGCATAAGTTGCAACACCAGTATCCCGAGATGCAACAATTGGTCAATCACAAGATCTTCGAGGCGAGAGGCGACATCGGCGGTACCTGGCTGGTCAACAGATATCCTGGCGTCCAATGCGACGTACCTGCCCATATATATGTACCTTCTCCCCACCTTGCGTCGAGAAGGTTAAAGAGACTGACCCTCTTTACTAGGCATTCCCATTCGACCCCAAGACTGACTGGACCAATTACTATGCCACTGGACCCCAGATTCACGAGTACATGCAAGCAACAACAAAGAAATGGAACCTGGATCGTAATATCAAGTTCAACCACAGAGTTATCGAGGCTGTGTGGCAAGAGGAGAGCGGAAAATGGAAAGTCACCATTCAGAATGGAGGTCGCCATCTGGTGGAATACGCCGATCTCCTGATCTCTGGACAAGGCGTCTTGGAGTAAGTCAAAGCTAGTATTCCTGAGTTCTGGGACGAGCTATATCTAAACTTGTTGCTATCAGCAAGTGGAAGTGGCCTGACATCAAGGGCTTTCACAAGTTCCAGGGTCACAAATGCCACTCAGCTGATTGGGACAACAACTTCGACTATTCCAACAAAACCATTGCTGTCATCGGCAACGGTTCCTCTGGTGTACAGATCATTCCTCAACTAGCAGGGCTCGACAAGACGAACATCATTAGCTTCCAAAGAAGCCCCAACTTTGTCTACACCCCTTTTACTCCAGCAGCGTTGCTAGGTAGGGACGACCCTAGTCAGAATCCCGAGTATTCAGATGCCGAGAAGAAAGAATTCGTCGGGGCCTCAAACACTCATAGAGACTATCGCAAGAAGATCATCCATCTCATAAATGCAGGCTTCCCGCGGGTAAGTGACGATTGTACCCTCCATGCTTATGGAGGCTTTCACCCTTCTTCCCGTCTCTAAATAACCTGGACACGTCACTAAACAATGCCTTACTGCACAGTACGTAAAGGGTTCCGCTCTGAATATGGAAGCCAGTAAAGCAGCCCAAGAACAAATGAAAGCGAGCCTGAAACACGACCCTGACCTATGCGCAAAACTCATCCCCGAGTGGAGCCTCGGGTGCCGTCGAATCACACCCGGGGAAGGCTACCTTGAGTCCTTCCTCAAGCCCAATGTCCAGCTCGTGATGAGCCCCGTGGTAGAGATGACAGAAAACAGCTGCATCGCGGGCGATGGCCGGTCATTCAAGGTCGATGTCGTGGCCTGTGCAACGGGGTTCGATGTTTCGAACAAGCCTCAGTGGCGGATGATCGGTCGCAACGGCGTCGACCTTTCCGAGGCGTGGGAAGTCGACCCCGAGTCTTATCTGTCCGTCGCAGCTCGGGACATGCCTAACTACTTCATGTTCCTCGGGCCTAATGCGGTCGTGGCCCACGGGTCCATCATCGAGGCGATCAACTGGACGGGCGACTACCTCGTCAAGTGGATCCGGAAGATATCGACCGAGAACATCAAGTCCGTCGTGCCAAAAGCGCGCGCGGTCGACGAGTTTATCGCCTACAGCGACCAGATCCACAAGACCTTCGTCTGGACCGACAGCTGCAAGAGTTGGTTCAAGCGCAACACTACCGACGGGAGAGTCACGGCAGCCTGGGCCGGCAGCGCACTGCTCTGGAAACAGCTGATGAGCGAGCTTCGTTGTGAGGACTTTGAGATCGAGTATCGACATCCCAACCGATGGGTTTTCCTCGGGAATGGCTTCACGAGTTTCGAGCTGGACAAGCAGAACGATCTGGCCTGGTATGTGGAGAAATAGAATCGCCCAGGAGGAGCTTTGGTGATGACCGCTATAGATTAAGACACAATGAGAAAGTAGCGACGGCACTGTCATTAGAGAGCGCCGCGCCTCAATGCCTCTAACTATATACTGCTTAATAGTCCGCAACACCTTTTGTCTTTCGCTTCCAGGCCGCGGATATCCTGCCTTCAATCCTTCTTGACAAGGTCGACGGCCTCTGCAAAATCCTTGATGAAGCACCAGCGAAGCTTGTTCGCAAAGTCGCCCTGCCTCCAGTCGTTGGCGGCGGCCGGAAACATGGGGAAGCCCTGCTCAATCAGGGCCGGGTCGTGGGCGATGACCACGAGGACATTGTCGGCCCCGTCGAACTCGGTCACCCTGGCGATGGTGCGTTCGCAATCTTCCTCGTGGTGCGAAAAGCCCTTCTTGACCCTGTAGAAGGGTTGGTCGGCCTTGCCCTCGTGGTGGACGGCCTGCAGCCATGCCCCGGGGCAGACGTTGAGGGTGCCCGCCTTCAAAGGGGATGGCTCGAACTTGGTCGGCAGTGGCAGATACTCAGTCGGGCGAAATTCACCGCCGTGATGACATGCGTCTCCGCCCATGAAGATGAAGGTGTCCTGATCCGACGTCTCTGAGCCAGCCGCGGTGACGCGGGCCAGCGCGCACAGGTGGCCCACCGCATGACCGGGCGCATTCAACACGTAGAAGCTACCATCTCCGAAGTAGTCGTGATACTGGAGTCCTCCGATCCGCTTCTGGCCAGCATCGAATTCCAGTTCTCTCAGTTCCCGTCCCTGGTAGTCCGACTGGCGGATCGGCGAGTCTTTGCCCTCGGGGTAGCCCGGCAGAAAGGCCTCTCTGAAGCCAGGGCCGACGACCAAAGCCGTGCTGCCGGGGAACGTGCTGGGATCTCCGATGTGATCGTAGTGCCAGTGGCTCCAGATGAGTGCTTCAATTGCGCCGTCCGCCACGGGGGTGCCATGCTCCTGCAGGATCTCGGCCACGTTCTTTTCCACCCTGATGGTCAAATCGTGGTGCTTTAGTAGACCTTGGACCAGCGGGGGCAGGTTCTCCCAGTCCTTCCTGGTACCGAGATCGTAAAGGACGTTGCGTCCAGAAGGATGTTCGATCAGGAAAGAATACGCGGGGCACTGGAGCATCTCATGCCCGTGAATGGCCGGCTCGAGGATCATGGGCGCGTGAGCGGACAGTTGAGAGGTGCTGAGTATAGCCACAGTGAGCCTCATCAACGTGATGGTACGCGAAGGCCGAGGAAGGTCTCGGTGGCTTCCAACTCACCTGTCGATAATGCGGACCGTCACGGTGTGCTTCGATGGCGGGATCTCAAGCGGTGGTACTGGCTTGGGATGCACAAGGAACTCGCTGTCGTTCATTGTCATGGTGTTTCAGTGGAATGTCTCTTTGCGTATGTGCAGGGGAGTTGATTCACGTTGTCTTTGCAATCGCAATCCGCCTTGACGAATCTGTTCTGATTGTCGAGGGGATGTGCCCGAGTATAGTAAATACTCCGTAGCCTTGCGGGCATCTTGAAGTCGGCATCCGGAGCCGTCGAAACGTCTGCCGTTTTGCATACGACCGAAGGCTTCGGGTTCGGGCCGCGGTCAAAGAATGGATCGAGTGGCCCAGCAGATATCGGCATAGTAGCAGCAGCCAGCACGGGCTCTTCGCAGCTCATCCGATTAGATCCTATTGAAAGGAACAGAAGCTGAGATCAAAGCCCCTAAATTAACAAACATGCTTGTAACATGCTACCCAGCGTTAAAATTATCTATACGCAGGCTGTTGTCTTTCTACCTCATCCGGAGTTCAGTGAATCAGATGCTTCGTCCACCATGGTGAACACTTCACTGTACACGTTGAGTCGGAAGGGGTCATCATAGGGTTGGGTCTCGCCGAAAGCCCAAGAGAGTGCTTCGTCGCCCAGCGGCAGCAGCATGTCACCAAAGTCCAATGGCTCGTCGACGCTCGTGTCCAGCAATACCATGTTTGAGCAAAGAGCTGCGGGAAATGGAAACAGATCCTTCGGCCTGTACCGTTGTGACCAGATGAAAGCAGAATTTGCCGTTGCTGCTTGCTCCGACACCTCGTGCTGCTGCTGAGCAGCGTATCGTTCAACCACATTGCGGATCTTTTCGATGTTTTTCCGTACAACTGAGGCGCCGCCCCATCTAGGGGACATGCGCTCAAGGGCCGAACACAGAATCTGTAGCTCCTCTTGCCGAGTCTGCCTTCTCTCCGCGCTGTTGGGGTAGTGGTATATCAATGGGATGCTGGCAGCCATCACATAAAACGTCGTTGTCGACGACATTGAGCTCAGGTCCTCCCGACAGTCGACCTCCTCGATTAGTCGTGCGATGGCCGAGGCAGCGACGATAGCAGGTATCGATGTGGACCACTGTTCATAGCGCTTGATGCTTAGTGCCTCCAGGAGTATGATGGTTACCAAGTAGACCATGTGCAGCTCGGAGACTGATTGGCGATAGGGTCGACGCATTCCCATGGGGTCGAACAGTCGAATCTCTTCTGGCAAGTCCGCGATCCAAGTACAGAGCGAGTCAGTGAGTTGCTCGACAACGGCCACCGACGTTGACCCTCCCCGAACACCAATATCGGCAATCTCGCCCCAAACCGCAATCACACGGGTATATTGGACAAAGACGTGGCTAGATATATCTACTCCGGCAAAGTCTGCCAGGGATGGCAATCTTGTATCGCAATCGGAGTAACGCACGCCCAGAGGACGTCCGAAACAGGCTGTCTGCAGTCTATCTGCGTTCTACGGTTCTTAGTATCAGGTGGCCCAACTAAGAAGGGCAGCTGTCAAGCATACCATGA
Organism: Cladophialophora immunda; assembly: GCF_000835495.1. NCBI lineage: Eukaryota > Fungi > Ascomycota > Eurotiomycetes > Chaetothyriales > Herpotrichiellaceae > Cladophialophora > Cladophialophora immunda. The sequence goes on along the minus strand of NW_015622543.1, from coordinate 2,187,780 downwards.
GAATCCACCACAGACGGCGCAGGCGGCCAGCTTCAGGTTGGTTCACGTAAGTAGCGTCCTTGTGCAAGCCCATCTGTAATGCCAGGCGCACACCAGTGCCCGTCCATTGCCAGGGACAATCGAGACTAAGTGAATTCGTTGGGTGGGGGCTCCAGCATATCATCAGGCAGAGTGTAGCCAAACTGGTGACTGGGTCTGGATCATGATTCAAGAAAAGCATCAACTTAGTCTTCTCATAGAGCGAATGAGTAAGTTCCAGGGCATCCGTCCTGGAAGAATGGCGCATCAAGCTTCCTGCCATACACACGGCCTGCTTCATCAACGTGGAACATTCAACGTCGGCCAAATTGGCTCGGTCCACTACGGGATAGCGGTGAAAGACGTTCTGGAAATATGAGTCAATCAGTGCAGCCCGCAGCGGTGGTTTTGGCAGAGTTGTGGCTTCTGCAAACTGTAATACCGCATTGGCCTGCGGCGTAAAGGCCGGCAGAGGACTAGACGTCACCTCGATACCCGCCAGCGCATCGTGGGCCAGCAAGGTATGAGCACCGACAAAGCTCGAAGGCCCGGGTTTTCTATTCGACGTTGATGTGAAGGAGGGAACGCCAACTACGCCGTCAGATCTGGTGGGCGATCGAAGGGTAGGGAGGCTTTCTGCACGACTCTGCTGAGCTGCAACGGATGATGATTGGAAAATCTCTGCCAGCCGACCGCTTCGAGGGCCTGTTCTCACCAGACATTCGAGATCGTTCCGGTGGCAGTTCTGGCATTTTCCATTCTGGCTATCCTGAAGGTTGCACCGCACCTACGAGCAAACCACCAGTCAGGTCAGTGCCATTTCCGAGTCCCAAATGTCGCTCACCTTTCGCGCGTGGCAGTTCACGCACACAACCTGCGCACGGTCTCGTCGTATTGGTGGCATTGACGACAGGATGAGTTGCTCTCGCTAGGGAGAGAAACACTGTCGGCTATCAAGAGAGGCTGCCTGGATGGGGACATTAGGTACATATAGTCTGTACAGCTCCAGTTCACTTGTGACGTGGAGGGGCATTTCGGCATAAGCCGAGCTTGTACGTCTAAGCCGAGTGCTGTGCCGAACGCTGTAAACGGCATCACTGGTCGCCTTCGCTGCTCTATTCCGCGTGGATGCCAGAGAGCGCCGTCAAGTGATTGACGTGGCTTGCAACACTCGGTCCAGACTGTGGTATTAAAGAGGAGGCCGTCTTGTAGGAGCCCTTCCAAAACAGACTCTGGTGATGCACATTGCCGGGAACGCCCTCTATGCGGCTGTGGCATTTCGCAGACCCACGTCCCGACTACGTCTTGCTCATCAGGCCGGAAGTTTTGCTCGTTGTTGACTTTGACGTAGATACCATTGATAACCCCGTTGCTGGACGCCGCGGCTTGGGCGGCGATGACCATGTAGTAGAGGGGGCCCGCAGTGAACAACACTTGTCTCCTAAGGAGAGGGGGAATAGGATGAGCGTGAAATACACACGCTGGGAGACCCGGACGTGTGTCGCAGCGGCATGGAGAAGAATCTGCTGGGGCATTTTGACGCAGGGTGGTCCTTTGGAGACAGTACGGCTGAGGCCCTGGAGAGTGAATGTCGATGAATGGGAGATATCAAATCCAACCGCCGGGTGCTTGGGCTTTCTTCATAGCGTCGTTGTAGAAGTAAGTCGACACAACCATCCTTGCTGCAGCCTAGAAGTCTACAGTCGAGCTCAAGTTTGGCACCGCAGGGACGGAACACCCGGCAAGAGTACGCAGAGTTGTCGACGAAAGGCCCTTTGTAGAATCCTGGATTGGCATGATCATGGCCGCAGAACACACTCTCGCCTGTCCAAGAGGTTTTCGATTGGAGAAATCTGCATGCCACCCGAGGCGAAGGTCGAGCAGACTTGAGGCTGTGAGTCCTTTCGAGAAAAAGGGTGGACACACTCGTTGGAGTCTTTCTTAGCCTGGTTTCCACACAAGAAGCTCCGCCGTCTTCGACAACCATGACATCGAAATTCACAGTCACATGTGAGAATACCAAAGAGGGAACGATAATGGCGAAACCGTAAGAGCAGCTTGACAGGACCGGTCAAGGTCAGGGTATTGTGTGAGACAATATTCCAGTGGTGCACGAGAGGCTCAACAGAGATCTGTCGCCGTTCTCACAACTCGTATGTCCTCATTTGGCACTCGTAGGTTGGCGAAGGTAGATAGCGCACATGAGTAAATGAGGTACTCAGCCTTGTTCCGGCTCCAGGCTTCGACCTTGAACCTCAGCCGTACGTTGATGCGCTTAGATGAGCCCACGATAGTTAATATATACTGATAACATTACCAATGGGTTGATAGGTCCACCTGTTCTTCCTTTGGTGGTCGTCGCGATTGCGCCAGAGGTCCATGGCTTTGAGGATTTCCGGACTTGCTTGCGAGCATCGGTTTGCCCTGGGTAGGAATTCCATGATGGCTGAGCAACTGGTTTGGCAACGGGTGCCAGAGGTAAATCGTTGTTGTTTCGGTGGTTCAGGCCGGGGGCGACGACATTGCAAAACCCTTTAGGAACAGGAATACTCGAAATTCTTATGAGCGGTCGTCAGTACCTTCTCTCGAAGGAAAGCCAAGAACGGTATGTCCATGGGTGGGAAACACTGGCAGCCCTATTCCCTTGTTGGAATCTCAAGTTAGTCCGGTGGGAGACAGCAAAATAAAGACCGCAAAAGACAAAAGAAAATATCTCAACCCCGGATCTGCTCGTCTTTGAAACTGTACAAGTTTTACTACAGCGTAGGTAGTCTCTGAAGATGTTGCGCACGAAGCATGTGAAGGGATACATGCGTCGATTCCCTCATTCTCGCTTCTTCTGGTCCGAAAGACACCATGCGACTCTCCTGTTCCTTTTCCCCCACCACCAATGCAGACGCTTTATGGCCAGTCTTTTCCAGTTCTCCTTGGTCTTTCACAACACAACCTATGGGTTATGGTACGGGCTGTCACTGTTTTCGGGGTAGAGGTCTTCCTTCAGATTAATGCCGAGCTCTTCGCGCAGGGGTTTCAGTTCCTCTAGGTATTCCTCGTATTGTTGGGTGTTTTCCACCTTTGCTTTGATCCCTGTGGTTGCGAAAATCAGACTCCAAGTACCTCGCCATTGACGGGACTTATCATTACGGACCTTCAAATATTCTCACAGCAGTGGGGAAGTCGTTGACACGTCTAGCAGCTTTCAAAGCTGCTGTGACAACACCGGGGGAGGGGACGAGATCGTAGGCAAAGGCGTTATTCAGGTTCCGCTGGTCACTTGCGTTAGACTAAACAATGCAGTTGTGAGCTTGGCATCCGTACCTGAAGCTCAAAGACATCCTGCACAGCATCAAATTCCTTCTCATATCTGCAAGACATCTCGTCAGTTAAGCTCCGACGGTCAAATGTTTCCGTCGCAGCAGTGCCAGGGTTTCAGCGACCAGTGAGACCTGACCAAGCTCCATCGGGACCATACCTCGCAGAGAATTCTTCGAACGTTTCGTCTTCGTGGCCAGCGCTTCTTTGGTTGGCAGAGGAGCTGAAAGGGGACCTCGCGGAAATCGACTGCACGACAGCCGGAGCTCTCCTGAAGGATCGTGTGCAGGGTCTGAGGAAGGCGGAAGTGGCGGGACGAGCTGTGAGACGAAACATGGCGAGAGAAGCCATTGTACAGTCGACGAGGTTGAGCACAGGGAGGTGGTGCAGAGTGGTAGAGTGAGAGAAGGTGGACCAGATGCTGAGTCCAAGCTGGGCGAATGTCGATTGAGGTTCTTCAGTCACCTGAGATTTGCCTGCCCAGACAGAATAATCGCAGAGCTTCTGAGTGGTTGAAATGACGGAGGTCAGCCAAGCCAGATACGTGGGCGAGGCCGGTATTGAGCCTGTAATGTTGGTGACAGGATGCGTATTGTAAATCACCGGCTTCTGATTGGCTTGTAACTTTGTCGGCAGCCCGAAATGGCCATCCGCATAATAATATGGACGAGTACCGAGTACACACAAGTCAGCCTCAACACGGGTCGCATTCACCATCCCCCGTCCTCGTCCTCTGCACTTCATCCCTCTTCCGACTTTGCAACAAGTACACCGTATCAACTTCTCCTCTCCTCCAATCAGATCTGTCCCGCGGCTACCGTCTCCCACACGGCACACGCGCGACAATCGCAAAATTTTCTCGCGAGGCGGAAATTGAGAACCAGGCACACAGCCAATGGGAAGGCGCGGCTGAGGCGGGCCTTGGCCATTACGACAGAGGCTGCGCGCATCTCGACAAACGATTTTCCCCTGACTTTTGATTATCCCACAGTTGGCTCCCGTTGGCACCATTGGCACCATTGGCACTGTTGGGACATTTCCATTTTCATCATCCCGCCTCCTCGTCCTGCAATTTTCCCATTGCAACCGCCTCTGTCCGCGCTGCCGGCTTGAGAATATATCTCACTCCCTTCCACCCTGTTCCGATTGACAACTACTTTATCCCTCTTCGCGTCTGTCTCTCCCCTTCGTCCTTTTCTCTTCCTGACACGGCCTTATTAATTGATTGTTTACAGTCACTCCCTTCCCTCTTGGTGCGGCGCCTGCGCTCAGACCCCTTACAGTTCATTTCCCACTGGCGACCGCGAGACCCTAATTGACGTTCTTTTCCAACATGTCGAACGATATTCTCAAGTCTATCCCCGTCCCTACGCTAGATCGCCCTTTCGGCATTGAGCTATGGCCTATCTTCGACAAGGCCTTTTCCGCCGTCATTGGCTACTCCCCGATGGACTTCAAGTTTGAGTCAGGAAAGACGCCAATGTCGACATTGCCAGAGACTGTCATCGCCCTAATCTCATACTATGTGATTATCTTTGGTGGAAGAGAATTGATGAAACACCGCAAACCATTCACGCTCAATGGCCCTTTCATGGTCCATAACCTCTATCTCACCATCATCAGCGGTTGTCTCCTGGTGCTGTTTGTTGAGCAGTTGCTCCCCACTCTCGTCCGGGGTGGTGTCTTCCACGCCATTTGCAGCTACAATGGAGGCTGGACCCAAGAGTTGGTTGTGCTGTACTATGTAAGTCTCGCCGTCTGTTCATCCGGCTTGCGGCACAGTCTAATTCCTGCAGTTGAACTACCTCACCAAATACCTCGAACTCATCGACACCTTGTTTTTGGTCCTCAAGAAGAAGCCCCTGACCTTCCTCCACACATATCACCACGGTGCAACTGCGCTTCTCTGCTACACCCAGCTTATTGGGCACACTGCGGTATCATGGGTCCCCATCACGCTGAACTTGACAGTGCACGTGGTTATGTACTGGTAAGAGAAATCTGTGCACAAAATCGCGTATCTTGCTGATGAATTCCTAGGTACTACTTCCAATCTGCTCGCGGCATTAGAATCTGGTGGAAGAAATACATCACCATCATGCAAATCATACAATTCGTCATTGATCTGGGCTTTGTCTACTTCGCTTCGTACACCTACTTCAGCAACTCCTACTTCCCTTGGTTACCAAATGCAGGCACCTGCGCAGGGGAGGAATTTGCGGCGATCGCTGGTCTTGTCATTCTCAGCTCGTACCTGCTACTCTTCATCTCATTCTACTTCGCAACCTACCGCAAACAGACCATCCAAGGACGACCGAGACGGAACACTGGCCGAGAAGCTTTGATCGCTATGAGAGATCTTCCCCTTCCCGACCCGCACAGGGTTCCATCTGCGCTCGGAGATGAGAAGAAGAGCAATGGCGCTGTGACCACCGGGCGATCCAATGGACCAACTACCAGATCGCGAAAGGCTTAGATAGCCGAAGTGGACGACCTTCTTGACGGGACGGTCTTTCGTTGTTTAATGCAGACTCCGCGCCCGAAACAAGACAACGAAGAAATTCAATTCGAGCTGCAAGAAATCAGCCAGCAGCTGGATTCTGTCTTACCGGACAACTGAACGGCAGCAAAGGCGTGGCGCCTGGTGTATGTTGACGTCAATCATGACTATGTCAAGCATAACTCAGGTGTAATCAGGGGATATGTCGTGGGCGACTAGAAATAGAGGAGACGGAGGGGATCGGCTGGGTGACTGGACATCTCGAGTGTACAAAAGTTTGCTGTTTGCGGCAAGGTTGGGCATGGGTGCTCGGGATATTCCTGTGGAAGTCTTGGTGGACGCCAGAGGCTGCGCCACCGTTTCTCTTCATTTTCTTTACGCACTGTGTAATTAGAAGGTACTCGCTATTAATGCACGAAGTCTAATGTGGACGAAAAGGGGCTCGTTGGCAGTATTTGATATAGCTGTGGGAAGCAAAAAACAGTTGAAAACTTCAAAGAGTTGCACCGTGGAGCTCGAATCGTTTTAGATTCATCATTTGCTGAAGTCGCAATTCTCTAGCAGTCGCAAAACATCTATCTCACAATGTCTATTTTCTCGATCACCCTTTTCTTATGAACCGGAGAGTCACCCTTGCGTTACAGGGCGGCGGATTTGCATCGGTTACCCCTTTCCCACTCTAACGCCCTCGTCAATCCAACAGAGTACAGAGCATCCCTTGACCGAGTCTCATTCTCGTCTCATCGAGGATTCGTCAGTCGTTGAGCCGCCTTCCTCCCAGCAACACCCTCCCCGGTTTCTCTCACCCCAGTCCCATCCGGTCCGAGGTCTCTCATCCAACCCACCTCCTCGCACTTTGGAATAATCTCAACCACGGCCCGTACTCGCCCCAGTCGCCCCATCCGTCTTTCTCTCCCTTCATCGCCTGCTCGGGGATGTAACTACCCACGCCGGCCAAGATGGTGCGCTCAGGATGGGGCATCAGCGCCAAGACACGTCCATCCTGGCTCCGCACGCCAGCAATCCCCGCGGGACTGCCGTTAGGGTTGGCCGGGTACGCTGTCGTGGGGTGCAAGGACTTGTTGTCGACGTACCGGATGGGCGCGAGGTTGGCGTAGGCGAAGTCGTGAGCGAGGGAGGCATCCCAGGTCTTGTTTCCGGTATGCGGCGGTGGGAGGTCGGTCGTGAACGAGGCGCGGCCCTCGCCGTGTGCGACGGCAATGGGGAAGGAAGACCCGCTCATGCCGTGGAAGAACACGCTGGGCGGCATCCCCGACTCTGCAGGAGGGTCTGACACTTTGACCATGCAGACCCGGGCCTCGTACTGTTCGGACTCGTTCCTCTCGAAGGAGGGCCATTTCTCCGCGCCGGGGATCAGTTCTTTCAGTTTCGAGAGGACTTGGCACCCGTTGCAAACGCCCAAGGTAAACGTGTCTTTCCTTTCAAAGAATGTGTGGAATTTCTGGCGCGTCGTGGGGTGGAAGAGGATCGACTTGGCCCACCCCTGACCTGCGCCGAGACAGTCGCCAAAGCTGAAGCCGCCGCAGAGAGCGAGACCCACGAAGGAAGAAAGGTCGTGATCTATGCCGAGGTGTGACTGGTGTGGCTTCGGGTCCAGGATGTCGGACATGTGGACATCTATCGCGGTGAATCCGGCAGCTTCGAAAGCGAACGCCATTTCCGCGTGGCCGTTGGTGCCTTGATCTCGCAGAATGGCAACACGCGGCCGGGCTGTGGGACGCATGTAGTTCAGGAACGACGCTTTGTATGTGTTGATGTTCTCCTTGGGGTCAAAGCTGAGATGGTAGCTCAACCCTGGCTCCGCGTCGTCCAGGATCGCGTTGTATTCTGAGTCTGCACATGAAGGATTGTCACGAAGTCGTTGAAGCCAATACGACGTGTTTGACCATTTTTGTTGCAATTCACCACGAGTCGCACGGTAGATTAGTCTCCCACCGTGATAGATGGCCATGTTCTGAGAGGAAGACTTGGTCGAGACGCGGCCGATCTTGTGAATAAGACCTGGAGGAGGACCGCATGTTGCAAAACAGGCCTTGAAGTGATTCTCGTCAGATTTACGGACCTGGAATACCGCCCCCAATTCTTCGTTGAATAACGTAGATATTACATCGGGCGTGTGTGGCGTAGGGCATATGTCGTTGATCATGATTTCTATGCCGCAGCGACCTGCAAATGACATTTCCGCCAGTGTCACGAAGAGGCCACCGTCAGACCGGTCGTGGTAGGCCAGCACAAGACCTTGTTCGTGAAGTTGTTGTGTAGCGTCGAAGAAATCTTTGAATAGGGAGACGGAGCGGATGTCGGGTGCTTCATCGCCAATTTGTTTGAAGGATTGCGTGAGGACGGACCCGCCCAGGGCACGATGTGCGAGACCCAGGTCCACGAAAAAGAGTGTAGATTCACCCACTTCGTTGTATCTCTTTAGCTGCGGCGTCCACGTCTTCCTGATGTCCAGGACGGGGGCAAAGGCAGATATAACGACTGATAAGGGACTCGTGACTTCTTTTGCCTCCTTACTTCGAGGATCTGTCCATTTCATCTTCATAGACATTGAGTCTTTCCCGACCGGAATTGAGACACCGAGCTTGGGACACAGGTCCATGCCCAACGCTTCCACAGCTTCGTAAATCCCTGCGCCTTCGCCTGGATGAGTTGACGCAGACATCCAGTTCGCGGACAGCTTGACTTGGTGAAGACGATCTGGCAGGTCTGCAGCAGTGAGATTCATCAGAGATTCAGCCACTGCCATACGCGCAGATGCTGTCGGGGAGATTAGCGCAATGGTTGGTTTCTCGCCCATCGCCATTGCCTCTCCGCTTTTGACCCCTGGAGTAAGTGACGTGGCTGTAACAGATACATCCGCCACAGGAACCTGCCAGGGCCCGACCATTTGATCTCTAGCAGTGAGTCCACCAACCGTTCTGTCGCCTATCGTGATTAAGAAGGATTTGGATCCGACAGCCGGCATTTGAAGCACTCGGTCGATCGCTTCCTGGAGCAAGCCGCTCACTGACGCCTGCGGAACATACAGACTCAGGCTGGTGTCAAAGCCTGGTAGATCGGCCTTGCGTGAGTTAACGTCACGAGTCATCTTGGGCGGCTTTCCGAAGAGGACTTCCATGGGGAGGTCGATAGGATCTTGTTGATCATCGCCATTTGCCGGATGATCGCGGTCTGTCAGCTTCAACACCTGCCGCTTTGAGGCTCTTCCCACTACTGAGATCTCACACCGCTCTCGTTTTGCAATGGCCCTGAACTTGTTCATACCTTCTTGTGCTACCGCGAGGACATATCGTTCTTGGGCCTCGTTGCACCATATCTGGAGGGGACTCATACTCTTATCTGCGCAGTCGATATCTCGAAGCTCAAATTCTGCGCCGAGACCAGAGTCTTTGGCAAGTTCCGGTAAAGCGTTGGACAGACCTCCTGCGCCGACATCGTGAATGAAGAGAATGGGATTGTGTGAGCCAAGCGCGGTACATGCATTGATGACTTCTTGAGCCCTTCGCTGCATTTCGGGGTTGCCACGCTGAACACTAGCAAAATCCAGCTCGGCCGACCCTTCTCCAGAACTGACACTCGATGCGGCGCCTCCTCCCAGACCGATTAGCATGGCCGGTCCACCCATGACAATCAGAAATGCACCATCCTTAACGATCTCGGGATCCTTGAGAGCATGCTGGGGTCGAACGGTGCCCACGCCCCCTGCAATCATGATCGGCTTATGATAGCCTCTGATTTCGGTAGAGTCTTTGCTCGTTCTCATTTCCACCAGCAGTGTTCTAAAGTACCCCGCAGTGCATGGTCGACCAAATTCGTTATTGAAGGCTGCACTTCCAATAGGTGCTTCAAGCATAATGTCGAGACTGCTAGCGATATGACTTGGCCTGCCATAGTCGAGTTCCCACGGCTGACGGTGATCCGGTATCAACAGATCAGAGACGCAGAATCCTGAGAGACCGGCCTTGGGCTTTGCCCCTCTACCTGTTGCTCCTTCATCCCTGATTTCACCTCCCGAGCCGGTCGCCGCTCCGGGAAAGGGAGAGACAGCGGTTGGGTGATTATGGGTCTCGACCTTGACGAGGAAATGCACCGCTTCTTTTGTTGCTTTCCACTGGCCGTTGAGGTCGTCGGGAGCCCACTGACTCCCATTGCTGCCTCTGAGCACAGCTGCATTGTCACTATATGCGCTGATGGTGCCCTCGGGAGTCTGTTTGTGCGTGTTTCTGATCATGCCAAACAGAGTATTAGTCTTGGGCTTTCCATCAATGGTCCAGCTCGCGTTGAAAATCTTGTGCCGGCAGTGTTCTGAGTTCACCTGAGCAAACATAAAGAGCTCCACATCTGTAGGCTTTCTCGGAACTGGCCCGTCTTTCGAATAAGCTTCAACAAGATACTGTATCTCTGAAGCGTCGAGTGCAAGGCCCAGTTTGCGATTCAAATCTTGAAGGATCTCTGAGGGAGTCTGCCCATCATTATACAGGTCGTATGTACCCAACAGGCCAGGTTCGTGGTGCATGAACAAGAGATTGAGATCTGGCTCGTTTTCCGATATAGTCTCTGTCATCCGGTCGTGGAGGAAGTCAAGGCTTGATTTAGCCAGAGACTGTCCGTTGTCAAGGTATACCGTAATCTTGACGCCTCTTTCGATTCGACGAACAACTTTCCGAAGCCCGCAAACATGAGCAATGTTGGTGGCTTTTGAGCTCCAAGGAGAGATAGTGCCCGGTCGAGGTAGGACATAAAGGATAGTGGAAGATTCGCCTTCCTTTTCTTGGGCATCTACATGGTGACCATCGGTCAACAACTTTTCCAGTAGAGCGTGGCTCTCAGACTCCAGGGATCCCACAAGTTCCACATAGTGAATATACTGTCCCTGGACGTCGCGTGCGCCAATGTTGGAGGCTAGCGCCTGACGTCGAAATTCCGAAAAGGCTGACGCCCCAGGGATAATACAGACTGGCGGATGGTCCATGGTTGACAAGCAAGCGTTGAGGTTAGATAGTCCTGGTTTGCAGCATGATCAGTATCACAGGAATGCACACAGGACCACGGTCGAAGCCTGAGGCGAGAGAATGATCCCGCGCAATAGAGGAAAAGCGCTGCGTGTTGTATAGTAGACCGATCGATGCGAAGAATCAGACAGTCATCCGAGGCCAGCCGATATCAAATGGCAGATCAATCACGAGATTAGTCTCTGGGTATCCATGGGTTGATGTCCAGGGCCTGATCATAAGGCCTCATCCGACTTGTGATGATGCCTTGAGTGCTGATGTGTGGTTGCGAGGAACTTTGAAAAATCTGCTGCCGCGGCGGCTTGGCGTCGCTGGCGGTTGGTTCCGGGTCAGCGGAGGTCACGTCTGGTTAAACGTAGGCGAGCAGGGCGGCGTCTCCAGGAGTGGTGGCGCCCCGGAGCTGGTGCCTATCTGACCGCCTTAGGGCTTGTATCTTCCCCAGAAAATCAGCTGCCCCCTATCCCTTCACTGCTGTGGTGCTCCCGCAGTACTTGTGCACGGCAATACCTCGCTTGTCGGTCTTGGTCCAATATTGGCTTGCCAGCAACGTCGCCCGATCAAATCTGGCATCCGTCATCCACCTTACTCACTCACACCAACTACTCCAATTTGCAGGCCTCGAGCTTTTCCCTTCGCTATCTTTCCCAAAGCTACTGCATCATTTGACAAAGTCCATTTAGGTCATCCCCGCTGGCCGTCCTCACATGGGACAGCTTTTCCTGCTCCGCTTTTCTCGTGATCGGTTCTCCAGTCCAATGCCATCGCCACCGTCGCCATTGTTCGACCAGTGACCGAGCCTGTCCGCTTGCCGTCTGATTGTTGAGCCCGACGTCTCGATTCACACCCTCTCCCTCGACTGCGCACCCGACCCACATACCGAAAAACCTCGAAGTCTTCCTCAGTTGGACACGAGGTCTCTTGAGGTCCACCTATATCCCCTTTGAAAGGTCAGGGCCGGTCGTTCAGACTGCCCTTTGCACGCCGACACCATTCCTTCTCCTCGCCCGTCCACCGAATCTTTCCTCCACCACCGATCGCATTCGTCTCGCTCCAGAGCAGACCTGGAAGACCCCTCGTCCACATTGCAGACTTCCATAGGGAACGAAAAAGACGAAAGCCATCGGCGCCCCTCATACTCAGGGTCTGACTCTGACGACTTCTCCCTTTGGAGCGATACCGGAGATCTCGCAGAGCAGCTCACCAACAACGAGGACCCCTATCGGATCGAGCTAGATCCTCTGACCCGGGAAGGTCAAAGGCTCAGAGACTCCGGTCGTGGTCACGGTGGAGGACGGAAGAAGAGAGTCGGATTTCGAGACCAAGATCACCTTGAGCGGGATCAACCCCCTCTTGGGATAGATAAAGAGGCTATCTTCATTCCGGAGCCTCCACCGAGGCAGATTACCAAGGCAGAAAGAATATTAGCTCTCATCATGGCTCCCACTGACACCGAGAGTGCCCGAGCGAAGGGGCTCGTGGGGAAGCCGTTGTTGTATGGCCGAATATATATCTTCCGGGAGTGTCTATGGGTGGCTGACAGCTCTAATGCAGGTACTTCACAAGTGTTTTCGTATCACTGGGTGTATTTCTTTTTGGCTACGACCAAGGCGTCATGTCTGGCATTATCACGTATGTTCCATCGGATCTTCCCAATCGCAATTGCTGACAGGGACCAGGGGTCCCTTTTTCAGAGATGCATTCAATCAACCTGGCCCCGCTGAAGTTGGGACCATGGTGGCCATCCTCGAGGTTGGCGCACTTATATCATCGCTATGCGTCGGACGCATTGGCGACATCATTGGACGTCGTAAGACTATTCTTTATGGATCAATGGTTTTCTTCGTCGGTGGGATGCTCCAAACTCTCGCAAATGGAATGCCCATGATGATGGTAGGGAGGCTGATCGCGGGGTTTGGAGTCGGTGCGCTTTCCACCATTGTACCTGTCTATCAATCCGAGATCAGTCCTCCACACAATAGAGGCAAGCTGGCCTGCATAGAGTTTACCGGTAATATTACGGGTTACGCTGCAAGTGTTTGGGTCGACTACTTCTGCAGCTTTATCCAGAGCGACCTCTCATGGAGAGTGCCGCTGTTGATGCAATGTGTCATGGGGGCACTTCTCGGGTTTGGCAGCTTGATTATCTGCGAATCTCCTCGGTATGAGATCCCAGACAAGAATTCAGCATAGGCCAAGCTAACGCCTTTTTTCCCTTTAGGTGGCTCCTGGACAATGACCACGACGAGGAGGGCATCATTGTCATCGCCAATCTCTACGGCAAAGGTGACATTCATAACGCCAAGGCCCGACAAGAATATCGCGAGATCAAAATGAACGTCCTGCTGCAACGTCAAGAAGGAGAGCGTTCGTACTCGGACATGTTCAAACGGTACTATAAGCGCGTCTTTATTGCCATGTCGGCTCAGGCGTTCGCACAGCTGAATGGTATCAACGTCATCTCGTACTACGCCCCCCTTGTTTTTGAATCGGCAGGCTGGGTGGGACGAGACGCCATCCTCATGACTGGCATTAATGCATTCACATACTTGGGGTCGACAATTCCGCCGTGGTATCTGGTCGATAAATGGGGACGGCGGCCTATTCTGTTGTCGGGGGCTGTGGCTATGATCATCTCCTTGTCACTCATCTCCTATTTCATCTTCATCGACGTGCGGTGGACCCCGACCCTGGTGGTGGTTTTTGTCATGATTTACAATGCAGCATTCGGGGCCAGTTGGGGCCCTATACCGTGGCTGTATCCTCCTGAGATTCTGCCACTCAGCATTCGGGCAAAAGGTGCCAGCTTGAGTACGGCCAGCAACTGGGCGTTCAATTTTTTGGTCGGCGAACTTACGCCCATCCTCCAGAAATCGATCAAGTGGAGATTGTACCTTGTGCACGCCTTCTTCTGCGCACTCAGTTTCGTCCTTGGTAAGTCCGTCCGGTCTGCTTGACAGGATGCAGGCACTAATCACGAACGCAGTTTATTTCGTATATCCTGAAACGGCCAACGTCCGCCTTGAAGACATGAACGCGCTCTTTGGAGATGCCACAACGGCGATGCCGACTCCCTCGACCCAGGCGGAACGAGGATCTCTCATGGGCGTCGGATCGCCATCTTCTATCGACATCAGACAAGGTGGCCCCCAGCCAGGTGTCTTTTCCGCGGATGCTGCAATTCCTGGCCTTGACATCGACCCTCCTGATGTCCAACTAGACGAAAACGGAAAGCCGAGAGGTAGAAGCCAGAGCAATCAAGACGGTCTGGGGGGTTGGATTGGTCGAATGGTGTCCAGGACGCGCCAAGACAACAGTTCCCGCGGTCAATATGGGAAGATCGGTCAAGACGAGGACTAAAGCCACAGGCGCTGGATTTTGAATGTTATATTGTGTCGACTTACTAGGTGTATAGATATAGAGCTGCAACGCGGCACCGCTGCCGCGGTTGAACGACATGGGGGTACGTCACTGTCTGCATCTAGGGAGTCAAAAGCCGCCTGTTTGAGCCTGGGACTCTACACTGAAGGCGGGGGGGGGGGATTCATATCTGAGTTGCACTGGACATGTACTAATTATGTGCACTGGATTGCACTGGAATGGACGCTGTATAATGTTTTCCCCGGCTGCCCACTGTCATCCTCCGCGTCCGCCACCATTGTCGTAGGGGAGAAGCGCGCGAGGTGAACTCGGGACGGGGCTGGATGACTAAAGATGAGGTGCACAGAATCAGTGACGAGAAAACCCGAGTGGACTTTTGTTGTCATTGTGGCTTGGTGGGTTCTGCATGTCAAGGGGGCAAGGGGGGGTTCATCAGGCTGCCTCAATGGCATAAGGTTGAGAGTTGCGTGGGATGAGGCTAGGAGAAGGCGGAGGGAGCAGAGGCAACACGGGCGCGGGATGCCCCGAGAGCGCGTGAAGGCCATGACCGTGGCCGCGGGTGGCGCAACCAGCTGAGCCAGAGCCCAGCGAGGCCAGGTTCTCGCTCCTCGACTTTCGCCTCGCCCCGGCCATGGACCACGGTGCCTTACGGCCCTTTGGCGTCAATCATTCCCCCCATTGAACCACACCTCCATCTACTACTCGTCCTACTGACCCAACTACTGCTTGCTTCTCGAGGAAACGGTTCACGACCGCATATACACGACCAAGCTCTTGCAGAATTTGGCATTGCGAGAGATCCTAGTTCTGCCACTCCTTTGGCAAAGATATTTTCAGCACTGGCTTATTGTGTCGTGCCCCTCTATCTTCACATTCCTGATTCAGTGATTATTCACTGTTCGCATTCGCCCGACTTGCGCTTGCGTGGGTCGAATTGGCCAACTGCGACCCATCCCTCAGCCTTCTCTTCCTACCTTTTGTTCCACCACCTCTCTTTCTCGATTGCGCCCTGAACAATTCTCCGTCGCAAAACCGTTGACCTCTCGACCGCTCACAGTACAAGCCGTGCAAATTAAACCTAAACTGCGTCAATTCAGCCCTCACTGCCCGCATTCGCGTCCTCCACCAGGTCGGTCAGACCCCCTCCGATCTCATTCTATGAAAGTTAATCACCGCAAAAAGGCGCCGTGCCCACGATACAGACCAAGAGGCCTGCTCCTTACTCGATTGCGAATATGTGATGGTACTGTTTCATGAGCCGTCGATGTGTCCAGCTTTTCGTTGTCAGAGCTGGTCACCTTGACGAACTCGTCACAAACTGTGATGGAAAGATAACCGTTGCTCCTGGCCTTTTGCGACAAAATGTCCCAAGGCATGACCAAGAGACCCCCGGAATTTACAGACTTGCCCAGAGGCAAGCAGTTCCCTTCGCATATCCTTGCTCAACTGGATGAGCGTTTCAAGCACCTCAGCGACACCATTCTCCCTCCACAACCCTACCTACTTTCTGTTCCCTCCGACGTTCCCTACCGTCACAGCTCGCGCTTCGTAAATACATGGTATGAGGGCACCCCGTTCGACCGCAAAGAAGAGCAGCTTCAATACCTCAGCTTCCTTCCGCATTCGGGTGAGCACGAAGCTTTGTTGAAAGTCGAGGGCGGGTGGGCAGACGACCACGGGAATCCTATTGTTGAAGAAGAACTCTCCCCAAAGGCCCTCCCAGCAAGTGGCCGCCATACCCCAGCAGACACAGGCAATCGCAAGAAGATCAGCTTGAAGGACTATAAGACAAAGGCCAGAAGTCCCCCTCAGCCTGCATCAGAACCTCAACCTCCAAAGAAAATTGAGACGCCAGCCAACATACCCTTGAGCGTAGGAAAGGGAAAGGACGCTACGCAACCTTTGGAGAAGAAGCAAGAGAAACAGCCGACTGCCCCGGAGAGTAACGGAGTCAAAGATCATCAGGTGAAGGTTTCACGAATGGACGGCCAGAACTCGCCCAAAATACCTCCCATGATGCAGCAAGCCAACTCCCCGAATCCTGCCAAGCGAAGAAAGCTCTCTCCGGCGGTTGAGGATCCCAAACCTGGCACAAAGACCTCGAAAGTTGAACAGCAGTCTTCCACTATGAAAATGCCCCGGTTACTCTCCCCTACTCTGCCTTCACCCGAGAAGGAGAGCAGCCTACCACAGCTATTGTCTCCGGTCCTGCCTCCGTCGCTTGCCAAGGTTTTGTCAACTCCCCCAGACACCACGTCAATTGGAAGTCCTGCCAGTGGTGTGCCTAAGCGATCAGATCCCGTACGCGCGATCCTCGCAGGTGCCGACCTAGACATTGAACCTTCAGGCGAGCGAAGTGGATTACCCCCAGGTGGGAGTAGAATACGCTCCGACAGCCAGCACTCTGCCCGGAGTAGCGCCCCAGGAACCCCTAATGCCACCAAGGGAGCCCTTGGAGCGAAGATTCTGGCGAAGAATGGCATAAGAGGTGGGACACCCCTACACAATGGCGTGCGAGCCAGCCCTGGCCCTCGACAAAGGCATACAATCATTCTGAAGTACGGCAAAAAGAATAGAAAGAGGGTCGAAGCGCTCCTCAAGTTCGCGTCTCGGCCGAAGAAGGATCTTTTGAAAAACGAGGCGCCGGAACCCCAAACCAACTCTGACATGCACGCAAGGAAGGAGACCTCCAGAAAAGACCCTCCAGAAACTCAACCTGCTGTTGAGGTCAAGCCGACACCGCCTACCATCGATGATGTCAAGCTGGAGAAGAAAAGGAAGACCGAGGACAACAGTCCTGGGCCGTCTCTGAAGAAGGTCAAGGTGGTTGATGCCGAGGCTCGCCCTGTCACCCCAGTTCCTCCGGCCGGTAAGACCTCCGCGTCGGCTCAGTCAAAATCAACGTTTTCTACCCCTAAGAAGGAGCTTAAATCTACTCTGATGAGACGTGTTGAGTCGTCGGAGGGTGTTGACGCCCCGACTCCTACTGGGGACAAATTGAGGGTGTCAACGCCACAAGCGGTGCCGAAGCCATCTCCCCGGACTCGTGTGAGTCCTACATCTTCGCGGGAAGAGGAGCGGCAACAGTGGACTAGCATCAACCTAAAGTTCTTTGCCTTGGGCCGTTCTCTCAAGCATGAAGGATCGGCTCTGCTACCCCCTCCCGACAGTGATACGAAGCCATCTCAACACGCAAAAGCGGTGCTGCAGGTGATTGAAGCGCTGTTGTGCTTCATGATCAACATCTCCGCGCAATCCCACGCCCGTCCAAATATCGATCCAGGCTGGAGATCAATCATTCTGTATCACATCTTCGTGTTTCGTGCGTCAAGGAAATTTCCACACCTCCACGGTCTGGTCGTTCAACTTGGCGCAGTATGTCGGCAACTTGTACATAAATATGACATGGACAGGTTGGCACGGGATCCTCTGCCTGACGACCATTGCAACTCCGCGCCCACGCCTGGCAGTGATGGTAACACCAAGACGAACGAGGATGGGGAAAAGTACAAAAAGCGATATGTTGAGTTCAGGGATGAGTTGATCCAGAATGCCCGTGAACTGCAGACTGCATGGCTGGATGGATCACGCCAGCTATCGCCCGACCTGCTGAAGCGGGAGTATCCCAAGACTTGGTCGAAGCGAGCGAAGGATTCGAGCGTGAGACTGCAAGAGAAACTGACGCCATCGAGGATTCCGCAAGACTTCTATCTGCCGATGGATGCAAATACTACCGCTTTTGAGGCAGCGAGATTCGGTGTGTCTTTTCTTCAGGAATGGGCAGAGAAAGAAAAGATCGACTGGAAGACGAGGATTGATCTGTGATAGTGGAAGTGAATCAAGTGTTGCAACCGAAAGGACGTTACGACCGGATATGATTTCAACTATTCAGGGAAGAGGTTTTAGTTATACAATCGGATAGTCGGCCGTCGGCCGTCGGCATATGCTGCTTTTTTGAAACGTTAGAAGATACCACACGAGCGATGAAAAGAGCCGATTTCAAGTTGACTGGATTGCATATTGCGTATACATTAGCGGCTCTATATTGTGGTCACGTAGGGCTGTTAAAAAGCTGTCCAAAGATTCCCCGGATTTCTGCTTTACTGGAAGCAATACGGAGGACAAGAAATGGCGTCGAACCTAGCAGGCTTGTGTGGGTACGTCCATGGCTCCGAAGCTGCCTTTTCTGCGGTATCTGTGCCTATTCACTTACAAGATTCAAAGCAACGCCAGCGTCTCCTACTCCTCACGCCGTGGACAGTCTGCACTGGCCAAAGTCCAATGCATTGCTGCCAATAATGGCCACGCTACTTCAGAGCGAGACGGAGAAGCATGGACTCACTCGATGACGACCCTACCAATTTCGAAGGCGTTCTGCCTGTGATCCCGTCCGACTCCCCTCCAGTCTACAAAGACACCAAAAGCAATGCAGCAACCGGTGCCTCCGCCGCGGGGGTTCGAGCCTTCACCGCGCAGGCAGTGGCATTCTATTTCCGCGCGCCGGTGAAAGCCTTCTTTCGAACAAGGGTTGATTATCTCGCGTATGCCAAAAGTATTAATCCGGATATACAAAATGGTCGGTGGTCATGGAGGTCTACCACACCAGGCCTGCTGGCGACGGCGATCAAACACTACGGTTGGCGTTTCGTGCCCGAGCAGTTGGCGCTGCCGTTGCTTGCGAACGTGGCCGTCGGAGCTGCGCTGTACACCAGTTACCTGCAGATTTTGGGCACGCTACACGAACCTTCGGCGCATGCCAGGAAAACGGTTTACCCACCTCCACCGCCGCAGAGTACCTTCCTTGCGGGTTTCACAGCGGGCTCTATCCAAAGCGTCCTGGCAGCCCCCTTAGATGCTCTTCAGGTGCGGTTCGAACGACGAGGGCCGAGATACGAGGATAAGACCATGTGGGAATATGGCAAGGGAAAGTTAAAAGAGATTGGAATGAGAGGGATATTTGCCGGGTTCGGACTGAGTTTCCTGAAGGATAGCTTTGGGAGTGGTGTGTTCTTTTGTGCCTTTGAATGGGTCAAGGCGCAGGGGTATCATGGATACGTGCAGTGGTACTACGGACACAAGCTCGCTGAAGGTTGGCAGGGAGAAGAAGTTGGGATGAAGGAGAGAAAGCCAACACATGCCACAGCTGAGGAGCGACCAGAGGCGATGCAAGACCCTCAAGCGTTACTGGTGAGGCCGCATTACGCTATTGAACCGGCATTTCTCATGCTCGCTGGCATTTCCGCTTCGATCACCCAGCAATTCGTCCTCTATCCTCTCTCTACAATCCAGACTCTCCACTACGAGCGCCTCGAGGAACTCGACAAAAAGGCCATCAAACTCAACGCTGACAACGTGCCGCTGGCGAGACGTGGCAGGATGTTAAGGGCATACTATCACGCCTACCAAGAGACCTGGAAGCAAGCTCGCCTCCAAGCAGTGGCTGACGGGGGAATGAGGCGATGGCTGTTTCGGGGCTTCTGGTGGTTCACGATTCGGCAGGTCCCGAGTACAAGTGCGGGACTGATCATCTTCGAGTTGGTAAGAAGGAAGTATGGGCAGGAGGGTTTGGGTGATGAGGTCAGGATATCCAGCAAAGGGAAGTATGATATCCTTCTGGTATGACGGAAGCATAAGCGTTTCTGCGTGCGATGCATTCAGCTTTGGCGTCCTGGTTGGATGAGGCTGGTAGATGATAGATGGATGGGATGATACTTAGGTTGATACTGGTATCAGCGGTCTCATTGTCGAAGAATGGTGTAGGCGTAGATGTGCTCCTCGCCTCCGCAAAATCAAACAGGCAATCTCTCTCCCTTTGTGCAGTCAGCAATATTCTCAGTATCGTTGCTTCTGCTTCGGCTCTCGATAATAGGCACAGTAGAGGAGAGCTCTAGAGCGATATTCCACTAATCGATAAATTACTGCGGCGCCTGATAGTGAATATCCTCCCTGACTGCGATTCTGGATACTGGCTGCTGGGCATCTTGGTTGTCGCTAAAGACTCCGCCGCGACGTCGATTAATCGCATATCCGATCAGAATACTACTACAGCGTAGTGCGACTTGGAGTCTCCGGCAATTTACTTAGATTCTTACAAGAGTCGTTCGCGGACCAAACTAGAGTTAGGCTGGTACATCAACAAGCTGCGAATGCGTAATAACAGCAGGCCGACGCGCGTGGTAGAACCAGCTTCGCGTTGCGGCGCGGGTCGGGCAAGTTTAGCGCGGCATTTGGAGAAATATCGCCCTTCATCTTGGAACGTTGCCTCGCCTTGACCTTTGGACTTTTTGACTCGGCGAGGGAGGACCACAACGTCCGTTTCCACCTTCAATTCTGCATTTCACTCTTTCCTCATCTTTCTACTCTCGCGACGTCGTTCTATTTAGACTCATTTCTGGGTCTCGTCCACTTTCTGATAACTCGCGCCCCAATTACATCACCTGCAATTGATACGCCCTCTCACAATCCCAACTACGCCTCCGCTGAGGCAGGCAGCACAAGATGAGCGACATCGTCATCAACCCCGACGCCTTTTTCGAGCGCCTGCAAACCCTTTACAATGCCTGGAAAGCGGACAAGAGATCGGGAAATGAAGTCTTTGGCGGCGCAGACAGCATCGTCATCTTGACGGGCAAGGCTGCCGAGGAGACTGTATATGTTAAGAACAATGCAGTTCATGTGAGTCGCACTACAATCCGATCTATGCGCTTTGTGCTGCCTCGCTGAGCGGCGATGAACTCGAGGGACTGACGGATTGGTGCTATGCTATAGTTCTGGCTCCTGGGCTATGAGTTTCCGGCGACGCTGTTGATCTTCACCACGGCTGCTTTCTATGTTGTAACCACAGAGAAGAAGGGTAAGTTTCTGCGCACATGACGACGGTACCCTTTCAAGTCTCTAACTCTCTTTGCCAGCTAAGCACCTCCAAAACCTCAAGGATGGCAAGATCCCCGTCGAGATCCTTACCGTCCATATGAAACAACCCGAGACCCGAACCCAAGCCTTTGAGAAATGCATCGATATCATCAAGAATGCCGGAAAGAAGGTCGGCACTATCCCAAAGGCTGAGGCGCACGGACCTTTCGCCGATGAATGGGTCAAAATATATGGCGACATCTCCAAGGAGGTCGAGGAGGTCGACGTTTCAGGCGCCTTCTCCACGGCGTTTGCCGTCAAAGACGAGAACGAGCTGAGAAATATGCGAACCGCGGCTCGGGCAGCCAGTGGTATGATCTCGGACTATTGGGTTGATGAGATGTCATCTGTGCTTGATGAAGAGAAGAAGGTCACTCACCGTCAGCTTTGTGAAAACATGACGAAGAAGATCGACGATAACAAATTCTTCAACAAGATCTCCAAGTTGCCGAGCGATTTCGACAACCAGCAGCTGGATTGGGCGTATGGCCCTATCGTCCAGAGTGGCGGGCAATATGATCTTCGACTGAACGCGCAACCCACGGGCGACAACCTTCACTCCGGTTGCATTATTGCGGGAATGGGGTTCCGGTACAAGACCTACTGTTCGTTGCTAGCACGGACTTACTTGATCGACCCGAGCAAGTCTCAGACGTCAAACTATAAGCTTTTGCTTGCTGCGCATGACGCCGCTTTGAAAGAAATCAAAGAGGGGGCGCTGCCGAAGGACGTCTACAACAAAGCCCTGGGCGTCGTCAAGGCTCGCAGACCTGAGCTCGAGAAGAATTTTGGCAAAGACGTTGGGTCGGCTATCGGCATTGAAGTCAGGGATTCCAAATTTGTCCTGAACAGCAAAAACACCAAACCCCTCAAAGACGGGATGACATTCAGTGTCACCACTAGTCTTTCGGATCTGACAAACGACAAACCTCAGGACAAGAAGAGTACTAACTACACTCTTGTCCTGACGGATACAGTTCGAGTGACCAGAGGGGATCCGGTGGTTTTCACGAAGGAGGCACACACCGACCTGGATTCGATCGAATTCTACTTTAAGGATGATGAAGAAGAAACCAAACCGAAGCAGGAAAAGGCGAAGAAGCCTGGTGTCAGTGCTATTGTTACTTCAAATATCAAAGCGACCCGTCTCCGAGGAGCCAACCGACAGGACAACGCGAAAGAAGAAGAAGAGGCTCGCCGACGGGAGCATCAGAAGGAGTTGGCAGGCAAGAAACAGCGCGAAGGTCTCGAAAAGTATACCGAAGCGACTGGCGATCTGAATGGCGAGAACGAGAAGAAGTTCAAGAAGTTCGAGTCATACAAGCGTGAAGGGCAACTTCCTCCAAGGGCCAAGGACTTGATTGTCTGCGTGGATCTGAAAGCGTCAACTGTCATTATCCCCATCATGGGCCGGCCGGTGCCTTTCCACATCAACACGATCAAAAACGTCAGCAAATCCGACGAAGGCGAGTACACGCATCTGCGGTTCAATTTCTTGTCTCCCGGTCAGGGTGTTGGGCGTAAAGATGACCAGCCTTTCGAGGATCCCCAAGCACACTTTGTCAGATCTTTGACCATACGATCCAAGGATCAAGATCGCCTCTCGGAAATTTCGGCGCAAATCACCGAACTCCGGAGGTCGGCTGTCCGTCGAGAGCAGGAAAAGAAGGAGATGGAGGATGTTGTGGAGCAGGACAAGTTGATCGAAATCCGCAACCGTCGGCCGATCAAGCTTACAGATGTCTATCTTCGACCTGCGCAGGACGGCAAGCGAGTTCCCGGAGAGGTCGAAATCCACCAGAATGGTCTGCGATACTCGTCGCCGCTCCGCCAAGAGCATGTCGACGTGGTCTTTTCCAATGTCAAACACTTGTTCTTCCAACCTTGTGTGGGTGAACTTATTGTGATTATCCACGTCCATCTCAAAAACCCCATCATCATCGGCAAACGCAAGACGAGAGATGTGCAGTTCTACCGCGAAGCCACTGATATGGCTTTTGACGAGACGGGCAACCGAAAGCGGAAGCATCGATATGGCGATGAAGAGGAGTTCGAACAAGAACAAGAAGAACGAAGGCGCCGAGCCGAGCTCGATCGCCTTTTCAAGAGTTTCGCGGAAAAGATCTCGGATCAAGCCAGGGACTATAACGTTACGGTTGATATTCCATTCCGGGAGCTCAGTTTCAATGGTGTTCCGAACCGCAGCAATGTCCTGATGGCGCCGACCACTGACGCATTGGTTCAACTGACGGAACCACCGTTCACCGTCATAACGCTAGATGAGATTGAGGTTGCTCATCTGGAGAGAATACAGGTTCGTTCAATCCCTGGCGTGAAGATTCCGGGTTTTGCTAACACAGCGCGCAGTTCGGACTCAAGAACTTCGACCTTGTCTTTGTCTACAAGGACTTCCACCGCCCTCCGACGCATATCAACACGATTCCAGTCGAGTCGCTTGACAGAGTGAAGGAGTGGTTGGACAGCGTGGACATTGCATACACTGAGGGGCCACTCAACCTGAACTGGAGCACGATTATGAAGACGGTGACGACCGATCCCCATCAATTCTTCAAGGACGGCGGCTGGAGTTTCCTGGCCACGGATTCCGACGATGAAGATGAGGAGGAGTCGGAGGAAGAAAGCGCGTTCGAAATGAGCGACTCAGAACTGGCAGCAAGTGAGTCGGAAAGTGAGGAGGAGAGCGAGTTTGATGACGACGCGAGTGCAAGCGACGATGAAGGGGAAGCGGATAGTGGGCTGTCGGACGAAGGGGAGGATTGGGACGAGATGGAGAAGAAGGCCAAGAAGGAAGATAGGAGAGGTGGCGTGGAGGAAGAGGAAAAGGGCGGGCGGAAGCGCAAGCGATAAAGCGTGACAAAGGGAGAAATCGATTTGAGGACGAATCTCTCAGATGTTGGGACGGTGACCAGGTGAAGCCATGCAAAAGCGCGGAGTCGGGGGAGGGGTGGAAAAGTCTGCGGTTATCCTGCCGTTGCTACTGTATTGATAGTGGGCATCTACTTGCATGGTGGTCGTTGATGAACGAACGGTGCTTGGGTGTCACGTTGTTATGCACTGCATGGCTGATCTCGGCCGACAGCGTAGAGCCCCAGCCTCAGCTCATACCTATTAGTACCTAGGTAGGCGTGGTAGGCTAGGGGAGAGGAGGAGATTGGGTCGGCTCTACCCCCTGCCCTGCCCTGCCCTGCCCTGTCCTGGCGGGCGGGAAGCGGAGCGGGATGAGGCTCCTGTTGGACCTTGGTGGGCATCTTCGTCGGTGCCGCCTCGCCGCTCCGTGTCTCGGCAATTGGAAAGCGGAGATTTCCCCGAGCATCTCCAACCGTTCAACAACCATCTCACCATCTTCCAATCTCAATAGCCGAGCAGATAGCAAGACGAGCAATTAGCCTATCTTTTTTCTCTACCTTCTTCACCCATCGCTGGCCATATCGTTCTTCGAGCAGCACCGCCAGAATATCCGACTCGATAAGCTTGCTTGGAGCTGTATAGCCGTCACATCTCACCCAGTCGAATCCGATACAATCAACACGAGGGACGAAGAGAGATAACACCGAGCTGGAACGAGGGCCCGACTGAACACTATTGAGAACCCGAGCATCGAAGCAGCATCCCACTCTTTTACTCTCCTCTCTCTCTCTCTCCCGTCTCCTCACCTGGATCGAAGGTTCTTGTGACATAGAACGAGAGAGAAAGCAGCGGGTGGACGACGAAGAAGAACCATGGGCCCCTCCCTCCTCTCCAAGTCCCTCCAGGCCGCCGGCGTCGGCGCCTTTGCCAGCGTCTGCGCCTTCGCCGTGTGGACCAAGCACTGCCACTTCACGCCGCCCGCGCAGTTCAACCCGGCCACGGAGCCGCTGTTCCGCAGCGCGTGGTTCGCCCGGTTCAACCCGCAGAACCACGAGGCCACCTACGACGAGTGCGTGCGCCGCGTCGGCCTGCAGAAGATCCGGCCCGAGCTGCTCGAGGACGCCCGGCAGGGGGGGAGCAAGCTGGTCGAGGAGTTTTGTCGGGGTGTTTGGGGCGGGCCTGGTACGTCTTTGGGGGAGTGGTTTTTCATCTGTGGAGGTTTAATTTCATGTGCCTTTTTTCTTTTGTTTCTTCCCGTTGCGGACGGGTCTTCTACGCTTTCTGGAAGGAGGGGGGTGCGGTTATGTGTCTCGGCGGCAGGTTCTGGGAGAGCCTGGGTTCTTTTACCTAGGAAGACCAAGGAATCTTGGTGGCTTGCGCTGGGTGTTGCTGGAATCATGTCTTCGACGGCTTCCCTCGACGGATAAAGGGGGGGCTTCAGACATCGCTTCTCCAAACCCCTTTCTGCCACGCCATGCCATGCCCTGCCCTGCTCTCTCCCTCATTTATATATCCACGCTCCGCTCTCCTCCCCCTCAAACATCCTACAATCCAGAGCCCAGCATAAAATAAGCCCTACTGACTCCCTCGCCCCGTTGGGTGCGAACCAGGCTACACGATCCAACGGCTGTACCTGCAGCGCAAATACCGCAACGCGACGACGACGGCGCACCAGCTGTGGACGCCCGCGCAGCTGCGGTCCTCGACGTACGAGCCCGGCACCGAGATCACGGACCACTTCGTCGTGCTGGCCAAGACGCCCACCAGCATCCTGATCCGCTGCGGCGACTCGCCCCTGCACAACCCGGACCGCGCCCGGCCCTCGGACGGCCTGTTCGAGATGTGCGCCACCGCCGACTTCGACCAGGGCGTCGCCGAGTTCCGCCTCAAGAGCATCTTCTACGTCGGCGAGGGCGAGTGGGCGTCTGCCGCCGGTGGGGAGAAGGGAGAGGGCACCGCGCACCAGTGGGAGAATCGGGGTCCCATGCAGGGGACTATGCTGTACGCCCACAAGTTGTACACCAAGCTGTGGATGGAGAGTGCGCTCAGAAGAGTCAAGCAGTGAATTGGTGCGTGGTAAGGAGACCAGGTCTGGCAATTGTAAATATTTGGCATCGAATGGAAAGCAATAGAGGCACTGTGATGAATGAAGATTCAGCTACTCATGTGTGTATGTTTCTCTCAGGCTTCAGTCAATCAATTCTTCTGGCATTCCCCGAGCCATAGTCGATTCACCCTCAGCTCTGCTAAGCTATTCAGCTCCCTTCCTTGCTCACGAAGGCAAAAATTCGTTTGCCAACCACGATATTCCAGGTACACACACTCCCAATGGCCTTCGAATCGACCCCGCCTCTCACGTCGATCACAGCCGTTCCCACTTGGCTGTCTTCCAATGGTGCTGGCGAAGCTCTCTGTTTGACATCCTGCTGATGCATACTGTCTCCTACTGTCCTGGTATTGGGTTCTGATCTTGTCTCAAGTCGTCCAAGCTGTTTAACCAGTGTGACGAACATAGTAGAAGTAACCGCTGGTCGCGTGCTTTTCCCAATGGCCGGCCGGAAAGTCACCCTTCAAGGCGTCGTTGTATTCCCTCAAAGTCCAGCTTCCGTCAAGTTCCTTGCACCAGAATTGCGGACTTGCACCAGGTTTATACGGTGCCAATTGAGAGGGTTGCTGCTGCGCGGCTTGAAGGTTCGCGAGCAAAATGGCGTTCTGTGCTTGGATTTCTGCCGCTGTCGCTCCAACGAAATATGCCGGCGCATTTGGCATCGCTGCAAGAGCGGCGTTGGCGGCGACTGCTGCAGCGGCTTGTGCCGGACCTGGCGGTTGAGACCATGGCGAAGTCATGGGGAATTGAAGGGGACTTGGGGCTGTATAGTATGGTGAGTAGTTGTACGGATAGAACGGGGTGGTTGGTGTAGAAGTGGCAGGCAAGGTGTAGCAAGTGTATGCAGAGGAGGTGTAGGGCCAACCAGTTGAGGCAGAAGGAGGGCTCATTCCGTAGTAGAGGCCATTCACGTAGTAGCCGGCTGGGGCACTCGAACTACCCTGGGATGAGGCGTGAGTGAGGTCCCCTTGATGAAAGGCAAAGACGCTGATGACTTACTTGGAAGTAGTACATTGCTGGCTGAGAGGGTTGATTTGACTGATAGACTGGCGCTGGTGGATGAATTCCCTGTAAACCTCCTTGGTTAGAGACGTAGAGATAGGTTCGAGGCCAATCTGCCGGGTTCTCCCAGTAGCCAGTCGACCCTTGAGTATTGACAGCGGAGGGATTGGGGGTTTGGTAGGTGTAGAAATGGGGCATTGTTCGTCTGATGAGAGCATGAAGCAAAGACGAAGGTAGCAAGTGAAAAGGATGTGAGTTGCTTGATGGATAAGTTCAAGAGAGAGGGATAGAGGCGAGCGAGGTCCAGGTGCAGGTTCAGAGCTCCCAGAGAAGCAGGATTTTCACATCGACTTCACTTGCAACGCACCTGCCGATTGTCTGGATAGAAGCCGTGGTTCTCGTCGAGGAAAATGTACTCTTGCTTGACGGGTTCGGCGGCCAGTTGGACATTGTGAGCCCATGGCCAGCCACCGCAGGAAAAACACATGACGAAGTAGATGATGACGATGATAGTAGTGGTGATGAATGTAGGGGATTAGAACGATATGGGACGAGGGGAAGAATTCGTCGACCGCCTTTCGAGAGCCGGAGAGGAGAGGAATGAAGGGGAGGAGGTGGTAAAGGACTGGCAGGCGGATCTTAGAACTGGGTGCAGAAGCAAGGCCAAGGTCAAGGTCAAGGTCAAGGTCAATCAATACGCCTTCACTCTCAACTGCACTGCTTTGCATCCATCAACTTCAGGCCATTCATCAAGAGACGCAAGCTCCTGCCCATTCTCATCCCATTGAGGCTCTCCTGCTGAATAGGCCCGCGGGACCAGACTCTTCACCTCTCCTGCTGCTCTTTGATAAGTGCCATTGTCTCCGAAGGTGATGCTGCTCGTCCACTCTGTGTCTCATTCTTTCTCGCTGTTCAATCCTGACTGCTTCTAGTTCCTTCATCGTCATGGTCATCGACAAGGCCGCCACACGTTGCAGGTCATCAGCCGACAATGCAGGTGTTTACAGACAGCGAAGAGCAGGATACACTGTGCGGTGGAAATTGGGGAGGACAAAGTTGTAGCTGCCAGACGCGCGAAGACACGCCTTTGACGGCCAGTGACGCGCTAGAAACGCGCTCATCATATGGATAAACCACATTTTGGCCGTCGACGTCATGAATTGAGTCCACGATGCAATATTGTACCACGATCAATACTCCAGTGGCAAGTCAACATGATCAGTCGCTTCTAGGATCACGCTAGTCGCAAGTCAGACGCCTACATATATCTCCCGCCAGTGACCCGAATCACAGCTTCCAGGTCGACCGTCCCGTCCAGGGTTTGCGGCAACGGCTGCCTGCGTCGCTTCAGCGCAGGCAGCCTTGCCGAGCCTTTTGACCAAAACCACACAGTCAAACTGCGGTATTCTACCTTGGTCTTCATCCTCGGATCATTGTTAAACGTCCTCCTCTGCAAGCACACGCCATGGCCTTCAAAAGCGAGGACGGCATCATGGTCGCCCCGATACACACCATCGACCTCTCCCTCGAGCCAGAAGACCGCTACAAAGCCCTGGCGCAAGCTTACAAGAGCGAGCTTCGAGGCCTTACTGCTTTATTCAACAGCCTACTGACCGACATTGGTCTCTCCAGGATCTTCCATGGCCCGGTCAGTCTGCTCGCTCGATTACTCCTCCGAGGCCTGAGCTCCCCTCTAGAGACTGCCGAGCTGAATGGCATAGCCAAGGTGACCGGGCTCCCGATCCATCTGCTTGTCAGCTTCAATGTGATCTTGGACTGCCTCATGGGATGCACCTCGGGCGCCGTCAAAGTGCTGGAAGCGGGACGGCCCACAGGACAAGCCCGCATGCTCCATTTTCGCACTTTAGACTGGGCAATGGACCCTCTCCGGTCGATCATCGTCCAACTGGAATTTGTTCGAAGCAGATCGGCCACACCTGGACGGATTATCGCTCGAAGCGTCACATATGTGGGTTTTACTGGGATCTTGACGGGTGTCCGTGAAGATCTGAGTCTGTCTCTCAATTTCCGAGGTATACACAATGCTGCGCGTAGACGCGACCATGCGAGGTTCTACCTTCATCATCTGCTCGTTCTCCTGGGATACCGCCAGTCGATATCAAGCATCCTGCGTGGATATATAACACCCGAGGATCCAGAAGACGATCAGTGCAAGAGTCTGGAAGAAATCTCGGACGAGCTCGTCCCACGTCACACTACTGCGGCTTACCTGCTCCTTTGTGACGGCGTGTCGGCGATGGTCATTGAAAAGGATTATGAGACCGGCGTGATCCGACAGTCCGATACCTTCATCGGTGTTACCAACAATGATGAAGAAGAGTTTGGGCTATCGAACGAAGCAACGCCTTTTGCGGCTCATGTCTCGGCCAAGTCTGGTGTAAAAACGGGAATGGAAGCAATTATTGAAGAAAGTAGGGATAGACTGGACGCAATCTCCTTGAGATGGAGAGCTTGTCTGCGAAAAGCGAAAAGAAAATCCAAGAAAGAAGGGAAGGACCCCAGCCAAGCAGAACGAAATCTGGCGATCACAACAGATGAGGTGATTGAATGGGTTTCAGCATACCCGACCACCAACGAACAGACTCATTTTGCGACCGTCCTGGATCCTGTCAACGGACAGGTAGTCTGGACACGCCTTTATCCCGCACCGGCTGAGTGAGGACCTGAATATTCAGATCCTTTCCCAGACAACCCGTCGGCGACATAGTACAATGCGCTGCTGAGGGAAGGATTTTGTCTTCGACTGAGACCTCGGACTCGGCGTCGAGGATCGGAGACAACATTATCATGAGCGTTTGCGGGGCTGTTGACGACAACAAGCTCCGGAGCAATATCGAACGATTGAATACAAACACCCGCATGCACCCATACCCGGTACGATTGCGTGTCGTCCGAAGCCAGTATTGGCCGTACTCCCCGCTGTAGAGCGAAGACGTGGGCGCATAAATGCAAAAAGGCAATAATAATCAAACTAAGGTTCCATGGAGGTGACGATCGTATTCCGGATGGCGTTGACTCCCGATGTTTGGGATGCAATGCATGACGCTTTGACCCAGGGAGAAGCTTTTTCTATATATGGAAATATGGAGAAAAGGGACAACAACACCATACCACAAACCCCCCTTTTCATCGATACAGGCATCGACAAGGCCATCGCCGCCGTCGACTCGTCATCCATCCTCATACTTGGCTGTCAACATCGAATATCCATCTGGCCTCAGACCTATGGGATGACGTTTCGCACACCGTGGCCGACAGTGGATGCGTCTACATACAACAACAACAACAACATGGACTACTACCGGACATGTCAAGTTATCCTTCTATCCATCCAGCGGTCCACCCACAAATGTTTGCTCGTTCCGGAACTTCGGATGTCTTGGTATTGATGTCGATCCATCACAGCCTGTGAAGATGAAATAGAAGGCGTTGCCTCCCCCTGTCTATCGGGCGCTCGACTATCGTTCTTTCACTTCCTTCCTCCTTCGTGCTTTCCATTTGTCAAAGCAAATCTGTTTCTTTTGCTATGAGCTGATCTGCAAGAGTCTCAGATATCCTTCGTTATCATCCCAAATTTCGTTCGTTTAACCACCATAGACACTCGTTGACACAAACCCACCATCTATCACAGCCAACATGTTCCTGTCATCGGTAACTCTTGCCCTAGCGGCCCTATCTTCACTCACCATGGCCATGCCCCCTCGCCGGGCCCGGCATCATGCTTGTACATCAGACAATATCAAGGTCCGCAAGGATTTCGACTCGATGGCCCCCGAGGAGCGCAAGGCCTACACTGACGCCATCAAATGCCTGGCAACCAAGCCCTCGCAATTGGACCAAGACCTCTACCCTGCTGCAACCAACCGCTACATGGACTATGCTGTCATTCACGTCAACCGAACAAGAGAGGTCCATCTGTCTGGATTCTTTCTGACCTGGCATCGCTATTACCTCCATCTGTTCGAGCAAGATTTGAAGCACCAGTGCGGCTACACTGGGGCATTCCCTTACTGGAACTGGCCTGCGACTGCAGATGATCTTCAGGGCAGCAAAGTCTTTGACGGATCCGAGTATTCCATGTCTGGCGATGGTGAATATGTCGACAGCGGTCCCGTGGTGCTTTCGCCAACTCTTTCGCTTCCCCATGGATCAGGAGGAGGGTGCATCAAGTCTGGGCCTTTTGTCGATTGGGAGACGACGATGCAGCCTATTCCCGTCAGCTACATCATCCAGGGTCTTCCACTACCTGACACCGCTTTCCAGCTCAACCAAAGCTGCCTTGCTAGGGACCTCAACACCTACGCCGCGCAGACGTATACCAACACCACCGCGCTCGAGCTATGCTTGGAGGCCGAAGACATTGCATCTTTTGACACTCAGATCAACGGCGTGATCGGCGGTGGTCAGCTGGGATTGCATTCCGGCGCCCATTTCGTGGTGGGGTCTCCTGGGTCGTCGATATATGTCTCGGTGATGGATCCCATCTGGTGGGCTCTCCATGCATTTTTGGACAATCTATACACTTCGTGGCAGATCCGCCATCCAGACATCGCAGATACCATCTACGGCACTGAAACAGCTGTCAATCTTCCACCGAGTGCCAACGTCACGCTCGACACCATCTTGCCGGATTGGGGATACTTCCAAGAAGACCAAATCTCAGTGGGAGAACTTATTAGTACGACCTCCGGACCGTTCTGCTACAAGTACGATGTTGCCTTGTGATCGACCTTCTTGGACGTCGGCCAGCACGCAGCATCATTCTTACGGCCGCTCCTTTGTCAACCGGTTGCGTTAGGAATCCGGGCTTACAGGGATTCGTTTGGGAAGTTCTGTCTCGGTGGTCTAATACAACCTTTATATGCTCTCACGGTTGGGTGTCTACGGTGTCTAGTGTGGGTTGGGTATTCCGGGGGGGTTTCGGCGTTTGGGGACTTTGGAGAACATTACGCCAGACGGGCGTTGACTTGGTTTAACTACTCCAATATGATTTCTATGTTCAACACACCTGTGCCCTTTGGTCACCATCTCCAGTGCAATTTGACGTTTCTAACGGATGGTTAGACGGTCCATTCTATCTAAAAGTGAGATTTGACGGCGACATTCCAGGAAGCCCTGTCGCGTAGCTTCAGACCTAGACCCGGACCCAGACACCCTGCACCTTCAAGTACTGCTGGCGGTGGTGGTGGTGGTGGTGGTGGTGGTGGTGGTGGCGAACACGCCCTCCTCTGCTCTTGGGTCATTCGTCGAGCTGTCTGCATACATGGGCACCACATGCCCAGGCTAGGCTTTATGGATGGAAGGCGAATTGCGCGACGGGCGATAGTCTGGTTTCGCCGTTGCGACAAACAAGATAGCCTTGGGATCCAATCTAGAAGAGAAGTTCGCATTGTTTTTGCCTGTCGGGTCGTTGGGGGTGGGAGTGAGGGCATGGAGTCTACGAGTATGCGGGAAGAGCGGGAGAGCTGTTCGTCGGTCTACGAGTAGAGAGGAAGGACATGTCCAATCCCATCATTACATTAGCTACTCGCTCACTCACTCGCTCACCCACTCCATTGCGCTACCACGTTTCTCCAAGCGCATACATATCCCAGCTATTCATTTGACATAAGCTAGGGACAACGGGGGGACAAATATCCACCTTCATTTCTTCTTCTTTTTGGTCTTGTCCTCCACGGCCACCCACCTCCTATCGACGCCTCTCCGGGCCATTTCCTTCTCGACCACGTCCCTCTGGTCGCCCTGCACGAGGATCTCCATGACGCCGGGCTTCCCGCCGACCAGCTGGCCCACGCTCGCGGACCCGGCGCACTTCTTCTGCAACTCCGGCCCCAAGACGTGCGGGTTGATCCCAAAGACCTCGAGGCCCGAGATCTTGGTCACGACCTTGGTTCCCGAGCGCTTCTCGACCACGATGTTGAGCTGAGGTGGGGGCCCGGGTTTGGGCTTCAGCGCCGGATCGGGCGAGTCGGCGTCGTAGGTCTGGGAGTTGCGGAGCAGCAGCCAGTGCGGGATGCAGAGGTGCGAGTCTTCGAGGATGCGCTTGAGCAGGGCGTCGCGGGCGATCTCGCCGGCGGCCAGAACGCGCGTGTCGGTGGCGGTGGGGTTCGAGTTGAGGATGTTGTTTGAGATAAAAGGGTCGAGTTTGACGAAGCGCGGAGACGAGGTGTTCTCGCTCAGCGCGGGCTCGTTGTCAATGTACTTTTTGAGGAAAGAGGAGATCTGCGACGATGTGTAGTATGTGGTTTTGGACGGGATCAGGTCGGGGACCAGCTTGCTGGAGGCTCGATAGACCGTCTGCAACGTGAGTTTCTGCCCGAGAGAGGTATCGGCTCCGCTGGCCAAAGGTTGGGCGGTGTCCACGCTGCCCGCTGGCGTTTGGGCTTTTGGTTTCGGCAATCGGTACGGTTGGAAGTTGACCACTCGGTGATCATCGAAATCGACGTCCAGAATCACCGTCTCCCCGCCATTGCGGTCTTTGGACTTGACGAGCACCTGCTTTTCGAGATATTTGATAAACTTCTTGGTGTTTTTCCAAGAGGTTTTCTTGATGGTGTAATGTTGGTTTGGAAAGCGGAGATGCGGTTGAACCATGTTTGAGATCACAAAAGATGGCTGTATAGGAAAGTCGAGTCCGTGATGTGGAGGGGCGGCGGCCTTCTTCGCGTCGTAGAGGGCATAGAGAAATGCTTGTACAAATGCTTCGTCGACTTCGGCGGTCGATGGTTCCCGCTCTGCGTCTGCTCCTGCCTCTGCCTCGTCCTCTCGAGCCTCGTCTGGTCCATCGGCATCATGGGTCCCGTTTTCAGTCCCGCTTTTTGGAGCGTCGAGGGTTACGCCGCCCTCTTCTTGCACGTCTTCATCTTCGTCGCTTTCTTCCAGATCCAGCTTTCCCACTCCGTCTTGTATGTCACCAGATGGAAAGTCCCAACCATCTATCGTCTCTGGAGCAGTTCGGCCTCCACTTCCAAACTGGCTCCAACCCCAGATTTCGTCTCCCTCCCAGTGGACGCCCTCGACCGCAGCACCCTTCGCTCCTTGCACCCTGCCCAAACTCGATATGTCGATCTTACATATGCCCACCCAGAGAGGCACGGTAGGCTTCTTCAAGCCCGCAACTGCAACAACCGACCCTGGCTTTGCAGCTTCGGGCCACGGGGGACCGCCCACAAGCCCGGGCGTCATCAGATCTGCGCCCGTGCGGAGTTTCTCGACGACGAAATCCTGGGTATGTAACAATGGAACAATTCCCGGGTTATGCCACAGTGTATACACCGTCGGGTATAGCCTCGAATCTTTTCCATATTGAATCCACAGTATCCTCTCCTCTTGGCCCGGATGTGCGCCTACATACACTGTCCCCGAGACTAGTGTCGCATTGGGTCCAGCGTGAGTTGTGAAGCGCGCAGAGAGGCATGTTTCCGGAACAAGACTGGTGCGGACGGACGTGAGTGCGGGAGTAGGGTGATGGATCGAGGCGGTAGGGGGTGGGTTCTCTGCCGTCGCCGCGTCGGGATCGATCTCTTCCAGCGTGGGCACATGTACCCTGTAGTCGGCGATGATCTGATCCGCGAGTTTGCGGCGATCAGAGGATCGGAGGGGCGAGAGGTTCTTGATCTGAGGCTTCTTCTTGAACATGCTGCGGGGGTTAGATGCCGGGCAGAATCGAAGTATAGTTGTAGAAAGGGCTCGGAATTCACGACCGTGGTGGGCAGCTTTGTGCGGAGAGGGGTGAGACCGCGTGGAATGATATTAAGCGGTCTGGCTATTCGTGCGTGGAAGAAAGCGAATATGGTCCAAAGTCGGGCTTTTTGGGGGCTCCGCCTGCAGAAACCCAAAGAAGCGAAGAGCAACAGAATCACCCGGACAGTGAGGCACGACGAATACTGGTGAGTTGAGGAACAGGGAGTCAGTGTGCGACATTGGAGGCTCAACACACCGACAAGAAATTTGGAGGCACCAGAGGTGGGGGATGAAGATACGTCATTTCAAACAACGCAGTCAGTCACGCAGTCACGCAGTCACACCAAGTCAAACGCCACTCTCAAAGAGACTCCCTCTCCTCGCCGACCTCGAATCGCACACTGCTGTATGACTGATGCGCTCGAGTCACGAAGCGTAGATGCCGACTTTCTTCTGCTGAGCCTCTTTCCACCAACTGTCTGCATTCTCAGCAATCCCAAGCAGTTCGATGTTCTCCCTCAGTCGGCGCTTCGCTGGCTGGTCAATCCCGCATTCCTCATTCCTCTCCTTCATCGCCGTGTCCACATCGAGCTGCCTGGACTCGGTCAGAGAGCCCATGAGCGTTGGAGGGCCCAGCGGCAGGTCGTCCCCTCTGTCCACCTGCCAGAAGTGGTACAGTTTCCCGTAGAGAGTGACGACCTCCTCCATGGCCCTGGTTTCGAGCTCGTCCCACTTGTCCTTGCGGCGCTTGTGAGACGCCGGGTAAGGGAGAACCAGCATGCCGGACTTGACTTCGAACTCGTGCGAGTGCCAGTATCTTTGTTCCTCTGGGTCGAGCGCCTCGTAGCGAGCTTTGGGGATCATGAACTCGACGCCAATGAGTCGAGCTCCCGGCTTGCACGAGTCGTAGATGAGGCACTGCCGAAGATCTGCAAGGAGGGGTTAATGCTTTATTTTGTCTTCAC
Organism: Cladophialophora immunda; assembly: GCF_000835495.1. Taxonomy (NCBI): domain Eukaryota; kingdom Fungi; phylum Ascomycota; class Eurotiomycetes; order Chaetothyriales; family Herpotrichiellaceae; genus Cladophialophora; species Cladophialophora immunda. Next base: position 2,151,978 of record NW_015622543.1, on the reverse strand, counting down.
AGAGAAAGCTGTTCGCTGAACCTTTGCTAACGTGCGAACAAAAGTGGTGCGCTGAAACGGTCCTCACGACTCCCCGGCGAGCTTCGTCCGTGTAGATGTGAAGGGCGTGGAGGTATTCACAGATATTGTGCAGTGGCTTCATCTCGGGCTCGGTCGTCCCTCGCACATGCGTCTGGATCCCCAAATACAAGAGCCACGATTTGAACCAGGCGGTTGGGCTGAACTGGAGCGCCCACGAGGCGAGTCCAGATATGCCCGGGCTGACGACTTGGTTTTGGCTCATGGTCAATAGTCGCTGCGTGGTTTTCCGGTGTCTGTTTCTTCCGGGAGATGGATTCCTGTAAGGAGTCCAAATAAAAGCTTGGAGTATATAGACAGAGCGAGAGAGACACGAAATGAATGAATGAATGGTAATTGATATCCATCGACGACTCTGTTGTTTCTGAGGACTGATGTCACTGCTCTCCAGGGTTCGATCAGTATGACCTCAATTGGTCTTTCATCCTCCCTTCTCTCCTTTTCATTTCACTTTCCCCTCCAGTGTCCCCCCGGGGGATCGTGGGCGCAGCTGAAGAGAATGTCCAAGGGCATTTGTTGTCTTGCTGTGCAGCCTTCTACAACACTCACGCTCGGTCCATGACCTTCACGAATCCAGGTTGATTACTACCAACTCATCCAACCCCTCGGATGAATTTCCCGGTGGAGGTTTTGTTGTGCGCACCGATGACTTGTGCGTACCGCATGCGGGGAGAGGATGGAAAATAAACCACCGAACCAACAAGGAAGGGGACACACGGTTACTCCATACCTAACTCGCTACATACCTTCGGAGCACAGAAGAAGGTATGGAGAACCGGACCGTACCACCATTGTCATCCCCCGCTGAGGGGACGAGGCTGTGTGGCGGTCCTCAGGTTCAACGCCGAGGATACACGAAGTATATGAATGCTAGCTTCGCCCCCCCCCTCGACTTGCTCTTTGTAAGTACTTTTTATCCTTCCTGATTCATTCAAGTCTCCCTGTTGTCAAGAAAAAGAAAAGTCTCTCTGCCTCGCACTGTTCAGGTTTCGACACAGTCCCAAAGAAATATTAAGATGGTCGGCCGTCTGGAAGGAAAAGTGGCCATAGTCACAGGTGGGGGTTCCGGCTTTGGAGCTGGTATTGCGGCCAAGTTCATCCAGGAGGGCGCAAAAGTGCTCATCTGTGACCTGTCTGAGCAGAACGGCACCAAAGTCTCCCAATCCCTGGGTTGCGAGTTCTTGGCTGCCGATGTCACGAAACGTTCGGACTGGGAAGCGCTGCTGAAGAAAGCCGTTGATGCCTATGGGGGGTTGGACATCGTCGTTAACAACGCCGGCACCACTTACAAAAACAAACCCACCGAGGATGTCACGGACGACGACTTCGATTTGGTCTTTAACGTCAACGTGAAAAGCATTTACTTGTCGAGCAGTGTGCTGCTCCCTTATTTCATGGGGCAGAATCGACCTGGCTGCTTTATCAACATTGCCTCGACGGCAGGGATCAGGCCGCGGCCTGGGTTGACTTGGTATAACGCTTCCAAAGCCGCTGTGAGCAACGCTACCAAAACCATGGCGGTCGAATATGCGCCCAAGAAGATTCGCTTCAATGCAGTCTGTCCTGTGGTGGGCAGTACCGGGCTGTGGGTCTCTCCGTCCTGTCCTTATACTCCGTCTGAAGTGGGGTTTTCTCATTGACTCTGACCTCCTCCAGGACACATCTTTTCATTGGGAAGCCAGACACCGAAGAGAACAAGAAGGCCTTCGTATCGACCATTCCGCTCGGACGAGGTAGTACGCCAAAAGACGTGGCAAACGCTTGCTGCTATCTTGCGAGCGACGAGGCCGAATTTATCACTGGCGTTAACTTGGAAGTCGACGGAGGGAGATGTGTGTAATGACTCCCATGACTCCTTTGGGGTCACCGATGGGAGGGAAATAGTGCAGAGGATCAGAACGCAGCGCTAGCCAAACTGCTGTATCGAAGGAGGATAGTATGTGAATGTGCAGGGCCAAACCGTCAGTAGAACCTGCTACAGTCGTATGTTTACCCTTCATTCCCCGTCGAACCTCAGTAGGGTCATGGCCTCCTGCGCCTCGTCTTCAAATGAATCCGGAGATGCTGGTCCCAGCCCGAGAGAGCACTGGGATCCTGGACCCATTGAGAGCGCGTCTAAACCTACCGTTTTAGGAATAGGTATCTTGACTCGTTTACGTGAAAATCAAAGAGTAGAGTGGATGTCAAGGATCTGTCAGAGCAAGAATTGATGGACAGTAAGGATGTGTGCCAACCTATCGGAATACCAGGTGCCAGGAATCTGCCGTCGAGAAGTCATGTGTCGGCGTAGAGTCCGAGAGTCGATAGCCGCTAGGACAATCTCCTTCATGTCCTGTCAGAAGGAGAAACCGTCTTCCCGCACCTTCTCTCAAATTTTGACTTTCATCCCCTACGGCCTTCGCAATCCACCTCGGATTTCTCAAAGGGCGATTGCTGGTGTCGCAAGAGGGTTCAGACCGCAGTGATACAGACCGGGACCGTGGGCAGAGGCAGCACTTACCAGGTTGAGATGAGGTAGCATCCGCTCCGCAACGCAGCCAGCCATATGTCAAATTCGGATGCTAAATATGACATGGCAGCGGCAGCGAGGCCTTAAATTGCGAAGCCTCGCGGTCTTTCCGGGAAGTTGTGGGAATGAGTGGTAACTGTAGGATCAGTGACCCCAACGGGACCGACGAATAAGCCGGGTAGGCTTGATCTTTCGCGTATGGAAGACGTCAGGTAGGGCTGGATATGAAATTATGCTGCTCATGAGACATCCTGCTGCCATTGTGGAGAGTGAATCCTGCAAAGGACGATGGCTTTCCACTCACCATCGTCAACAATCCCGTGTGTTACAGGACAACCACAGATTGTGATCAGCAGGCATCACAAGGACGCATGGATTGACGGTCAATCTCGTCCGTTCAACCAATGTATGGTCTTCTGGTCAAATGACAACGTGAGCCTGAGGGGGGCAGGCACAGGTCCATGGCCCAATCATTAAGTATTTTCGCGTCATGGGATGGCCAGGTTGGGACCACGCATGACGCTTCCTCACGCCTCAGGCCACAATCTCTGCTGATTCCAGAATCCAAGAAGTGATTCCAGAAGCATGTTCGTTGGCTGTGATTCGTCCAGACTCAGTCCGGACTATTGAGTCTGCCGGAGAATTTCTGCACCACTCATTGCAGTTCAGGCCAAGGTGCGCACGCTTTCGACCAGCCCAGACGGGCGACTCGGGTGTAACGGCGAAGAGGAGGGTCGAAAGCCCTGTCAAAGGCGTGGAATACCGCGGGAGCTTACTTGTTCGACCTGGTTGGCCGTCCAAATCGATGCCCATGTGGATGGTGCTGCTGACTGCCCTTGAAACTGACCAATTCTGAGCCCACGGGCAGCCCGTTGGAAAAGATTTGACCGCCAAGTACCTCGTACTATGGACCTCTGACGCAGGTACCAGAGGTGAGCGGGGATAACCATTCGAATCGCTTAGTGGTGGTTGATCTCATCTGCCGCTGCTTGGTTTGGGAAATGGAAAGAAGAAGAAGAAGACCATGTCGTTTTTGATTTGGGCTGTGGCGGTTCTGTCGATTTTGATGACACCGATATCGTGTCAAGCTTGCTGGACTGCTCGCTGAGCAACCAGTCGAATGAGTGGGACAAAGCATTTGGGAGGTGGAAATCAGAGTCGATCCCGGATCCATGAGGGAACAGTGCCAGCCAACAAGAAGAAAAGGGCGACGTGCATTTCCACCCTTCGACCATTCCCCCAACATTTCGATCTTCTCCGTCCTCCTCGTCCTCCTCCCAGGCGGCTTGACCCTCCATGTTACCTATGAGTGCGGACGGTACGTATGCGTTCCGTAAGCGAGGCAGCGCAGGCTTTTCTTTGACACGCGATAATTTCATCTGCCCCGGTCCGTCTCCTTGGACGCGAGGGGATTGCTTCAGGGGCGTTGAAGCGCGTGCTTCTTGATCTCTTGATGGCGCATGGGCCTCTTCGATAATAATGGCGCTGTCTGTGCACAGATGAGAGTGCTCGGAGGAGCAGCAGCAGCAGCAGGACGGAGTAGTGCACCGATCAAGGAAGCACTTATGCACAGCTAAAGGACACAGTCACCAACCGTTGCTTTTCCTTGACTCACTAGGCCATCGCTTTGATGCATGGGGGAGGGGCTGCAAGGGCTGTCAAGGAGCTGTCAAACCACCCCGGCAAGCCCAGCCTCCAACCACTGCTTGACTTTGTTTTTCGCGTCCGAGGACCAAGGCTTCACTGGGGGGGCCTAGACCTAAAACGCCCTGCTGGCTGCCGAACTCCAGTCTCTCGGCGGCTGCTGCCCCGGGACATGGTGGAGACAGGCCGCTGGGTCAGGCGAGGCCTCAGCCGTCGGGCTGGTGTTGCGGCGAAGGATCAGAGCCACTGTCAGTACCAACACCGAAAGGGTCATCGTCCCGCGTCTCCCCGGTCGTTGCCGTCCTAGGGGCCAGGGCCCGTTGATCTCTTTCCCAGAGGGAAGCTCAATGTCCGAAACTCGATGCTTGGGGAGCCCTCCCAGTTTCGGGCCCAGGTGCGCGGGGGGGATTGGACTGCCCGAAGACTCTGGCCAATACTAGCATTCCTGGGCGTGGTCTTCGCCCATCGGTGCTGCCTCCAGAGCCTGTCCATCCCCATTCTTTTGGGCTGCCCGCTCGGGGCTTCCCTCGGGTAACCACTTTGTTTGCCCCTGCAATCTATCGCCTTTTCCCGCGGCCATGTCCCTGGGACTCCCTGCCAACCACGTTGAGGAGGCTTGCTGAAACCTGCCAAAGATACGGAAACGAAAGCATGGGAATTCTTTCGTCAACGCCATGCAGGATCCCATACGTCAGCTGCCTCAAGAATCTGTTGCCTCCAGTATTGCACAGACTCGCGACCGCTTCAGCCAGCTTTTTGGACAGATGGCCCCAAGAAAGACGAGTGGGTGGGTGCAGGCAAGGCAGGCAGGCTGTATGACTTGGGCCCGTAGTGCGGAATCTGTGACAGATTCAGGGTGGCACAAAAGTCCCCTTGTTCGAGTGGCACGTGTGCGACGGGGGCATCTTGCTGGTTGGCTTGAGGCAGATGCTGGGGATCAAACAACCCGGGCTCGCACGATTCTGGGTTGCAATTTTGCAAGGATGCTGCACAGTGCACACTGAGAGCTCCAGGATTGATCGTAGGCCATCGATATCAAGTGTCAAACCCACGCCGAAGCCAGAGCGTGCTCTCCCTATTCCTCGTACGCGAGCCCTTGGCCTGTGCATCAGTCCACTCCCTGCCATTTGGAACTATGTTTCTCGTGGACGGACCGATTCCTCAGCTGTCCGAGGTGAGACTAGACGAGTTGCTCGGGCTGGGTGCTGATTGTCTAGCTATCTATCTGAATAATCAGCATAGCTGGAGAAAGCTTTCGACACGTGAGACTCCAGTACATGCTCAGAACGAGGATCATAAACCTGGAGCTGCGGTGGCACAACAACCACAACCACCACCACAACAGGGTCTTTTGTTTTGTCAAGAATTTGCTGTGATGCAATGCGCCCATGCAGTAGGCTGGCAGTTGCTAGCGGCTGAACCTCAACTTCGTAGCCTCTTTTCTTTCTGCGCGGGATCCTCCCTTGCTCTCCAATCATCCGTCTGGTCTAGCCCACACGACGGGGATGATAACCGACCGAACTGCACGAAGGGGGTGTCAAGTGCAGAGCATGCTTTCCCCAAAGCGTTCATGGCGGCCATGCACTGGGACGAGGGCGAGGGAACGTGCGCAATTTAGCCCGCCCACCAAGAGTCCAGGCTAGCAATAAGTAGCGAGTACGAGCAGGATCGCCTAACACTAGGCACAAGATGGCCAGCAGAAGCCCACCCTCCATCCCCCCTGAGAATGCGCCAATGGCAAACCAGAGAGACCCCCCAATAGCCAGGGTGTTGAACCATCCATGCTGCAGTGCCCGTGCTGGTTGAAATCCACGCTCTTGAGATTCTTGTTGGTGGTACAACCGGGTTGACAACAGTAAGCAAGAATGAGGGGGAGGCCGCCGACGGGGAAAGACTGATAACAATAGCTGAGAGGAGAAGTGCAGTCGGGGTGGGCATCGGGCCCGCTTCAAGGACCCGAATGGAATGGCCGGGCAGTTAGTGGGAGGCCCATGATTCTGACCTGTTAGGCGTACGAAGGGTGGAGCGAGCCATGGGGAAAGCCTAGTAGCCATCTCGTAGGCTAGGCCCAAAGCCAAAAGCACCATCCCAGGGCACCGCCGGACAGTGGCCACTGGCCAGTGGACGGTAGCCAGAGACAGGAGGCAGCGCTGGCCCGCTGGCCCGCTGGGCTGCTTCGCCTACCATGCTGGTGCTGCTGCCGGCGCATGGTCCTGGCGTCTGGTGCTGGTCGGTGCCGCTTTTCCAGATTTTCGCTGGCGCCGTGTCCTTCCTGGCTCCCCGGCTGCGACGTCGCTGCATCCCCATCTGCACCCTCTTCTTCCCACTCTCTCCCACTCTCCTCACAGCTCTTCCTGCTTCATTCCTGCCCTCGCTGTCGCTCACTTCATCGGCAGGGTACCGTGCAAAGTCATTCCCTCAGACTTTGCCCGCCCTCTCCTCGGCCCTCGAACTCTTCTCGCATTAGGTCTTCTCCGTTCGGGGGGGCATTGGATGGTCTAGAGGGAAAGGATATTTGTGTCTATTCCTGCTTCAAACCGTTCTCGTGACGGCCCCGACTCAATCAGCGGCCGAGCATCCTCCCAACCCTCCGGCTCCTCCAAAAACCTTGTATCCCTCTGTCGCATTTTGTCTCAAGGCAAACTCGCGTCCGCTCTCTATCCACCAAATCCCAATCCAAAGATCGACCATTGTTGGGAATATCACCAAGGACGGACCGCGCTGACAGGGTCATCCACTGTCTTGCCTCGGGGTGAAGAAACTGAGAATATTTTTGGATTCAACGGCGCAACAAATAACAGGAAACTTAAGCTTCTGGCTGCCTGTGTCGTCAGGAGCCAGATTTTGAGCGCTTGCGATCCGGACATATCATCGGCTTGGCTTTCTGGTCGATCTTGAGAAGCCTCGGACTCGGACGTCCTCGTGGTCCAGCCATCGCACAAACAGCAAAAAGAAAGAGTTGCGTGATATTTCGGGTGTGGTCAAAGCACGGTGGAGATTTGGATTCTGGTCAGTACACTTGCCCCTATGATCTTTCTACGTGCGCTTGCCCACCGGAGCGGTTGATCGGCCGCCGGGTTTCTGGGTCGACCGAATACGTCTGGAGCTACCAGAGGGAAGGAGAGCCTTGAGAGGGACAGTCGGACTCGGCCTCGCTCTTTTGCGAGGTTGGGTTCCAATTTACCTCTCGATGAGTTGCCCGCCCTCCAGGACCCCGGAGCCGCCCTGCATTGTCTACATCTATTTTGTATCCTCCTTTTCCTTTAGAATCTCTCTTGTCTCCTTAGCATGGCTGCCGCCGCTGGTAGAGATGCCGCTGACAACAATATGGATAGTGCCCAGGATCAGGAAGAGCAGGAGCAGCCAGTTGATACATGGGCAGCTAGTCGAGATTCGGGTCAAGACCTGCCAGCACTCAAAGACTGCTTGGGGCACGACTTCGATATCAATTCCTTACGACCGCTTCTTCCTCAACCGCGTCCTTACATACCAGGCCTCTTCGTGCCAGGGCTTTCAGTTCTCTACCTCGACGGCCTACCGATTCGAGCGTACAATATTTGTGGCATAACATACAACATGCAGCAACCACCTAACGAGACGAAGAGTACCGTCAGTCGGTTCACAATTGACAGGAGGTGCATCAGATATTCCCTGGAGGTCGTGCAACAACCAGAAAAAGCGCGTGCATGTGGTTCTGGTCCCAGATGTACGTGATCTGCAACGCCATGAGAATTCATTCCTGCTAACATACCAAAGCATCAAATGACCGGAGACCGGTAGACCCACCTCCAGTGGTCGAGCTGAAGGTGTTTATTAACGATGTCGACACCACAATGCAGTATGATGCGACGTTCATGCTGTATGCCAGCTTGGAAGTTGCTCGGCCAATAGCCGGGGGGAAGATGCATGTACCCCCAGCTATCCCCGTATTGGCCGGCGTGACCATAGCGAGTGCGGCCTATCTGGAGAAACCAAAGCGAGCTGCCTATTTCATCTTTCCAGATCTATCCGTTAGACACGAAGGCTGGTATCGGCTCAGGTTCTCGCTCTTCGAAGGCGTGAAACACGATCTCGATGCTGATCACGGAAAGCCGTTTGTCCGAACAGAAGGAGATGGGGATAATTTGACCGCCCCCGTCCGTCACGAAGGTGTCTTCAACCGCATGGAGGTTCTGTCGACCCCATTCCAAGTGTACAGTGCCAAGAAGTTTCCCGGGCTCAATCAAAGCACGGCTCTGAGCATGATGGTCGCCGACCAGGGCTGCCGAGTTCGGATTCGAAGAGACGTTCGGCAAAGAAAGCGACGCCAGAAGTCTGGAGCCGATGCCGACGATGCCCCAAGTTCATATCAAGGTACTCCCCAGCCTACATATCGCAACCTCGACCACTCAAGATCAGCTAGTCGTAATAGCATTGGCACTCAGCACGAGAACGATGTGCAAACTCGGGACCCCGCCGAAGCCCTCTGGGCTCGCCAAGATGCTGCAAGTCGGGAACATTTCTTGAATTCCGCAAATTCCACGATTGGAGCACGCAGCGCTGTACTCCCTCCGCCAACCACGTCGATGCCTCCACCGCCTGCGTTCAACCCATCTCCTGCACGAAGGCCGTCATTTGACAACCGGCCCAAGCCATCATTTACTATGCCCACTCCTCGACTCACGCATCCTCCTCCAGCCCTGCCAAGCCAGTCTTCGGCCCCAAGACCCATGACTCCAGATACCGAGAGAAGCCTCACTCTACCACCGCTCAGATACCCCGGCGCGGGTTTGCCGAAGCCAGATTCCTCGGCTCCCAGATACAATGTGCCCACACCGACTGCAACAAAAAGGTCCTTCAGTCCCGGATCTTACCACCAAGATACCTCATTGAAAGATGGAGCTCGGCCTGGCGTGCCACCTGCACATTGCCCACCACCATCCCCTCTGGGTGGCAACGAAATCATCGAACCGGATGTTGGTGGCGATGACGACGATGATGATGAGGCGTACTTGTTCGCCGATGCATTGATATACACCCGTGCGGATGGTACAAAAAGCTACAGATACCGTCCAGGGGCCAGCTATTTTCGGTAATGGACAGAAGCAGCGACAGCCGCAAGCCCTCAGCAGACGCCCCACTTCCTCTCTCTGTCTGTGCCGTAATGTACTTGGAGTGGCATTTTCTGACTGATTTTGGTTCAAATGCACACGGGTAACCAGGACACACAGGACACTGGGGTCTGGCGTCTTTTGATTTACACAACGAACCGACGAGCGACAAGCCTTTTATGCATTGGCCTTGCTCTCTTCAATCGCAATTGCTTCAGCACCAGACACATACCTTGCAGCATTTATTTCCTTTGCGTTATCTTCTGGCGGAAGCGGTGCGGAAGAAGAGGAGCGCTCCAGGGCGCGTGTAGTGAAACCTCGTCAATCTAAGCGGTCCAGGCCGGCATGGGCGAAACGCAGACGGAATGTCCTTCCAGAAGCAAGACTGAAGAGAGACGTTGCAGGGATCAGGGGGAGATCGACACTTGGAACACATAATGCCAATCCTTCGCAATCTCCCAGCGACATCATCCGTTCAGGACCGGACTGGAGGAAAGCATAGCGGGGAGGCACTGTGTTTCTGGGTGTGATTTCCGTCCCACCATACATGGAAATCTTGAGGGATGACATCTTGACTTTTTACCCTTCTGGAGGTGGACGAACTGGGAGATGGCCACAACAGACCAAAAGAAAACGGACCCAGTGTTCATCATCTGGTGTAGTTGAACAGAAGCCAACTTGGGCACTTTACTCGCAATCATATCTGGCTCGTTATTACCTCTCTTACGTATCCATTCTTTTGTAGGGTTCCCCTCCGTGGGTGCGTGCTAGGCGGCCGTGAGATTTAGAAGCAGAGGGCTGTGCATCGCGCACGACCACCCATAGTAAACCTTGGCCATGTTCGATGGGCTCTTCTCACTACGACACCATATTTGAGTAGGCAACTTATCATATCGTATCATATCACGGCGCGAGTGCTGAGTTTACGGCACTCTTGAATGGGCAGTGGGATGTTCTCCTGCCCGCTCTCCTTCCTGCTTCGTTCCTCCCCCTCTCTCTTCCTTTCTTTCTTTGATGCAGTCTCTCTCTCTCTCTCTCTCTCTCTCTCTCTCTCTCTCTCTCTCTCTCTCTCTCTCTCTCTCTCTCTCTCTTTCCTTCCTGACTTCGACACTAGACCCTCGGATTAGACGTCATCTTCCAATGCAAGAAAAGAAAGGAGCGTGCGCGATGTGCCCACGCATGACATGACATGACATGACAGTCACGGACGGGGGTCAGCCATTTAAGCAGCGAAAATCCGTCCTGGGGGGAATCGAGCGACTGACTGACTGACTGACTGCTGCAAACGGCAAAAATTGCTCCCTCTTGTCGTATTGTTTTAGGGAGGGAGGGAGGGAACAGATTGCGCGCCTGGGCGACTCAGCAGTTCAATAAGTCGGTACTTTCAATGGGAAAATCATGCCGATCTGATGACAGAGGGCCTGTTGGTGGTGGTGGTGTTTGGTTACTCACCATTGTAAGCTTATTGTACCCCATCCTGGGCCCCCTCCGCAAGCCAGATGCCCCGTATGTATGGTATGCCTCGAAGGAAGGACAGATACGTCGGGGTATTACCACTCCGCCTCTTTCGAGGCAATCAGAGAGGGGACGAATCAGCGGGGAATTCATTCTTTTCTTGGATCCTTTTTTCCTTCTTGTAAACTGTTTCACCCTCAGAAAAAAAATACGTAAAATGTGGCGGGGCAAGGGACATGTTTCTGTGGTGTTTAAAAAGACGGTTCGTGTCGAGGGTATGTACCAGGATTGCCCCCTCTTGACACACCGTGGCTGGGAGAGATGACCCATGCCGGTTGACACGGTTTGCCATTCACGGACGATGATGATAACAAGGATGGTAACCAGAAGACAATCGACCTCCTTGAAAGTCGCTTGCCCCCGGGCGCATTTGGTGCAGGACATGCCATGGTCAAGCTTCGATATTGACCTCGACCGCGTACACCCTCTGGTTGCCCCTCAGAATGTTCCGGTAATACCACGCCTCGTACTCGGTCTCGGGAAACACGCAGGACGCGTCGATCCTCGTCGGGGTGATGTTCAACCTGGCGACGTGCCCGTCCTCCTCCAGCCGGAAAGTCACCCTGCGCAGGTCCCGGATGCGACGCAGGAGACTGCTGTCACCGCCGTCTCCGCAGGGCGGCAACGTTGTGGTCTCTTGCAGTCTCGCGTCTCGCGAGCCCCTGACCACGATGTGAGCCCGCAGGTCGCTGAGCAGGCTGCACTTGCACGCCGACAGGGTGACGGTGAAGGCCGGCCCGGGGGCTTTCCCGCCAACCCGGACGGTGACGTCGAGGGTGATGTTCGTCGGGCTCCTGATGATGACTTCGCTGTCGTAGTGCTCGGACACGCGAGGGAGGGGGCCGGTGGTGGTGGTGGTCGCTGGGACGACATCCTGCTCGGGCTCGGCTGACAGCCACAGATGGTGCTTGTATTGTGTCAAAGTCTCGCCCATGTTGTCGACTTGGCTTCGCCTTCCTTCCTTCGTCTCCCGTGTGTTCGGGCTTTGGGGTTTGAATTGTCCATCTCCCCATGAGACTCAGCCGAGCCCCTTTATAACCATCCCCTTCCGAACGGGCTGCCTGACTAGCTGATGTGACCTGCAGGACAGTGACGTCCCTGAAGGTGAGCGCTGGCTCAGCGGTGAGCCGATCTTCATGTACCATTCTCGTGAACGTGGGGCTGGTGGTTGTTTGGGCACTTAGTCAGAATCCTTTGCTGGAAAACGCCATGGATATTTTTCACTCGTCAAGGCAGTTTCCTGTCTGTCAGGCAGGCTGGTAGTTTGACGAGTATGGATTGAGCGGCCACCACATTAGGCCCCATGGATGGTGATATCAGGGAGGGTAAAGGGTATTATGACCCTGCCGTGACAACATCTGGCGTGATACCTTCATGGTGGAAGTCGTAAGTATGTTTGACCTTGTGACGAAACCGACTTCCATTTGAAGGATTGAAGCAGCTTAGTTTTCTTTTTGGGGCCCAAAGACATGAAACTCGTCTTGAGCATCGCCTGGCATTGGTTTAACCTCGGATTTTCAAAACATCATTACCCGCCGTAGACCCTGGAGGTCTCTCCAGAACCTCATTGCTGCCTCCCAGATCAGAAGTCGAGATGAGGATACCGACGTATATGCATCAAAAGCCAGTGCAAGACATCCATGTGAAGAGCCCCCGTGCTTTAGCAATCTTCACGGCCGCTGATTCGATTCTTCAGGGAAGACGCCTACGCTGTGAGGCGCTGGTGGAGCCTTCCCCTCAGGCTGGGGGAGCGGGATGCCTTAATCCTCCCCCTGAATGCCATTCTCCGGGGGGAGATGGTTGCAGAGGCCACATGCAAGGCTGTAAGGCCGTATCCTCAGACAAATCTTGTGCTCGTTCAAGCATGCAACATACGCCGTCGGTACGACAGATTGCCGAATGAGGACTCAACGCCAGATGAACGAACCGGCCCCCGGCAGTTGACGAAAGGGATCTGAGCGTATTCATGCAACCCGTGCCGCCCCGTAGGCTCGCTCAGTTTCAACGTTATTTGTCGCGTTCAACTCCACCCGCTGGGGCGAACGCGTTGGCCTGGAGATCTCGGAGACAGGATTGAGTTAAAGTGGTACAAACTGGTGAAGGCCCTTGAAAGCCGGATGTCCATCCCGGAGATGGAACACGGGCACTGAGGAGAGTTCGGAGCGGAGGATCGAGAGCAGAAATCATTTAGCACAGCCGCTAGTAGCTTATGCATTCAGCGGACTAACAAGGAAGCCGGAAATGTTATACGGGAACGGATGATTGGATAGACACCGAGATAGAATGGCATGCCGAGGCTGGCTAAACCACACTCGCTCTTAGCGCGCATGGTGATACTGGAAATGGCCTAGCTCCGCCTTCTACCACATCCACACGAGATATCCACACGAGATATCCACACGAGATATCCTCACTCTTGGACTCTGATCCCTCCCCCTCCCAAGCCGTGGGATTCGGCTTCATTGACTCGCTCAAGAGACCAGCCCGCAAGGCTTGGGAAACATATCCGCGATTCCATCATGCGATAATGTGTCGATTAGCTCACGCCGGGGGTCCTTTTTCAAACAGCCACGGCTAGCCCGTGGGTCGAACATCATGCCAACATCAGTATTCGTCAACATCGCCGATCGGGCCCGGAATTCTTCTCCAGGCCACCAGGTACCTCGCCTTCCTTGACCACAGATGGACGCCCAATCACTTCTGTATCGCGTGTCTTTCAGGGATCCGAATGCGAATAGCCACTTGCAGTCCTGTCCGGCTCCCTTTTCCTCTGCCCCAGGACATAAGTCGGACCCCGGCATACACGTATGGAGTAAAATAAGGAGGCAGTCTCCGAGGTCGAACTCCTCTTTGGAAAACAAAAGAAGAAGAAGGGTTCGTGCATTTCCAGGAAACTCTCCCCACCCCGTGAGTTATCTGACCATTTGATCTGCCACGCATCTGGCCCTGGTTTGCGGGAAGAGAGTGGTGCGTCCATTAAATATACTAGAAGATGCGCCTCGTCGGTGACTCCAACCTCTCCTAGGACACTGTATCCTTCAACGAGGCCCCTTTCACCGAAGAAGACCATATTCGACCCCCGTTCCATCTTTCTCATTTGGAGGCCTAGGCCTACACTCTATCAAAATGCCAGTGTTACCAACCGGAATCGCCACGGATATTTCGACCTCATCTACGAGTGAGGAGCATCAAGACACGGCCCCCGGATATCTTGGCTCCGAACTTCCCAACATTACCCTGAGGCCTCTTCTCCCACGGCTGCACAACTCCACGACAGCCTCGTTCCTGGGGGTGGTCGCCGCCGCACAGAAAAACGGCCGACGCACCCGCACCAACGTCACCATTGCCTGCGACGGCTGCAAACAGGCGCGGGCCAAGTGCGACGGCAGGTTACCGTGCTTGAGGTGCACCAGGAGATCGGCCGGGTGCAGGTACGACCAAGGGCACGACCGGCGGCAGCGTCGCGGTTCCCAGGAAGAGATCCAGGCGCTGACGGCCCGTCTCATTCGGTACCGGCGCCTCATCTACCTCCTGCGCCATTTCCCCCGCGGAGACGCCGACGGCATCCTCGACCGCCTGAGGTCCCCGTCGGCGGAGGCGGTCGAAGACCATAAACCCCCTCCTCCCACGGACCTCAACTCCACGACGGCGGCGCCGGAGGCGATGGAGGACGAGAAGCAGGATTCGCTCTCAGTCACGGAGATGGAGGAGACGGCCGCGTTGGTGGCGTGGATTAGGCACGATTTGGACCGTCCCCCCCAGCACGCGTGGCCCGCCAAAGAGACGCCTTCAGACCAGGATGAGTGTGAAACACTGGGTACGAGGGCTGACAAGGCTGTCTTTACTGTACAGGGGCTCTTGTGTTGAGCTGGATCCGCCGAGGGGGAGGGGGGGCCTGCCATGGCAGATTCCGGAATCCAGAATCATGCGAGCACAGGCCCTTTTTTTTTTACCTGCATCTACTGTGTACAAGTACTTGGTAGTAGGACCAGGGGGGCCCTCAAGCCGTCACTGATTGGTTCGCGTCAAGAAACATTGTCGTTCGAGCATTGTTAGAAACGAGATTTTAAAACTTTGGGAAAATCATTAGATGTCGCAATGATCTCAAGAGCGGCCGGGCACGGTGGGACAAGGGGGGGGAGGAATGCGGGTGGTGGAGTGACGACATACAAGTAGTCGCCTGCCAGTACTTGTACGAAGTAGTTGATGAGCATGCTATAAACATGCCACAACCAAGATGATGGTGGGGGCAACCCGCGCGCGGAAAATCAACTGATGCTTCGTCCTTCGGATCGGAAATTCTTTGATCCCGGTCGACGCAAATTTGCCCCATTTGGCAATTTACCAGCGGGGAGCTCGTATTGCTCTCTTATTATTAACGGACACCTACAAGCTTGGTAGTACGATCTCTCTGAAGGATATGGCGAAAAAGGGGAGACAGGGACAAGGGGGCAGCACCCCTCCCGTCGCGTAAAAATCACACCACACCACAACCACGATTCTTCCCTACACACCGTACTCGCTCGTTTCCCAACGATCTCCCTTTTCCCTCCTCTCCTTCGCATGTGCTCTGTTGGAAACCGGGTCTTTCCAAATACCCCTCTCGCAGCAGAAACAGGCCTTTTCTCTTTTCTCGCAGATCAGTCTCGTTTGCGTGGCTGGGGACGCGCCGAGGGGCAGAAGAGGCGCTCTCCCTCCCTCTCTCCCTTCCTCTCTCTCACATTCCTCCATTCAAGCGTCAGGCCGAGGTTAGCTAAGCCTTTGCCTGGGCGCCCTCACCCATCACGCCGCTGGATCCATTGCTCGCGGTCCTGGTGAGCCGTCGCTTGCTGACGAGCCGGAGTCCGCCAACCAGCATGATCAACAGCTCCGCGCCGAGGATGACGCCCAGGGTGACCATGGCGCCAATCACGCCGGCCACGGCCTTGCTGATGCCGCCGCTGTGGTGGTCGGACGAGCTGGGGCTTGAGCTGGAGGAGCCGACGGCGCTGCCGGAGTCGTCGGTGCCCAGCGCGCTGGGGCTACACACGCCCGTGGAGTTGCCGCAGGCGCTGCACCACTGGGCCTGCGAGCCGATGGCGTACTTGTTCGAGGAGGCCACGAACTCGGACCAGGGGATGGGCGAGCGCCCCGTGCCGAACAGCGGGAACTCGACGGGCTCGCTGATGTTCGAGGTCGTGCCGTTGTGGAAGTAGAAGCGCACGCTGATGTCGTCGGCCGACGGGAACGCGGCGCCGCTGCCGACCGTCGCGTTGGTCACGAGCTCCCACACCAGGCTGGACGCGTAGTCAGGCACGCCGTAGAAGAGCGGGCTGGCCGCCGTGAGGTTGCTGAGGCCAAAGTACGACATCATCCCGCCGTACGCGCCGAACTGGATGTTGAACACGTTCTTGCCCTTGCCGGTGATGGTGCCGTTGAGAGCCTGGACCACCTGCGCGGCGATGATAGAGCCCGTCACCGCCCGGATCGGCTCGCTCTCGTTGTACGCGAGGCCCCATTCGTGCTGGTCGGCCAGGGTGCGCAGCTGGAAGAAGTCGGCGTCGTCGGGCAGCGGCACGCTGGCGTTGTGGATGCTGGCCACGTTGAGCAGGTCGAAGATCGTGTACGCGTTCTTGAAGCTGGTCTGGGACTCGGTGAAGGTCTTGTTCACAAACGGATACATGTCCGTGTAGAAGCCCTTGGTCCGGTTCAGCGTCGCTTGGTATTGGCTGCTGATGTAGTAGTTGTTGGAGCTGATCTGGGCACTATATCACAGAAACACACACAAGGGTAAAAGGTTAGCATATGGTTTGCTTTTCCCTTTTCCCAAAAATCTCAAGAGCTTTCTCAGTAGAGGCCGATCAGGTGGTCTGGTCCCTCCCACTGATCTGCGAAAGGGGACGGACAAAAGAATACGAGAGAAAAGAGAGTGTGTGAAACTCACTTGGCGCAGTTCGTCGACCCTTGCAGCCAGGCGGCGTTCTCACTGCCGGCGCCGTTGGCGACCGTCTGCACGGGAATCAGTTGGAAGCCGTTCAAGGGAGTCTGCACGACGGTGCCGTTGCGAAGGGTCTGGCTGCCCAACGTCTCGCCAACCGGTGGGTAGAGGCCCTGGAGGAAACCCATGGCGGATGGCATGAGGACGGTGTCGAGTGGCGCCGAGGCCGTGATCTGAGACTGCTTGACCACCTCGGGCTCGATGCCGAAGATGGGACGGCTGCCATCGGCGGCGACGTAGCGGTTGCGGTAGTAGGTGCCGGAGGTGAAAACTTCCTGTTGGATTTTTCCCGTCTCAGCAAAATATTGCCGTCTTCACAAAAGGGGCCGGGTCAAGCAAAGGGGAAAAGCTTAGATTATCAGCGTACCTGGTAGCCAAGGTCCGTGAGACTGGACGGCGGGGTGGCCTTTGCAGTCCTATCACCATGTCTGGAGAAGAGGTAGACGCCGAGGACGGTCTCAGCTGCTGCAGTCGAGCACGCCACAGAGGCGAGAAGGAGAGCTGAGCTGCGCATGGTGACTAGAGCTGTGGTGGTGGTCAACAATCAATTGGGAGCGAGGAATCTCATCTAAACGCTAGAGGTAACACCACCAGCCCTCTGCTTAGAGAACTCCGGTTTCAAAAGCAACAATATAGTTAAAAGGGCTCAGAACTATACCTTTGACCAGTAGCGAACACCACCTTCGATTTCCACAAGCACGGTGTTGAAAGGTCAACGGTGTGCTTCGAGGCTGAGGAGGAGAAGGAGAAGGATTTCAGTCAATGGAGGGGGTCGGGCGCTCCTACCGTAATAAGTAGAAGGTCAGCGAGGGCGAGGGAAACTCTCTTATCGCCTAGCCCTCGCGCGATGGGTTCGCACGAACATGCGTGGGAACCGCAGAAAAGAAAGGTTTACCCCGCGGAGTTCAGACCTCGCCGTCGGACATGGGCGGCTCATCCCTAGGTGCTTGCTAACGGGGAGTTGGCGATGCGACGTCAAAATCATCAGTGGGTGTCAGTGATCGAGAGATGGAGGAATCAAGGGCTAGCCCAGGTGTTCTGGCGGCACATCGTTACCCTAGCCAGACTGTGCCCGGACCAATAAAAGTGGCAAATGCAGTGAGATCTAAGCTGCTCGAAGGCCTCTGAGGTCGAGGCAGGCAGGCAGGGCAGCTCACTGAGGGGCTCATCAAAGCTCGGTGGTAGCCGAAGTGGATAGTTGAGCCTTGGAAGCCAATGCGGAAAGCTTGAACTGCTGGAACTCTACTAGCCTAGCTCTTCGTGCAAGCTGATGATGCAGATGTGATGTTCCCCTAAGCAAGAAAGGGCATTGGCTCGCCTCCATAGCCCAAGCAGTAGTGGGATTGAACTCTTTGACGATCAGTGCGTGGCAAAAGACAACCAGATGAAGTGGAAAAGCCACGAGGATCCTGCGTGTTGACAGATGTTCGAGAACGCTGGAACTGACCAACAGAGATAAGCCAAGCGAGGATCGTTGATCGTAAGCTGAGTGAGGGAAAGTATGGTAAAGAACAAGAAGAGAAAAAGGAAGCCGGCCGGAAAAGACGGAAGACCACTTACTCGTCCCTGGCTAACTAGCCAGACACCGGGCGCCCAGGGGCATAATATTGACCTTGTCTTTGGCTGGACACCCACCACGACTTGCCCCAAGATGTCCAGGCGTCGGGGCAATGAACTGCCCTGGTTTTGTGAAACACTCATTATTAGCCGGACCAAGTGCCACTGAGTGCCGTTGGAGCTGTCATTCCAGCCTTGCCGTCAGTTCCTAAACTTCCTAGAGGGTATCTTGAAGCAAAGCTCGAGCTTCTGTTAGGCCTTTGGGCTACCAGGTAATGTATCGTGCGAAGGCACTCGTGGACCACGATTGGGACCTCTCACACAACCCTAATTTACCAGTAGAGACAGTGCAGTGCAATTATAAAGGATCGCAGACAAGCGACCGTTACCCTGAACGTGTCTGATTCTACAGACAGAATGCTGAAGGAATTGAAAACCGCCATCCGGGAGACAATACCTTAACCTGACTGTGTGTCGATAAATCCGGGTCCTTAGAGAACGGAACTTTTGGGTTGCAGCTATTGTCAATGGATGATTTCGAGTCTTGCAGGACCCGGTTATCCATCAGATAACATGCACACCAAAACCTCTGGAGAAACATGATCTTCTGAGCACCTTCGCGCATTTGGCAGAAGAACCTTGCCTCAGGCCGAGGACCAGTGAGCGAGGGCCGAAGTGTCTCGATAGCCAGGCCCATGGCGAGGAACAAGCTTGCCGCGGAAGTACAGGGGACTCCAATAATAGTGGACGGGTCGGGACCTGACAGTCCTGAGGCACAGGCATCTCTCTCCACGAATACTCCCCCATACATTCCAAAGCAATTATGGCCATTGGCGGCTCTCGGGGAAATGAGGAGCAGATAGCCAGATTCCGAGACGGCAAAGCGATCTCGGAGGACCCCAAATTAGCAAATTGGCGGTCCTCCACCGCTCTCGAACCCCGGGTTTCGAGACCGTCTCGGAGATTCGACCTTGTCTTCGAGTTTGTGGTTGTTTGGAGTCTCTTTTGTTCGTTTTGGCAACTCGTTTTCAGTAAGGTAGAGGAGTTGGTTGTCCTGTGGACGAGATGCAGTGCGTTTCGAGAGCATGGCGCCAGGCTTCAAGCCCATCTCTATCACCTCGAATATTCCTCGGCCAACAACAGTCTCCAAGACAGGCCCCGCGATGGATGTCCCGAGTCCAGATACGCAAGCTACACCAACGTCGGAGGGCGACCACCTCATCGCTAAAGGCCATCAATAACACATTCGAAGTGGTTGACCATCAATACGATGCTGTGGTAGTCGGTGCAGGAGTGAGTAACCTGAACTTCAGTGCTGAACTTCAGTGCTTGTCGTTGCTGTATTGGATCGACACCTCTTAGTCTTCACTTGTTGGATGCTTGATTTTCTTCCCTTTGGACCTGTTCACTGATAAGGGATTATGGAGAACAATAGGGTGCGGGACTTCGAGCCGCCGTAGGCCTCGTTGAGAGCGGGCTTGACACGGCTGTGGTGACCAAATTGTTCCCAACGCGGTCTCACACAGTGGCCGCCCAAGGGGGAATAAATGCTGCTCTGGCAAAGTAAGTGATACTCGTCCCCTCGGTTGACAAAGCTCTGACATCTGGAAAGCATGCACGAGGATGACTGGAGATGGGTAAGTCTCAAGAAGAGGAGATGCTCCTTTGCATCAGCATGTCCGAAGTAGACGCTAATTGATTCTTTTGCGTGGCTTTAGCACATGTACGACACGGTAAGTTGACCCCCAAACCCGGGCTAGTGATACAGAAACGATCCTCAGGTCGCTGTCTGGCTTGAGATGGACTTTCCCAAATAACGGCGTCCAGGTCAAAGGGTCAGATTGGCTGGGTGACCAAGATGCGATCCATTACATGTGCCGCGAGGCCCCAAGAGCCGTAAGAGAACTCGAAGAATACGGAATGCCATTCAGTCGCACCGAGCAAGGCACGATTTATCAACGACCCCTGGGGGGACAGAGCCTGAATTTCGGCACCGGAGGACAGGCGCATCGAACCGCGTGTGTGGCTGATCGAACCGGCCATTCTATGCTGCACACACTGTATGGCCAGGCCCTCAAGCACAACTGCCAGTTTCACATAGAGTGGTTTGCGCTGGACCTAATGATGGACGGCAAGGACTGCATCGGGCTGACGGCGCTGGATATGGAAACGGGCACCTTTCATCGCGTCTTTGCCAGGAACACGATTCTCGCCACGGGTGGCTATGGCCGCTGTTATTTCAGTGCAACTTCAGCACACACCTCGACCGGAGATGGCTTAGCAATGGCTGCAAGAGCAGGCCTCCCCCTCCAGGACATGGAATTTGTCCAATTTCACCCTAGCGGCATTTACGGCGCTGGCGTCCTGATTTCAGAGGGCGCCAGAGGCGAAGGAGGTTATCTGCTAAATGGCCAAGGAGAGCGTTTCATGGAACGTTATGCTCCAACGGCGAAAGATCTCGCAAGTCGTGATGTCGTCAGTCGGAGCATGAACATGGAGATCAGAGAGGGCCGTGGGTGTGGTCCAGACAAAGATCACATCTTCCTCCAGCTGTCCCACCTACCGAAAGAGATACTTATGGAAAGGCTGCCAGGAATTGCAGAGACTGCTAGTATCTTCTCGGGTGTGGACATTACAAAGCAGCCTATTCCTGTTCTACCAACTGTGTAAGTTTTCCGTCAAATGCTTGAGAGATGCAAACTAACCGCGTGCCTTCTTTGGCTCAAGACACTACTGTATGGGAGGCATACCTACGAACTGGAAAGGCCAGGTTTTGGACGTGGATCCAAGCACCGGAGAAGAGACCGCCGTCAAAGGTCTATACGCCGCGGGAGAGGTTGCCTGTGTCTCGGTGCATGGCGCTAACCGCCTGGGAGCAAACAGCTTGTTAGATATTGTCGTCTTTGGCCGAGCCGCTGCTGGACATATCGCCGAAAACAACGAGAAAGGGATGCCAGTTTTCAGGAATGGCGGAAGCGTTTCGCCGGAAACGGGGGTGGAAGGGTTCGTTGACCTGGAACACCTGCGAAACGCAGACGGAAAGAGGTTGACGTCCGAGCTCCGCGCCGAAATGCAAAAGAACATGCAGAACGACATAGCAGTCTTTCGAACGGAAGAGAGTTTGACGACAGGCCTGGGGAACCTGCAACAAGTAGAAAAGGACTTCAATGCAGACGTCTGCGTGAAGGACAGGAGTCTGATCTGGAACTCCGATCTCGTGGAAACATTGGAGCTGCGCAACCTCCTGACATGTGCTGCACAAACCGCCAAGAGTGCTCTTCAGAGGAAGGAGTCGCGCGGCTCCCACGCTCGCGAGGATTTCCCAGAGAGAGATGATCAGAAGTTCATGCGCCATTCCCTGAGCTGGCAGAAGGATGTTGGCGAAGATATAGCCATTGGCTACCGAGATGTGGTCTTTTCCACCCTCGATGAGCAAGAATGCCAGACTGTGCCGCCGAAGAAGAGGTCATATTGAGAGCATCATTGGTTGGGATCATAGCCATGTACATACACTTGACTAGTAATAGCCCAAGGAAAAGGGATACAAAGATGACATTCTAGGCTGCGCTTCGGTGGTTCTGCTCCGCCGCTACGGTCGGCCATCCACATCACAGCTGAACTTGAACTTGATTTTCTAGAGCAAAGATCAATTCAGTCTCCGTTCCATGAAATGCGCGTCCCTTTAATGTATTAGGATTGCTGCTCGTCGCCTGTCACGTCTCTATCCCCTAGAATCTCGTCATGTCTTCCAGAACACCTACCTTTGGCCGCATCATCGGTGACCTCCTCCGAACATCCAGACCTAGCTCATCATGCGACCATCTTCGCTTCCGGCAAGCATTCTGCAAATCCACCCGGCAATCGCGCCATGTCTCTACAGCAGCTCCTCAACTCTCTGAGATGGAAGTCGACGCAGAAAAGCCTCCGCGTTGGTCCCAAACGCCTCCAGCACTGAAAGCCCCCGTGCGCGTGCGACCGCCGCGGATACAAACACCTCTCAAGATCAACAAAGATCAGCGCAAGCTAGATGATTTCTATGTCAAGTTTTTGGGAAGAGACGGAGACAAAATGCTGTCAGAGGAGACCAAATGGCTAGCGGTCACGAACAAAAGTTTCGACGCTGGACGAAGAGGATTCAACGACCGGCTCGCTTTTTTCGGTCAGACCACTTCCTCCGCAGCTGCTCTATATGGTCTAATACTGATGAGGTGTAACAGGCAAGCGTGTACTCGAGCTCCAGTGCTCACTAGGACTGATAAGCGTCGCGGATGCCTCACGCTACCTAAAGAGCACGGAGCAGGATCCCTATGGGCGGCAACCTTTTCGACACCCTGCAACCGAGTCCATAGAGTGCCTTTTGGGGGGTGCTCATCATTGGTTCACAAGTCACAAGCAACTCTCGACTCTGGCAGAACAATACGGCTTACCGGAAGTGGTGCGGTGGCATCCCAGAGATGTACGTACTCGGCTTGAATCCACTGCTCGTCCGCTCTCACTAACCTCGCCGCAGCCCGAACGTCTTCAAGCATCTGGCTCTGAACTGGTCTACTCGCAAGCCATCCTCGCGATCATCGGCGCCCTGGCCCTGGAACAAGGCGGTGCCGTGGCGAATCAAATAGCAAAGGAAAAAGTGCTCGTGCCACTGGGGCTGAAATTAAATTGGAAACCCAAGGCAGAGCTTACGCAGCCGGCGCCATAAAGATCAGGAACCCTTTACTCTCGCATGTGTATTAACAGCTATCGGCACTATACCGTCATCATGGCATGTACAGAAAATAGAAGAAATGTCTGGGGCCTCTGACACCGCCTGAGCAACCGTCAAAAAAATATGCTCAGCCAGCTCTTATGGTCCCGTCCACGAAATAAAACTTCGATCGGTCTCCGCGTCTCTAAATCGCAAAGGTCGGCAACTGAGTAGAGCCATAAGACTGGGGACAGAATGTCCGCAATCTCAGGCAAGGATGCTGCATTGCACTGTCTTTCGGGCGCGTTGATATGGAAAGAAAGGAAAAAAGGAAGTTTGGGGAAATTCTTTTGTTTGGAGATATTGGAGCGGGCGAGGCTGTCGGCGACACTATTTGCTTGGCACGCCGTGGCACGTTACGGAGCTCACGTGCGACTCATCACGACGCGTATGCCGCTTTTATCAGCGACGTACCCTCCCTCTCATGTACCATCACAGTCACCACCTTGAGTCTTCACCAGGAATGGAAAGGAAATTACTGGCATGATGGCTCGGCGGGAGGCCGATCTGACAACATGCCATCGCACTGTATATGTTCAGCACTCAACCCCAGCCTCCTCGGTAGAAGGCACAACCAGCCAGATCACTACTCCTTGCGGGTAAACCTGGTTGACTTATGGTATCAAGCTACCTCGTACTTCGATGTGACTCCTGGCTTCATCCCTCGTCCCAGCCATTGCTGTCAAAAAGACCCTTTCTGTGCTATAACATGAGACTGCCCAGCGTGTCTCATCCTCTCAGCTGTTTACGCAATGACGATGGGCTGTCCTTCAACGTAGCCAGTGCCTTGGCCACGAGGCTCACCGTTCACACGGGTAGTAGCTGCTGGCCACGGCGTCACCGTGGGAGCGTACTGAGGCAGCATCGACTCGTCCTCGGGCAGCGTGACTTCATTGCTCACCACAGTGACCAGGAGGCCCCGTACATCGCCGCGATGAAGACGCGCTCCGCCCTTGTCCGTCACGCGCCAGTGCAGGTTCTGCTGCAGGTACGGGATCACATCCTCCGAGGCGATACCGTCGAGCTTGCCTGCCAGGTACCGCTCGACGAGGGCGATGGTGAGAGGAATCTGACCCGTCACCAGGATCTGCGCGTCCTGGCCCTCTCTGCATTTTCCGCAGCCGGTCTGCTCGTTCGTGCCAAAGGTCGAGAACATGGCCACGTGGCTGGGGTCCGCGAGGTAGAGGTACGAGTTTGCGTCGTCGGGGCTGTCGAGAAAGACGTGCACAGCAAAGTCCCCGCCCAAGGAGTGCTTCTCGGCCCGGATGTTGACGAGCCATTCCAAGTATTTATTGTTCTTGACCAGGTCGCCCAAGGAGCGTTCGGAAGGCAGAGTGACTTGGGCTGGTGCATCGGCCAGCACGGCTTGTGGTGCACTGCTCGCGGAGCCGTCTGCAGAGGCCGCCTCTGCCACGGGGGCTGGCTTCGGTGCCGCATCATGCGCCAGGAGAGCCTTTGCACGCAGCTGGAGCGTCTCGGTGTCAGCGGTGCGCGCCTTTGTGGACTTCTTCACGGTGTTCGCCAACGAGCCGGTCTTGTAGACCTTGTCCAGCTCCTGGTAGATCTTTTCCTTGGTGTCGAAAATCCAGCCTCGTGTTTCGGGATAGACGTAACCGAACGTCTTGGTGGTTCGGGAGTCCTTGGAGGTCCACATATCCCCTGCCTCGGAACGGGTGAAGGGGGTCAATGCCGTGTCGATGGTCTCGGTCGCATTGAATGGCGTTGACCATGTCCCACCACTGGAAGCCTGATTCTGCGTGGCAGCTTGCGCCGTGACATACTGGTTGGTCTGACCCTTGTCCCACAGGGCCTGCCAGATAGCATAAAGGCGGTCGATGTTGCTGTTCGCCATCAGTTTCCTGCCTTCCCAGTGACTTCGCGTAATGGCCATAGAACAGTGGAACACGGGAAACGAGACTTACGCATGGTGTAGCCAGAAGATAGGATCGAACGCAGCCACCTCTGTGTCGCCCATGTGCCCGCCTCCCCCGGTGTACACGTGGATCGCGTTATGGACATCCTCGAGGCTTCCCCAGTTTTCAAAACTTTGCCCTTTGTAGAAAAGGTTGGAGCTGACGGGCCCAAAGGAATCATAGGACTGGAGCAGAAAAAGCACACGCTCTGTCAGATTCTTGCCTTTCTTCCCGTCCCACTTTGAGGGGTCGGCAACGAACTCGACCAACTGGGCTTTCATTTTCGCTTCATCCTGTTTGGCAGAACGCTTGATCGGGTATCGAACAGTGGTTCCGATATCAAACTAAGGAAAACATCAGTGGCCTAGATACGTGAGAGGAAGCATGGCGACCGGAAGCAGGAGTCTGAGATACAGTCAACATTTGGAAGGCTACTGACCAAGTCGATCTGCTCCCCGTAGCTTTTGGCGACTTTGCCAAACGTATATCGGGCGAGGGGGTTTTCCTCCATTGGCGTTGTTTTACCACCACTCTTGGGGCGGATCACGTTGTGTTTGGTTCCTGCGAGGGCTTCCCAGGGGAATACGCTGGTGTCCTGGTCGGCGGGCAAGGCCCAATCCCAGTACGGAAGACGAAACGTCTGGGCGGCTTTGTGGTACTTGTCGTACCCTTCCTCTGCTGTGAACTCCTCGGCAACGGCTTGGACGTGGCGTCGAAGTTCGG
This sequence comes from Cladophialophora immunda, assembly GCF_000835495.1. NCBI lineage: Eukaryota > Fungi > Ascomycota > Eurotiomycetes > Chaetothyriales > Herpotrichiellaceae > Cladophialophora > Cladophialophora immunda. The sequence goes on along the minus strand of NW_015622543.1, from coordinate 2,126,228 downwards.
TCTAGCATGCATTAGGATGAGGCTGTTCTCATGCCGTGCCGGGCGGCAAGCCCTTGGGTGGCCTACCTCGAAAAGAGCCAGATATGGACGGTGCCAGGGGAGGAAGAGGATTGAGCTGTGGGTGCAAAAGCCTTCCCACTGGTTCCTGTTCGCGGGGGCGGGTTTCATCTTGTTGTTCCACCCTTTGTTCGGCCAGGTGGTGAATGGCTTGCCATGGATTCCTAACGGTGTGTGAGTAAATCTTGGAGCGACTCACAGCCTCTGCCTGGACAAACCTCCGATCTGAAAGTACGACAACGGATGATCTTCGTCGGTTTTGGTCTTGAATCTTTCCAGACCGAGAAGGAAGAGGTTCCATTCTTCAGGATGATTGCGACGCATGTCCCGGAGCTCCCGACGAACAGGAGGGTGATCTATAGCAGCGTGTCAGAGCCATCAGGGGAGATAGCCTTGCTGTTTTAGCAAGGCAACGGGAGATTGTAATCACCAGGGTCATCAACTGGGGAGCCTATGATCGCCACCGGCCCGGTAGTACCATCCGATGGAGTCTTTGGTGCCATATTTTGTAGCAATTCTGGATCTCAAGAATCTGGGTCGGTGGACAGAGCACTGGAAACTTGAAGGAAGTCGGACCGACTGATCTGGAAGTTGGAACTTCTCAAAGACTTGGAGGATGGTTCTGGTGCTTTTATACCCTTTCTTGAGGTCCGGCGTTCTAGGTCTCAAGGCCCAGAGGAACGGCCTCAGCTGGGTTCCTGGAGGAGCAGACAGTTCCAAAACATGAGGCTGGCTGAGGATGGGACATCCTCCCAGTCTCGCCCGTGCAGGGCTCGTGTGTCTCGGACCAACGCGACCACGAACTGCAGTGCGGCGCCGTTCGTGCAGACACTGTCAAGGCATTGAGATTCCAGCCGTTGGTGACGTGTCACTCTTCTGCCATCAGTGACATGCACCGATGCGGGCGTGCGTCTTGGTCCGTGATGAGAATGAAGCTTGTCGTTGCCCACCCGACCGGATGTATCCACACGAAAGAATCTCGACCAGGGGAAACCAAGGCCTGACTCGGCTACATGCACTCGGATTTTGCTGCTCATTACGACGCAAAGTAAGGACTGCAGTTCCGGCGTGATGGGATGAGCCGTCCGCATGGGCAGAGATGGACGAGAACGAGGCCCAAGAACAACGACAGACGAACACGAAGTGATATTGGCAGGACGCGACATAATTGGGTCGCTTCTGCCAGACCGCATGGACCCTCATGACCTTTTGGCTTTGGACTGGGCAACACTTGGCTTCAACCTGTCCGTTGAACTCTTCAACCCCCGATCAGGGACTTTCTCGTGTTCAGCTGGCCCAATTGGTAACTCTGCATGACTGAGTTCTTTCAAGTTGTACGGGGCACGGAGTACCTGGTTGAGGCGGGGACTGAACCGGGAGGCCTTGACAAGCCTCCGACTTCAACTGCACGATCTGCATCATCGACCATGCGGATTCCCTCAGCTCCAGGCCCAGATGCTCGCCACTCCCATGAACTTGGCTGGCGTAATGGGATGCGGCTGGCTGAACATACCTTTCCTCATCACTTGATCGCTCCTCAGCTCCAGGTCCAGATGCCGCTATTCTTATGAGAATGGTTGGCGCCATGGAATCCGGCTGGCTGAATATGCCTTCTCTCCTCACTTGATCGCTCCATTGGCGATCATTGGCACCAAGACTAGGTGAGACCTGGTCGAACTCGGGCGGGGTCATAATGTGATGACTTGGTAACAGGCAGTGTCGCTTCCACCTGTCTACATCTCCGTGGGAACATCAAGGCATATAAACGTGGGTGACCACTCGCCATCGGCCACGAATACGAAGTACCTGCTGGTAGCGACCTCTCAGATCTTCGTCTGCTCAAGATGGTTTCCATTTGGGCGAGAATCGTCGCTGTCTTCCACTTCATCCTTCTCTCTCCTCCTAAGGAAGAGGGGCCTGATCAACGGCCGCTGTCAGCCTCTGTACATGCGGCCTTTCCACCTCAGGTTACTGTGCAGGCCGACGATCACCAGGCTCCAACGCCGTTCCTGCCTCCTTCGGCACCACGTGCCTCGAATTTTACGTGTGAATATCCGGACTTGGACGGGTATACGTTTTGCTCGACATACGGCGACCGTTCCTGCTGGCTCAAGCACCCTGACCCCCAAAAACAAGTGTATGACATCAATACCGACTACGAGAATGTTTTCCCCAAAGGTAAAACCCGGCAAGTACGTGGAGCTTTACTGCCCTCCCACGGACTAAGCAATTGACTCCGCAACAGTACTATATCGAGGTTAACGAAAAGACCATCAGACCAGATGGGGTGGACCGCAAGGCTATGGTCGTAAATGATACTTATCCTGGACCCTGGATCGAAGCGTGTGTACATCTGAGTTGTGGCAGCCTCCATAGGCTTCTGAACTAACTGTGTGCAGCTGCTGGGGAGACTGGCTAGAAATCACGGTCAAGAACAATCTCAAGACCAATGGGACCACCATTCACTGGCATGGAATTCGCCAGCTGCACACGACAGCCAGTGATGGCGTGAACGGCATAACGCAGTGCCCTATCGCTCCCGGCGAGACCTACACTTATAGATTTAGAGCTATGCAGTATGGGACTACATGGTATCACAGCCACTATAGTCTGCAGTACGGAGAAGGCGTCCTGGGTCCGATGACTATCCACGGCCCAGCATCGGCAGATTACGACGAGGCACAGCCTCCGGTGCTGATGACCGACTGGACTCACGAGTCGTGGTATACAAAGTGGTGGGACAATGTCATCAATGGAAAAGCGAGACCGGAGCCCGACAACATCCTGGTCGGTGGCAAGGGCACTTGGCCAGCTAGCAAGCCCAGCAAGGGCTTTCGACTGGATTTCGTCAAGGGCACGCGGTATCTGCTTCGACTGATCAATACTTCGGTTGACACGTCTTTTGTTTTCTCGATAGACAATCACAAGATTCAGGTCATCGGCTCAGACCTCGTCCCCATCGTGCCATACATAACGGATCATGTGGTCGTTGGCATAGGTGAGTCGCCTCGGACCAACAACTACCTTGGCTGATCATGTGCACAGGCCAACGGTACCATATCATTGTTACCGCGAATCCCAGAGACGGTAAAGCCAATGCGACCTACTGGATTCGCACCCAGCCGGCTAAGGGCTGCGACCCGGGCGGGACGAGCAAGATAGACCCGCGAACCGGCATTGTCGTCTACAAAGACACAGAACCTGTTGACTACCCCGTCACTTTCGACACCACCTGTCGTGATGAACCGTACGACAAACTGGTTCCAATCCTCAAATGGACCGTGGGCCGGCCGTCCAACATCGCAGCCAACAGTCAGTTCGATATTGGGTTTGACCAAATCACGGCAGGCACGGAGTACCCTGCGAATCTAACCAGAGGCCGTTTCAACATGTACAGCGACACCATGTGGCTGAACTTCACCAACGTAACCCTGTCGCAAAACCTCAGTGCCCCGCAAGCCGCCTTCAATTCCCACTCTGTGGCTGTCAAGGAAAATTCGCAGAAGGATGATTGGGTCTATCTACTCGTCTCGGGCACGGGCATCCCGCGCAGTGGCCGCACGTATCTTCCCATCGCGCATCCTATCCACTTACACGGCCACGACTTCGCCATTCTGCAGCAGTCTACAAAGCCTTACCGGATCGGCGGGTTGGACCTGAAATTGGACAACCCTCCTCGGCGAGACGTGGCTTTCATGCCCAGGGATGGCTATCTCGTACTGGCGTTCAAGGCCGATAACCCGGGCGTTTGGCTGATGCACTGTATGTCTCCGCCGTCGGCACTTCACTCACCCGCTAACTCACAGACTTCAGGCCACATTGCGACCCACGCTTCAGGCGGATTGGCGATGCAGATCGTCGAGAATGGCAACCAAACCGTGCTTGATCCGTTCGACCAGAAGCAGCTGGCGCACACCTGCAAGAAATGGAAAGACTGGGCTTCGGACAAGGACCACCGCTTTCTGCAAGACGACTCTGGTATCTAACCGAGACAGTGAGAGGACGTGGGTTGCCCAAACTCGAACGTGGTAGATGGGGCAACTTGTGGACTTCCGTAACTGTCTGTACGCACGTACGCACTACGTAGGGTGGTAAAAAACTTACTGGTCGGAAAAAGAGCAGTGAGGAAGAAGGAAGGTCCTCGTAGATCCATTTACCCTTGTTCGCCTTAGAAGTCATGAAGGTAGTGGCCAGCAAAGTGGCGGGTATTGTCCTCGATACTACTCGCATACTTGAACCCCATGCCTGTGAGAAAATCAACCGCCTTGCCACCAGGCCCGGTGTAGGTATTCTCGACGAAACGGTGCTGCAGAAGATCAGCATTATGGCGGGTGCAAGTTCCATGCAAACGCTGGGTCACCTACCTGGTATGGCTTGTTCGTTTTGTCGTGGTAGAACGGGAAGCGCGTTGTCATTGCCTTGTCTTGACCGTATTGAAAGCTCCCATCCACCACGAAGGTGAAGTCCTTGCCGTCGTTCTTCTTCTGCCGGAATTCCTCGAGTTTGCTGGCTTGCGCGTAGATCTGGCCCTCTGCAGCGCCTGGTGATACAGTCAGCACCCGGGTGCCATTTTGCTGCCTGTGGGAGAAAGAGGACTCGCTGCCAGACTCGACGGTGTACTTGCACAACCAGTACTCTTCGGTCCTCGACATCATCGTTTGCGACCAATGGACGGTGGCTTTCTCGCCATTGGCGCCGCCCAGAGATTCGCTCGGTACATGGATGGTGTCGCATTTGTTAACAAGATGGGCCGTCGTGCAAATTGCTTCCGATGTATGAAGAAGAAAGGTTGGAATTGGTTGAGAGGAGAAGTTGTGATGATGGATCGAAATCCCTGACGAAGTAGATCAGGCCACCTCTGTATACATGGACTCCCCGCTCTGGAGTCTGGACTATGCTCTTCACTATCGGGACGATGTTGAGAACCCATGTTGACTGGGTAGCTGTGCAAAGTGCCTGGCGCGTGGCTTCCTGCAGGAACAGTATTTTGGAGGAGAGAGTTGATTGGTTCCATAACACACTCACTAGCCGCTTGCACAATCTTCATACCCCGATCAGACCAACCGGAGCGCGCCTTCTCCACATGTCCTGTTTCCCGAGAGGGTTTGCACAGTCTCGCCGCCTGAATATATTCATGTCTGGTTGAGAGACTAAAAGTGCCAAATAGACAGCTAGCCGGGCGGCCGAGACGTGGATAGAGGAGGAGGTCTAAGAGCGTGGCTGTACGTCACTCAGTGGATATGTCCACATACAGCTCGTCCTGCACATTTTTCAGGATCCTCGCTGATAGGAGATATTTGGCAGCGATAGCCTGGTCAAAGGAGCATTGCACTCAGCAAGGCACACATATTCCAAGCTGAATCAAGCAGTCTGCCATCTGCGCAATTCCTTTGTACAAACAGAATCTGGGTTTGCCACGATGATAGCATCGTTTGGAGCGGGACGTAAAGATGAGCGGTTCGCTGACGCTGCAGCTCGCATGAAGGGTTTCTTGACTAGCTGCAATGCCGCCCATCTCGTGGCGAAACACCTGCAAGATTCCTGGTACCCAACACATGGCCTGAGGGACTGTAATCTTTCTGAGCGAGGTGAGACTTCGGCCACTACTCTCTCAATTGGTTAATCTCTCAATTGGTATTCCAGCCCAACAACATCGCCTCCTACCTTGCCACATCCTTCTGACTGGCTGAGAGTACCCTGGATCAGTTATGGATTGGACGCAACTTTCTCTCGGCCACCCTCCGACTGACACAGTCTGGTCACTATGTGATCGATCCACTTCAGGATGGCTCAACATCCATCGTGTCTGATGCTGGAGAGATATGTTGCCTCACAGAACAGAAAGCTGTCCTCTAGACTTGATCTCTGTATCCTCCCATCTGAAATAAGGCGGAACGTCGGGTTTGTGTGTGAGATCGCGTGGCCACACAGCTGAGGAATCTTCAAAGTTTCTGTCGCGGCCGGCGAAAAGGTAGTTACGCGCACAGGATCATAGCGGTTAATATTGGCTGGTGATGGTACATTCGGCGCTTCTTCGTCCGTAAGTATTCTCCTGGTGGATAGAGGACGTGTGGTGGGATGCTCGCAGAGGCCTTGTAGCTCCCCAAAACTGTGATCAGGCTTAATGTGAGCGATTAGCAGGTTCTGATGCGGAAGGACAGGCGGGCGGCAGTAGAGGTGAAATGTTTGTGTCATACCTATAGTCGATACATCTCGGTGCATTTTCGTGCGGCAGAAGACGCTTTCAGGGGAGAAAGCCGCTTTTCACAGTGGCACGAGGCTGCACAAGGCTGCACAAGGCTGCGCAGCAAGCCCCATTTTCGCGAGGCTGAGACACGTGTCGGGTCTGGTACAATGTGGGATGGTCTCCGCCTGCGGAGGTAAACGTAAACGTAAACGACTTCAAATCCACGTAAATAATTATTTCGCGTCTGCCACCACTTCCCCTCCACCACATCCTCTTCAAGCCAATGCGCTCTTTCTCTCATCCGTCAACTTAGCCTTTGCATCATCTCATTCGAATCTGCCTGCTTCTCCACCTCGACCCTTCCTCCTCTCGGAGATTCCAGGCACCATGGCGTCCGCGGTGTTCTTCCTCGACTTGAAGGGCAAGGTGAGCGAGAAGAACGAGTCTGGGCAAGATGACATGGAATGCTGACCAACCCAGACTCTTCTCGCTCGCAACTATCGTGGTGACATTCCCATGTCTGCCGTCGAGAAATTCCCAATCCTTCTTTCCGAAGCCGAGGAGGAGTCGTCTGCAGTCCCGCCATGTTTCTCTGATGAGGGCATCAATGTTGGTCGCCGGTATCCTCGATGAATACGATTCCAGCTAACTCCTCTGTAGTACCTTTACATCCGCCACAACAATCTCTACCTCCTCGCTCTCACCAAACGCAACACCAATGCAGCAGAGATCCTGTTGTTCCTCCATAAGATTGTCGAGGTCTTCACCGAGTACTTCAAAGAGCTAGAAGAGGAGTCAATCCGAGACAATTTCGTCATCATCTATGAGCTGCTGGACGAAATGATGGACTTTGGTTACCCTCAAACCACCGAGTCAAAGATCCTTCAGGAATACATCACCCAAGAGTCGCACAAGCTCGAGGTGCAGGCCCGCCCTCCTATTGCCGTCACCAATGCCGTCTCTTGGAGAAGCGAAGGCATCAGATACCGTAAGAATGAGGTGTTCCTTGACGTGATCGAGTCTCTTAATCTCTTGGTGTCCTCCACTGGCAACGTCCTCCGATCTGAGATTCTGGGTGCAATTAAGATGAAGTGCTATCTTTCCGGCATGCCAGAACTCCGACTCGGATTGAATGATAAGGTCATGTTCGAAACCACTGGAAGATCCACGCGAGGCAAGGCTGTCGAAATGGAAGACGTCAAGTTCCACCAGTGTGTGAGATTATCCCGCTTCGAGAACGATCGTACCATCAGCTTCATCCCACCGGATGGAGAGTTCGAGCTGATGAGTTACCGACTCAATACCGCAGTCAAGCCACTCATCTGGGTCGAGTGTGTTGTGGAATCCCATTCAGGTTCAAGAATTGAATACATGTTGAAAGCCAAGGCTCAGTTCAAGAGAAGATCGACTGCCAACAACGTTGAGATTAGCATTCCCGTCCCTGATGATGCCGATACTCCAAGATTTCGAACTAACATTGGATCTGTGCACTATGCGCCAGAGAAATCTGCAATCGTCTGGAAGATCAAACAGTTCGGTGGCGGTAAGGAATTCCTTATGCGAGCAGAACTGGGCCTTCCTAGTGTCAAGGGAGACGACGAGCGTGGTGGCGGCATGACCGGCGGTTTTGGTGGCAGCATGGGTGGCATCACAGGAGAAGGAAAGGCCAAGAGACCCATCAACGTCAAGTTCGAGATTCCTTACTTCACCACCAGTGGTATCCAGGTGCGATACTTGAAGATCATTGAGCCAAAGGTATGTGACCCTCCTATCATTGTCACAGATAGACCCTAACGACACACAGCTGCAATATCCATCCCTCCCATGGGTCCGCTACATCACACAGTCCGGAGACATCGCAGTCCGCTTGCCAGACGTGCAGGGAGGTTGAACCCTTAAAAGAGCGACATGTCGGACTTCGATATGCCGCTTCTCTTTGTAATAGTGATACCAACCACTTGGCGAAGACTACTCTCGACGTAAAGCAGCGGGATTCCTGCTGGCCTCATGAATGCTGCTTCCAAGCTACCTGTGAAGATCTCGCTCAACCTGCCAGGCTCGATATTGCCTTGGCGAAGAAAAAACAACAAAAATATTTCACAAAGCGAGATGATTCTTGGACGCACGCCTGGACGAAAGCCACGAATTGGAGGATGAAGGCTTTCATATCCACTTGGTCGACCTCCTGGAATCACACACGAACGATAACAACTGAGCTTCACACACAGACTTCTAAGACACCAAAAAAAAGAAACAACCAGTCCGCTGCATGGGACGCACCACACCGATGGATGGGCGCAGAACGGCAGAAGGGGTTGAATGTCCAGAGTAACTGACCAATCGACTATTCAGTTCTATGTGTGGTTCACGATGTCTGTTCGTCTCTTGAGACTGAACTGTGTCTTGTCTAGGTGAATGGCTCTGACGAGCACGACTGCATCTGTGGCCATGAAGAAACACATCCAGATGAGTAGCCCTTCGTGGGCGAAATATGTCGAGATGAGTATCCGTAGAACGAACCAGTCTAGATAATCCTCCAAAACAAATGATAACTCCAATCAAAGCACCTTCTTTCCATTGTCTGACACCTGCTGTACTTTTCTGTCTGAAAGTCTTAGTCCAGGGCGCGTGCAGACCGTGTCTTCTGTTGTATTCACCGCCTTGTAACCAAGAAATGTGCCGACAAGGTTTCCTGTGGATTTCCTCACTCAACAGTTGACGTCACCGATCAGCCTGCACCATCGGGCCTTTTTGCAGTGTGGGCCATAATTTTTTAAATTCTCCCAAACATACTCGCCCAAAGCACCTCGTCTCAATCTCGACAATCGCGGCACCTTTCTTGCCGATCATCGCTTCTTTCCCCCCTTGGGTCCCTTGAGCAAACATTCTCAATCAATTGACTCCAAGGCTTAGAGCCGGCTTTACAGTTCCCAGAAGATAATCGGGACCGCCTGGGGAACAATGCCCTCCACAACCCTCCCCACACCCACGCCCGATGAACTCGACGACCTCATCTACTTCACACGCACAGGCGACCTGGCAAGTCTAATGTCCCTAGTTGCGCAACTGTGCAGCACACACCACTGCCCCCCGTCGGTGCTGCTCGCCTCGTCCATCGACATCGATGCGGACGGCCTGGGCTCACAGTCCTCTCTGCTCCACTACCCCGCCGCAAACGGGAATCTCGAAATCATAACGCACCTCCTGTCGCTGCTCGCACCGTCCGAGTCGCTAGGCACCTCCCCCTCGGCGACGACCGCCGACAAATCCGCGCCCTCGCTCGTCAATCACAGAAATGTGTCGGGAAACACTCCCTTGCATTGGGCGGCGCTGAACGGGCACTTGGAGGTGGTTCAGGCACTGGTGAAGGCGGGCGCGGATCCGACGATCGTCAACGAGGCCGGGCGAGATGCCGTGGTGGAGGCGGAGATGAGCTCGAAGGACGGAGCAAAGGAATGTGCCGAGTGGATGCTGAGGCACTGCGAGGGACTCGAAAAAGGCGTCACTGACGGCGGCGTTGGCGAGGATGGCAGTGGCAGTGGCAGTCAGGAGGTGGAAGAAGACGCGAAAGAGGAGGGCCACAACATGGAGAGCGTCCACCTGGATGAAGGTCCCGAGAAGTCTGAAACTACGGTGACGAACGGGGAGCAAAAAGAGACGTGATCGGTCATCGAGAAGGAGAAGCGAGAAGTATCTTTTGGACTGCGCCCTAAGAGCGAGCCATTTGGGAACATCTCGAGATATCCATCCCCCGCGATCGTTTACCCCCGGAGGAACATGCAATTACCAGACAGGGCGAAGAAAAAGTCCCGGAGAGGACTCGATTGCGATTCTGGAAAAGCCCCCCCACAGACACCCTCTCATGCATCAACGGTGTGCGAATGCAGAAGCCAGCTTTTTTACTCCCCACGAAACATCTCATGTCAAAGGATACCGGTTCCAACAATTCCCAGGTCAAAAGACAGCCACGAAATTCACCTCCAGTGTTCCAACCGTTGTTCTGGCCCTAGTCGGTCAACGGTATACAATGGCACTGCAATCCCTCCTTGCCAGCGAGAGTGCAGTAGGCGGTGATGCAGGTTTTCCCAGTATCCACATCCACCACGCAGCGCTGGTCAACGCAAATACCGGTGTTCACGCGCTACAATACCCCGAAGAAGGTCTGTCAGCTCAAGTTCTCTTTTCCCAAAATACTGGATTGGACACTGGAAACAAATCATATCATGGAGGCCTTTAGGCGCATAGACGAGGCAGATCTCCCGGGCAAGGAAAAGAGCCAAAGATGCAGGTTCTAGGACAGAACTATGGACGAACCTTTACAAGCTTATCATCTCGCAGCGGAGGAGCACAAATCTCCTCAACGGTGGCGGGGACGGGCGTGGCCAATGCGACAGGGAGGACGAGCGCAAGGCTGGCGAGGAGGAAGTTGCTGAAACGCATTTTCGATGTGGGTGCGTGGGCGGGTTGTCTTCAAAGACGAGAGGTAGGAACAGGGCACCGCGACAACTTCCGTTGGCTTTTTAGGAGAACTTGGAGGGTGGCCAGGCGGCGAAAGAAAGTCGGCGTCCGAAATATCCAGGTTCGACACGGACCTTCTCCTGTCTTTGTTCTTTGCTTGTTCTTGCAGCAGACCGGGACAGCGGCGAAGCGGTTTCGTCGTCGAATTTTAGTATTTGCGAGAGCCAGGCGCAGCGTGGACTTGGGAAGTGAGAGTCTGAACGGAGGGTCTTATTCCTCTTTTCAATGCGCCCACCCCGAAGCATCGCGGTTGAGCTCATCTTATATACCCTGACCTCACCCTAGCTCACCTCACCTCACCTCACCTTGTGCGGTCTCGCCTCACCTGACGGCCTCAGCTACAGAGCTTCGAGAAAGAGCTGCGTGCCTCACATCATTCCAACCTTGCCGGCGATTGGAGGGCGGACCTATACGAAGTCGCGCAGGCCGGAAGATTTTAAGCTTACGATCACGAGCTCCCCCATCGGGCAATCGTTCTTTTCGCTCTTGACATTCCCCTTTGCCTGTGATGGCGGTGGCTGGCCTGCATTGACGCGCGCCCCCTTTGATGCATCCTAGTAAACGACAGAGAAGAAAAAATTCGTCAGTCATCCCGTCAAGGCAACCGGTCAGCTCTTTCTCATTTTCGCGATCCAACTGTGGCCGAACACGCAACTCGCTCTGCCACCCCTCCCACCATTCGCTGGGATTGCGCAACCTCGTATTTTGGTTCGTCAACGTTTTTCGCCCGCGCCCAGGGTTCCCGAAAGGGAGGTCTGATCGGTGACGGTGTTTCGTTGGCTGTTACGGCATACAGAGATTTTGCCTTCCCCCTTCAGTCAGCCATCGATCGGATGGGTATGGGGGAGCCCTGGATTTGGCTTTGTCAACCCGCGTCAGAAGGTGTCTGGACTCCCGTATGGATGGATGGGGAACTGGGTTTTCGGCCGCTGACACACGGTTGGTTGGAAGGCAGGCCACGGCTGAAAAAAAAAAGGGCTCTTGTTCTTGGGTGAAGCGAGCCGACAATTGTAGGTTATAAAATTAGCCAGACTGCCCCGTCCAGGTAGACCTTTGTAGACGAGGCGAGAACAAGGCCTGCAAAATTAGCCAGCTACTGTAGCCATTCGAAGTCGGGGGTGGTTGTTCATCGCCCTCACTGATGCGGAATGCGTTCGAACGACGACATATGGATGGCCCCATCTGGCATCTGGCGATCTGGGCCGAGGCTGGACACCCCGACTGCGAGCGAAAGCGGAAAGCGTTTGAATCCCTGGCCGCCCACCCGGTGCGAGCCCAAGGGTCGATGCGCGGCCCAATCAAAGAGTTCTGGGTTGTCAGAGCCTCGTGTTCAGGCCCATCGCCAGACAATCGACATTTGATGGCTTACCTGAGGTAAGCTTTTCTCTCGCCGGCAAAGCAAAGGCGAAGGCAATAGATGGTGCCAAGGGGTGGATGACTGCCCAGCTCCTGCTGGACAGCTGGCAAAAAAATGCAATCATCATGCCATGCCATGCGATAGGATGTGCAAGTCGTCCCATTCTTTCCCGGGGGCTTTTCACCTGTGCGCGTTCTTGTTGGGTGGTAGTTTGTGTTGGCGCTGCAAACGTGGTTCGACCATGGTCATGGGTTGCCCAACATTCTACGGGGTACTGTACCGCTACGAGTCTGGGATGAGAGAGGCCGTAAGGCTGGAAGCTGACCCCCAGGATTGGGGATCATCGGATCGTCAGATCATCAGGGTCATCAAGTCATTATCGTCATCATCATTGCTATCCTCATTATTGAGATTATCATCTTTTGTGTCCGCCACTGCTCTTGCATGCTAGAAGTACGGGCATTGTGCGGACGGCCATGGCACAGAGCTGACAAGCTGACTCGGCCTCCGACTGAGCCTGGACCTGGGCTGGGCCTGATATCTTGCTCTCCAGATCAAGGCTGGTTGTCATTTTGTGACAGCGTCGTATAGTTCTCCGCCTTCTTTTTTCGGTACTACGGGGTCTTTCTTTTTTAGACGAAGAAGGTTCCAGCAACCATCTGCTTCCCACGACCCATGCTCCCGGTGTCAGTAGATTGTCTGGCGTTCAAATTCTAGACTCTCGGGGATGAATAACTCAGGCAATAGTCCCATGACGCCCTCGTGCGGCTCTCCGCGCTTGTCGTCTCGCCGGCCCATGGATAGAAAGCTGACGGTAGTGTGAGTAGAGCCTAGGTATCGTCAGCATCCAAATTTGTTTGTGCGGACGAATTCCACCTACGGTTCAACGACGTGCGATTGAAAGCTCTGGAGCTCTTCCATCCTCACCCTGTCAGGAGTGATGCCTTGCTGGAGGCAATAATCCATAGCGTCGGTGTAGTCCTGGCCCATTTCTCGGCGAATCTTTCTGTTGATAGCTCGCCTGTCCAGAACCTTTGTCCTTTCGGGGTTCTCGACGTCGAGCTCCTCGTCGATCATGATTCCCTTGACGGGGTATAGGACGACGTCCGGGACCGGGAACCCCAGAGCAATTTCTACCAGAAGCACCCCTAGCCTCCGTATATGCATGTTCCGGATCTCCTCTTCACACCACTGTCGTGTATTCCCAACGTCCCCGGTATCCACATCAATATGGGGGACCTTCCCGAACCGGGCGCGGAACGTGGTTCTCAAGTCAGCAGTCTCGGTGCGATAGACGCAGCAACTACACAGCTTCGAAAACCAGTTTGTTTTCAGGAACAACAGAGCCCACTCGGCCAGCTCGTAGGCGAGTCTCCACCTTTCTTCGGACTTGAACGGTCCGTGCAGTTCTTCCTCGTAGTTGACCTTGTGGATGGCCATGAACGTCCTCAGGCACTGGATTTGCAGATCGTCTCCCACCCCACTTCTCCCTTCCAGTCTCTCCAGGACAAAAGCCGGGACGCCTTGACGTGCTTGGAACCAAAAGGACATATTATGGCCCCGATTGGGAGGCCGGGTCAAATCACAGATCACGGCGTCGAAGCTCTGGTGCTGCTGCCGCCCAATGGTCGGGACGGCTTCCTGGTTTTCTGATGGTATCTTGCATGAGAAGTCGATGGGGATATCGTCCGAGCCTAGGACTGACAACAAGCAGAAGTTGTACTGGAAAGAATTTGAATTTTCCTGGGCGGCGAGAGACAGAATCTCCATCCGGCGAGCGGGATCAGTTCGATGGTCCAGATAGAGGTCGATAGCGTGGCTTTCGATGCCGAGTAATGTCGCCCCCAGTATGGAAGACGCATGCGAATAGCGATCGGCGACTCGGGTGAGGATAAAGCTCGTCGAAACGATGTCGACTCTCTCCTTCCATTCGGATTCATCATCCAAGGAGTTGTTGACCTTGAAGAATTCCGTCGAAGCGTCAAGCAGCAAATCTAACCATTTCTCCGACAGTTCGAGAGACTTGCCAAACCTTGGCCATTTGTAAAGTGCCCTCCCGACCCTTCGGATGAGGTTGACCTTGCTCCTGTACATGCTTTGGAATGCTTGGAGCCTCTCCATTTCCTGCTGTTCATCATAAGCACTGGCCTCGGCAGAGCGTTGATCCACGCGTCCTGTCCTTCTATCGCCTCCTTTTCTGTACTCAGACTCAAATTCGCGATGTAAGTCGGCACCCTTGCCATGTAACAGATTCAGCAACTGAAGGATCTTCTGCCGTCCATCGGGACTCCAGTATGAATCGTAGAGCTCCAGGGGCATTCCATCACGAATTCTCCAAAACTCTTTCCAGTTTTCCATGCGCGACGATAGTATTATCAGGCGGATCTCCGCTGCGACGAGGCCATCCGTATCGTTGCGGACGGCATCAGCGTCGTTAAGGATGGTGGATATCAAGTTCTTGACCAGCACGACGAAACCAATGAAGCCGGTGATAGCTGTGGCAATAGACAGCGGCTCGACCATCTTGGATCATGGCCATTACCGGAATGTCTACCTCGATAGTCGGAACAGAAAGAATGGATGGGGGTCCCCAGCCATGCTGAAAGATGAGGCTGAAAATGGCGGGGTTCTCTGCTGCAGAGCACTGGCTCCCTGGTGTCATCGTCTCAGAACCTTCAACATACGAGGAAAATTGAATTTGAAGAACAGGTTCTCGCAAGCTCATTCTTGAATAACAGAACAGCGCATCATGGCTTGCCATCAACCTCTCCTTCGCAGGCACGCAGGTTAACAGATGAAATTAGGTAGATAAAGTCAAACCAGCATGGTGGTGGATGAGACGCAAATACTCCGCCGTAGGTGGGGTAGTAACTCCTGCTCAGATCGACGGGCCGAAACTCTCTTGAGTCTCCCAGATGCAAGGCCTCCTCATACCAACACTTCAAATAAGCACCACTATCCAGGTTTCAGACATTGCTTTGGGCCAACACCCAGGAGGAGAGAATGCTTTGGTTCACATTTGCAGCAAGCTGAAAGTAAAACCATCAGCCTGAGATCCGGTTCTTCGTTTGTACGCCTAAGGCTGCGTCACTTTGACCTTAGGACCGTCGTCCATTCCATGAAGCCTCAACCATGAACCGCTTCGCTTGTCCTCCATGAATCCGAAGGCCGAATTGAATACGCTTGTCCTGACTGAGTCACCGCCTCGGCCACAATGACTTCCACTACCAACGCTTTACAGGACTGTTACAACAGCCTTATCGCCAAAATCGAAGATTTTCTAGATGACGTCGCGCTTGAAGCACCTGCTGCCGCGTCTACAAGGGCGTCGACTTGGCTGGAAAATCTGCTGGCTGGACTCGACTCTTGGGGTGTCGACATCCGGGCAAGCGATGGTTCACTGGCACTCATCGAGAATAGTCCTGTGGGCTTCGAAGTGAGATCAATCCTGCTGGAGATTGATCACGACCTTTCAAGTCCCAGCAGCATTATTACTGCGTTTACGCCGCTAAAGCCTCCCTCTGAAACGCCTGATATTAAGCCTGATTCAGGAGACAAGACTAAAATTCACTCCATCTCGAGCGCGTTGGGGAATCTGCGTGACTTGGCAAATCCCATTCGCCTGGTACTGGTAACTACGCACTCGACAGGTCCATATGAAGTCTTGAAGTCTCGAATTGATGATATTTCTGCAAAGTACCAAAACTCAGCTTCACAGCCGTTGGATGGTGGCGGGAATGTCACTCGGGATCAACTAGAAAATGAGATGGCTAAAATCGAGATACCACTCAGACCTTCCACTGAGTACTTGGAAGGCGCGAAAGATTCTATTCCCAGTCCTCGGCCCACGATCAAACCTGGCCAAGCGCTTTGTACCCTCATAATCACATCCTACCAGAAGCCGCTGGCTCAGATCGAGGATCTAATAGTAGAATATGCAGAAGAGACAGCTTTCGAAAAGCTGAGCGCGACAGCGACGGAGTGGCTGACAGCGCACACCAGGGGTCCAGACGAAGTCTTCTATCTGAAAGCAGGCCAGATTAAGTTAGTCCGAGATGACACCAACACCGTGGCATTTCGTGGCATACTGGAGAGTGAACGAGAATGGGAGGAACACTTTCCAAGGAGGATTTATCAGTTTCTCGGCAGCAATGGCAACGTACGCTTCCATCTGGAGATTGAGTGGGAATATTCGAGCCTCCAGGTTAAGCCCGTACATGGTCTGCCCTACAAGGATATTATCCGCAGCGCCATTCGGGACAAAATGCGAAAGAACTGGCAAGGCAACAAATATGTCCCCCAAAAAGATCTCGATCGCATTATGACGCAAGAAACAATATCGAAATTGATCCGTGAGGACGGCACCCTCAATGACGCCGAGTTCTTCCAACTTACTGGTGAGAAGAGGTTGGAGGAGGAAACCTTCACTGATCTCATTAAGTTGATAAGGCTCCAGGGAGCAGGCTTGTTCGCCTTTTGTGTGTATGCAGATTTACCACTTGTCTTCTTCTACTGGATGTGGAAGCAGGGACTCAGAGATACGAATCTGCCTCTCAGCGAAAGCGATTTGCCTGATAAACAGTATCGCACCAATTCCACCATAGCCTTTCCGGATTCTGGCGGGTTTGCGCCTCACATGTTTGCGAGAAATGAAATGGAAGGCTTGAGGCATTTCCATCTCCGGCATGACGCAGTGGTGCCAATCCTACTTGACGAGGATAGGTTTGATCATATCCTCGGAGAGGGAAGCTTGTGGAAAGTGTACAAAGTCCATATTGACGGAGACCACCATTCGTTTTCACCTTTCCGAGGCCAGCCTTTTGTTCTCAAGGCATTTCGCGAGCCAAGAGCGACTGCTCAAATGGATGTCGACAATGTGTCTAGTACCCTCAACAGGCACGCCGAGGTATCGCACCCCAACATCACGACCCATCTGGCCTCATGGGACCAAGATAGATGCTATTACATGTTGTTCCGCTGTGCAGACTGTAGTCTCAGGAAATACATGAAAGGACCGCCCCCCGTGTTGACGAAATCAAATCTACTATCCCTACTGTGTCAGATGAGGGGATTGGCCGATGGACTGAGATACATTCACAATCTAGCGCCATCAAACCTGGTACCGGATCTTGTTGATGAGAAGGGCAAGAACAAGCCGGGCCGGCGTCGTCAAGCTTGTTTTCATCATGACTTGAAACCTGCCAATATCTTGGTGACTGTCAACCCGGACGACGGTGACTTGTTGTTCTCAATCAGTGATTTTGGAACGAGAAGAATTGGACAGATTCTCCAGGACTCTGCTCGGCGCAGGCTTTCCAAAAACCCTCTATCCGATAGCGTTGTTCCTGCCTATGGTGCACCAGATGCTCTGTTGGAAGGGAGAGCATCTCGACCATATGACCTGTGGTCCATGGGCTGTATTTTTTTGGAGCTCTTGACATGGATCGTGGGACTTGAAGAAGAAGGCGTTGAAAACTTTGCCAAGAGGCGGAGGGAGGACAGTCCACCTTTTAGAGGCGATTTCCGCTTATCATTCTGGGATCAGGATCAAAGTCGCAACGTTTATCTCAAGCCTTCGGTCGAACGACAGCTGCGACTTCTCAAAGACCATTGCGAAGGCTGGGGAGTCTTTCCAGAACTGGTGCGCGTGGTCTGTAGGTTGCTCAATGTCCAACCGCGCCGCCGCCCCGATGCCTCTCAACTGGTGAATGCTCTTGATGCGATCCTGATTCAAGCTAGGCGGGACTTGAGAAATGAGACTTTCTACCTTGGCGGCCCTTCAGCTAGATCTCAAATCGTCATTGCGTCCTTCTACAACACCGGCTCGGATGACGGCTCACGACGGTCCAGCATTGACGCTGGCCCGCATAGAGCACAATATGGGACGCCATTTCCCGACATCAGGGAAAGGCCCGACATTGAGGGGGTGGGGCAGTGGGTGGCTAGCCTCATCCCTGAGGACGTCGTGAGTCTATCCTATGCCGGATTTCACCAAGTCGTCGCCGACCCGCCAGCCGTTGACGACAAGGGCTGACACGTTTTCTTTACCATATGTCCGCATATTCAAACTTGTGGTGGGACACAGCACCAGGCTCTCTGTGTTGGATTTAGTGTAACTTTGGAGGTAATGGGGCTTTCGACATCTTGTACAATATAGGGATGCTTGTAGGACCCAGAGTCACGAGGAGAGGAGGAAGCATCCATATCGTGACGTCTAAGGCGCGGCTTTCTGGGCCACAACTGGCTGCACTTTTCCCAACCACGCCGCTGTGCCTTTTTCCTACGACTTGCAGTTCTGAGAGAGTCTGTTTCAAGCTTGTCACTCTAGGTTTACGGACAATTTACATTTTTCCAACTATGTGGCCCCGTCGCCATGAGGTCTCCAGGTCTCCTCGCACGTCCCGTGTTGCCAGCCTCGCCTCGTCCACCCCCCGCTAATCCCCCTTCCCGGGGTACGTATTGTATTCTCGACGGCCCCCTTGCCCCCCGTCCTTCCCACCTTCTCACCACCCCTCGCGTCTGATCAACCGGACACGGACATCCTTCTTCGGATTCACCGCGCCGGCACCGATCTTTCGGCCCGGGTGAAGCCATCTTCCGCCGTCACTGACGGGGACCATGTCCCACTGCATGACCAGCGCGGCGGCGAAGAGGACGACCTCGCGCTCGGCGAACGTCTTGCCCTTGCACATCTGCTTGCCGCCGCCCCAGACCTTCATCGTGCCGTACTCGACCCGGACATCCGCGTTTCCATTGACACCACCACCGTCGCCGTTGAGTTGACCGCTCTCGTCTTTCTCTGCCTGCTGACTTTCCTTGGCCCAGAATCGGCGCGGGTCAAACCGCCCCGGGTCGCGAAAGTACTTGTCGTCGCTCTGGTGCACGCCGTGCGGGAGGCAGATGTACTCGCCCTTGCGCAGCAGCCAGCTCTGCGGCGCGGGCTTGCGCAGCAGGCGGGCGTCCTCGGCGCTCTCCGACACCACAAAGTCGTCCTCGACCATCTTGTACGACATGCTCGCGGCCTCGAGGCGCATCGTCTCGAAGAACGCGCCCTTGAGGAGCGGGCACTTGCCCCACAGCGCGGCCATGTCGATGTCCAGCCGGGGGGCCTCCTTGATCGGGAGGCCCGAGGGGGCCGGCTCGCGGAGCCGCACGTGGGGCGCGATCTCGGCCCGGATCTCCTGCAGCAGGGAAGGCGTCGAGAAGATGTACCACGTCATCCAGAAGATGACGGGGTTGGCGTTGATGTTCATGGCCCACAGGATGGCGGCGTTGCCGGTCGCGTAGCCTCGTGGCGCGGACCCCCCAGCGCGGAACGCCTTGGCCCGGTCGACGATCACGGACGACACGTCCGACATGTCGTCCCATCGACTTCCGGGGTCCTGGCCGTCGAGGTACTTGAAGAGCGCCTCGTGGTGCTCCTGGACCGCCTGGATGATGCGCTCCCGCGCCTGCGCCGGCCCGCCCATGCCGGGCAACCACGACGGCGCCCCGGCCATGAAGAGGTTGAACTGCGAGTCCATTTCCCACAGGTCGGGCATGATGTTTGGGTAGTTCTCCATGAAGTTCCGCCCGAACAGGACCGTGGTGGCGATGTCGCCGACGAAATACCGCAGGAGGGGGAACAGACTGGCCTCGGCCACCAGCGCGTTGTCGCCGTCGCCGCGTGATATGACTTCCACGCCGCCCTGGCGCTCCCAGATACTTTGGTCCACGGGGCTTTGTGCCCCGGAGACCAGGTTCCACGTCCTCTCCGCGACCATGTCGACCGTGCCGCTGATGGCCGAGGTGACGAAGCTCTCGCGCAGCATGCCGGACAAGACCCCGTGGATGTTGCCCCACAGGTGGTCGGGGTCGATGGCCTTGATCGCCCCACGGTCGTCCCAGAAGTTCTTCATCGTGTGGTAGATGAAGTCGTTCATCGTGATCGGGCTTGTCCGGTCGATCAGGATCTGCTTGGCGATGCTGGGTACCGTGACCACGTTGTGTTTGGAGTTGGCCATCTTCAGGGCGTAGATAGACGCATTGGGCCCCAGCGAGCGCGCCGCCCGCGTCAGGAAGTCCGTCCCGCCCGCCACGAACGAGAAGGCGTGCCCGATCCAGGGAATCCAGTATGGGAGAACGGGCACGGTTCGAGGCCCGTGCGGGCCGCGGTCGGCAGCTTGTTTCAGGACCGTGGAGCGGAACTGGAGACCTGAGACGATGCGGGTGACGACGCAGACGACGAAGAGGATGGCGAAGACGGTTTGGATGGGATGTTGGATGCTCTCCGTCAGGGTATGTTGAAGAAAGGAGGAGCTTCGCTCCTGTTGGGAGATGTCCATCTTTGTGCGAGAGGCAGTCAGCGCTATCTTTCCTTTCAATCCAGCAGACAGCTGCAGAAGACAAGAAGTCTGGGGAATTTATCGACGACGGTCTGGCTGATTGTTTCTTAAATGAATTTCTTTTCTCCCAATCCAGAATCAATGAGATGCGACAATTGTCACGGATGCGCCGTGGCCGTTGCCCGTTTGAACACGGCGACAAGTTCTCGTATGGCAATAGAGTGTCTCCCCCCCCTGAAATCGAAGTCGAGCTCGAGCTGGTCAGATTGCAGCGAGTGACAAAGACTTAACGCGGTGCGTGTGCGTCGTGCCCTAGTCCTCTTGTGGCCCTGGATTCACGCATGCTGGAGGAATCCTCAAAAGCCTCCTATCGCGGCCATGTGTGCGTGCCGAGGACTCGTATATGTGGAGGTAGAAAGAGGGACGTGGGAAGCCTGACGCGTTGGTCGATGATTGCGCTATCGAGCCTGGCGTGAAGAGCGACTCGGTACCAACATTTCCGAATGACAAGGTGCTGACGTGGGGGCCGCAAACGCTTGTTCCCAATCAGCGGGCGGCATTTCAAATGAAGGAAGAATCCTGCAAGGACCAAGTCCAGCAAACGACCTCCAGGTCAAATTCGGTCGGATTGGAGGTAATCAACACCGGCAGAGGCTCCAAAGGGGTTTGCGAGTACGTGGAATACATCCCGAACTATACTTAATCTCTTACTGTTTCGCCAGGAAAGGGAGTAAGGCGCTTTAATCTAGCACGTGGCGGAGAATCGAGGAGGCCTAGCTAGATACGGGGGAGTGCGCCCGAGCACTAGGTGAGCTATAGGGCGCGCTGTCTGATATCTATTCGCAGACTACAGAACGCCATGGTCATCATATGGTAGCCTGTTGTCTGCGCACCGCTTTAGCAGATACTAAGTTTGCGAAGATTGACTATTGAGCTGGCGGCTTTAGTCTCTTTCTTAAGACTTTGAGAATAGAGACGCCAAGTGACCTCGCCTATCTTGATTACAGTCCAGTCTAGTATTCATCATAATCCTTCCCCACCACCGATTTGTCCCGGCGCTGCTTTCCTCCTCTTTCTCTAGTCCTTTTTATCCTCTTCTCACCTCGAATCCAGCTTGACAATGTGCGACCTGAATAGTTCGGAAGTAGCGATGGACATCACCCAATAGCCTTGGACTCGCTTGTAACTTGACCAATTGCATATATGCAATAATGTTGCCCTGGTACAGCTTATCCGATATTAATATTCCAACGCCTTCCGTTGATCAAACGTCATTATGATTTTAAAATTAAACCGTGAACATACATTGCCTCTTTAATTTCTCCACCTCTTCCTCCAATCTTTTGATGTTGCTTTCTATGGATCTCGCTTTCTCAGCCATCTTCATTAGGTCCGAAGTCCATTCATCCATCAGCATACGATTCCTGTCCAGCACAAAATCCATACAATATGGAACGAATGCCACCTCAATAATGTCCGTCAAAAGCTGCTCACGCTGACTCCGTACCTTCACGTCCTGTTCACGAGCAAACCACATCGGGTGGAACGCCCGAACGATGCGTGCATTTTTCCATCGTTTGCCCGGAAGCTGCTGACTTTCACCGACTTTTGCAAGAGCTGTGCGAGAACTCAACATCTCGGCAATCTCCGTGGCGTTGGAGGCCAGGATTTCTTTGGGCAACCGACGCCCACGGGGGTTCGTTATCCAATTCCTCCCACCCGTCGCGCATTGACAACAAATCATCATCGAAGGGTTTATGACTTCTAGTAATTCCTCGAGCAGAGCAAATACCTCTTCCACGGCCTGATCAGCCTCCTTAGGATTCCGTCCTTCGGTACGTGTGAGCCATTGGTCATCAAGAAGAAGGCATACATCGAGAATGATGACATCGTCTATTGAGAGCCCGAGTCCACGCAGTAGGACGTTCTTGATCCAGCGAATGGTCGCACAACTCTTGGCCATAGCCGCGAAGTCCATTTTGTCGTGCCCTTTGTTTGGATTCTGCAGCAAGATTACGGGAAGACCTTTCCGTCCTGCTGCCAGAGCGGCCATGTTGCGTGCCGCGCGTTCTGGTATCTTCCACTTTCTGCATATGGCCAGAACTCGCGCGAAAACCACGGGGTCAGTTGCTGAGAAAAATGTGGATGGATTCCGACGCCAGTCACCGAGCAGATCTGGTGTAGGGTGTTGACTTAAGGTCAGACCTTCAGAACTCTCCTTTGAATTCCCTGCTCCTGGGCCGGAGGGGCAGATTATTGGTGCCGATGGAGATAGGGTGAGCCGGCTAAAGCCTTCAGCAACATCTGTTACAGCAGTAGCCATTCTGGGGAATGACCAGGCGTTCGGAGGGATCACAGTCGACTAGCCGTAAGGATGCCCGCTGATACACTCCCCTTGTTGGGGCTCAAGGGGAGATGGGAAAGATTGATCGTTGTTCAGCGGTGTGCCGGAAAACGTTGATGTCTGGTGACAACCTCGAGAATTCGTGAAGCAGCCGCGAAGAAGTTACGATCGGTATTTTTGGTGATGCATAGCATTTACTGCAAACGAACCTCAAGGGGTAAACACACATCAGGCTGAGCAGGCTGCAACACTCGCGGTCAGGGTAGCTAGTGGTGAGATTTACGTGTACCTCACATGACCTGTCTGTATTCAGAGGCGCAGGTCACTTACTTAGGTTTAGCTTGGCCGGTCCGTTCACTTCCGCTAATCGCCCAATTGACAGCGCTCAGCATTATTCCTGGCAGAAAGTCCATCTTCCCTCGAGTAGCGCGTTTGGCAGCTTGGAATTGAACGCGGTAGAGAACCTGTGGTAAGTTACATTTTTGAAAATAGTCCATCGCTGCATGTTATACTAGCCAATCCTAGTGCAACTGATCTTGAGCTCTGACCTCTGCAATATTGCAATACAGCCTTCCTTACAGAGAGAGAGAGACAGTGAGTGAGTGAGTGAGTGAGTGAGGACTTCGGATTTGAGAACGAGGGGAAACTTAGGTTACAAGACCTTACCGACGAACCCATGTCATCTTGTGGAACTGAACCTATGAGGAAAGCAGTGTCAATCTAACCAATAAGCGCAGGACACGTCGTACGGGGTAGTTTCTTAAAGCCGTTGGCAGAGTCCTTCGTAGAGAATCGTTTCCCTCTTGCTTCTCAGTCATCAGCGCTCTCCTCAATCATGGATAAACAGGTATTGCGTGGCCCCATTAACGTCGAACTAACTTTGAATATATATATTGACGAGCGTTAGCAGAAGAATACCAAGTCGTTTTAGCAGTATGGAGGCCCTCCTTGTTCGCATCGTCGCCTGTTCACAATTCTTACAGCAACAAAATTGTCAAAAGCGGTTGGGGTAGCCGCACCAACTTCCAAGCATCATACGGGTTGAAAACGACGCCACAAGATATCGAGGAAGGCAAAGAAATCTTGAAAGCTATAGAGAAAGCAGACAAAGAACGGAAATTTTGCGGGAAGTGATGAGCTATCGATTTCTGGGGGGCAAAGTTTGAGATAGGGAGTAAGAACAACAATAGCGTCGTAGAGTCATAGCCTGAGGCTCACTTTCTGACATAAGTCATTCACAAACATTCCTCCGTCGATGAATAGCTTCTTAAATTCCTTCGTCGGAGCTAAGTCCTCGAATTTCCATGCCACATAGTGAGTTAGTAAGTCTCGCAGAGGCTCTTCCTTCAATTCCGGTGTATTTTCATAGGCGAGGCTGATCATGTCGCACAGTTCTCCCGTACGTACAGGGTGGAAGGTAGTATGTTGTAGAACACTGTGTAATCTACACAGCGCCAGATCCTTCAATTTGTGAATCTGATATTGTTCGGCAAATACATACAGACGCACGTGGCAAAGTGCCTCCGTGTAGTCGTACGTCAGCCCCGTATCACTCTCCGTTTCCGAGATGTTTATCTCGGGGAATGAGACTTTCTCGATCGAAGGGATGGCGAACTCTGAAAATGACTCAAGATGCCTCCGAATTAGGATTTTATCCCCTCGTTTTCTTTTATCTTTCTTTTTGGGACGGGCCCAATTTTCTGAGTTGGGGCTTTCACCTCGTTGTGAAACAGGGCTTGTCTCTCGCACCTCATCCGCTAATTTGGGAGTTTCGCTTCTTGCAGTTTCGCTTTCAGGCTCTGCGTCATCAAGGACAATCAGCGCCTCGTCGGCGTTATAATTGCCTCCATATATGAACTCGGCAAAGCGAGCGAACGTGTGTTCATCCACATTACTTAAGCGTGCTTTTCCTTCTTCGGCCTCCTTCATATGGCCAGACATCAAAGCGTGAAATACGGAGGAGTGTCGAGAGACGAGCTTTGAGTGTAGAAAGAAGGCTTTCCCTTCTGGCCCGACATTGAATTGAAAAGCACTCTGGGTTAAAGCTCTAATACAACGTATTAGCGGTGGTGTTCACTGGCAAATACAGATATACTCACTCTATATTTACAGCTGACATGATAAATAGGCCCGAACGCTGTTTGGGACTCTGGGAGGTGCAAATCAGGGTCGTGGCTCAACGGTCGAGGTAGCAGCGAGGCATATCAGTAGGTCAAGTCATAGGTGACAACCACCATCAAGAAGTCGAGGCATTTAGGTCAGTGGGACTGTTGTTGCGTACTGAAGGAAACAAAGTGTGGCATGGGGCAGCAGAGTACCGACAGTGTTGGCACTGTTGAGCGCAGTGTGAGGGTGCTATCCGGTGCAGGAACACAAGACGCTCGTCGCCAACTGGGGGGGGAGAAAGTCGTATCCCACCATTTCAAACCCCCTCATTTAACGGCCATCACGCTACGCCTTTGCTGAGTGTGCAAATCATGTGAATTTCCAACCACACTGGAAAAACGTAAACCCGCCAACATCATGTGCCACAACTACGATGCCGTAGTGATGATGATTTATTACGCTCGGAGCACAACAGGTATAAACTGATCTGGATTCTGGAATGCCAAGGCATCCAAAAGAAACACTTCTTTTGTTGGTCTTTGTCAATTCTTTGAAGTTGAAGGCTTTCGCTTGCTCGACAATCTTGCCTTTTGTCACTGCCAGCGCTAATGCCGCGCGCAGAAAGCAGGATGCTCCCACTGTCGCGTGCGTTTGTTGTCGTCGCGGACTGCAATCTCAAGATCATGGACAAGGCCGCCTTCCACCTCCGTTGTCGAGGTCCCTGCACGACGTTCATCGAATCCACCGCACTCGAAACGTTCCCTGGAGAAATTCTGATCCTGCCTCACAACGAGGGGTCTTCCCCGACTTTGGACGGTGTAAGGCTGAAAAGAAGGAACCTTGCATTCCTGTGAGGTTTTCATGTTAAGAGCTGCTGATCATCCTAGACTCCTTCCAAAGTTGTGGGCAATGTAAAAGCCAAAGCTGAATATGTAGAACCCTTCAAGTAGAAGGCCGAATGGAATCTCGGTCAGGATTTGATAATATTGACCGACCATCTTGAGGAAAGAAGGAAGCCTCGTAATTGTCCACCTCGAAATGGCAGTTTGTGAACATGCTGACATGGGTCGATTCGAAGTGAAGATCTAGACCGACGATATCATGTTGAGACCGCCGTATCAATGCGTCCTCAACCCTGTGACATGACATGACTTGAATTACCGTTGATATTCCTTTTATATACATCCAAGCCGGTTTCAACTCCCGCGAACTTTCTACTTCCAAAAAGCTGATCCAGCAAAGCTTGCCAATACTGGGCAAATAGTATTGTTAGACCTCAATCGAGCACCCTTACTGGACGAAACCCAGTTGCGGATCATATGAATAACGAACAGAATGGAGGCACCGGCTATGTTAACCCTAATGGTCCTGATGCCAAAAAGACTGACAGCTTGCTCCTCAATGGGGTGGTGATCTTACAAACGATAGCTTTGGGGGGCCTGACAACACAAACAGCACGCCGTACGTTAGCTACAAAACCCTAACCCCATCATTGTTATTGTTTGAACACCCGACTCTCTCTGCTGGGACTGAGCAAGGGATAGGTGCAATATGGCCGCCACTTCTGTAGCCAAGGTTGCGTCGTCTATAAAGCATGTCGCTGTTACCTACCAAGTTCTCCTCGTCTTGGTTCTGTTGGCGCTCTCTGTGGTCTTCAACCGATTCAAAGAAAGCCTTAGAAACATCCCGGGACCCCCTTTGGCTGCATGCACCGGGCTCTGGCGCTTGTATGATGTCGCCAAAGGTCAATCCCATGCCACAGCCCGCCAGATCCACGAAAAGTACGGTCCCGTGGTTCGAATCGGTCCCAACCATGTCTCCATCAGCAACCCTGCAATGATACCGATCATTTATGGTATCAAGGAGAGCTTCACAAAAACGGGCTTCTATCCAATTCAGTCCATGTCATGGAAGAAGAGGCCAGTGCTGAACCTTTTCTCCACCCGCGATCCGGAGTATAACCGCGTTGAGAAGCGTAAGGTTGGTGCTGCCTATAGCTTCCCCAGCCTGCTGCACTCTGAGGCAGCCATCGACTCCTGTGTCGACTTTCTCATGGGCCGTCTCGGTGACTTTGCTTCGAGAGGCGAGTCGTTAGATCTTGGTGATTAGCTGGAGTATTTTGCCTTTGACATGGTCGGAGAGTTGACCTTTGCCAGCAAGATGGGATTCATGGAACAAGGCAAGGATCTGGATGTAGGTACTTGCCTCCCTCGGCGTTTGATAAACTGCTGGGGGTACGCGTGCCAGGCCATGATGGCAGGAAACAAGGACTTTCTCGCATATGCAGCCGTCTATGGCCAAATTCCAGCAATCCACAAAGTCCTTCTAAGCAATCCGCTGCTCGCCAGGCTCATGCCTGCAATGGAGACCTGGAACCCGGTTCTTCTTTTCACGCTCAAGGTCATCAACGGACGAGCTGCAGCTAAACGAGGAGGTCAGCGAACCAAGGCCGATGTCGAAGCTCATGACATGCCCAGCCGCTGGGAAAAGGTCTAATCGACGGATCCTCTGGAAATGACTTTGAGGGACATGGTCCTCCACGTGAGCACCAACATATTCGCCGGCGTAGATACCACATCCATCGCTCTCCGTGCCATTGTCTACTATCTCTGTCGCCATCCCAAGTGTATGGATCGACTGGTCACTGAGATCGATACCGCAGACAAAGAGGGGGAGCTTAGTCATCCCATAAGTTATAAAGAAGCTACGACGATTCTCCCTTACTTAGGCACCGTCATCAAGGAAGCTATGCGTCTCCATCCCTCGGTCGGCATGCTCCTCGAACGCCAGGTCCCGGCCGAAGGTCTCTTTATAGAGGGCTACCAAATTCCCGCCGGCACGATCGTGGGAATCAATCCTTGGGTCACGAATCGCTCGCCAGCGTTTGGCACGGACCCAGATGATTTCAACCCAGATCGGTGGCTGAGTGCAGACGAGGAACGACTGAAACAAATGGACAATTTCTGGTAGTTTACCTTTGGGACCGGGAGCTGCAAATGCCTTGGCCGCAACATGGCCATGATCGAAATCCACAAGGTCATTCTGGAGGTGCTGAGACAATACCATGTCGAACTCACCAGCCCAGACAAGGACTGGTCAGTGTCCAATTATTGGTTTACGTTCCAGAAGGGATTGATCTGCAACTTGAAGCGTAGGTGACTAGCTATCCGCTACACCCTAAAATCACACGTTTGCAGAACTGTACTACATCGGTGTCGTATGTCAGATATCAAGCAACCTCTCTGTAGTCAACTTTTTCACTAGCCCAGTCATGAATCGATTTCTCGGTAATGCCCATGTTCCCCGCCTCGTCATGCAGCGTGGCGGCCACCTTGTATGTCAGATTCTCCGCTTGGGAGGCGAAGAGAGCCACAATGAGGCCCATGGCGCTAAAGGCGATACTGCATAGCCAGACGGTGTGGAATGCATCGGCATAGGCCTGCTTGAAGGCCGCCGTTCCGAGTTCGAGGATCTTGGGAGTAAGGCCCGTCACCTTGTCGAACGCGGCGGGAGTGTCCAGCTCGAGCGCCTCGATGAAAGCTTCCACGCTGCCGGCGGGCAAGCCGGCGGCGACCACTGCTTTGGGAACCTCGCCTGGAATCGTGCTCTTGAGGCGATTTTGGAGGACCGTCACGTAGATGACTGGTGCGATGGCACTAAAAAGGTAGCGGATACTCCCGGCCACACCGCCGGCAGTTCCGATCTCTTGCTGGTTCTTGACGAAAATGGTGGTGTTCATCAACACCAAATTGTCGACCCAGCCTATGAAAACCAGGCCGAGGAGAACGAGGGCGATCTGCGATCCCTTGTTGAAGGGAGTGACAGTTGCCGCACCTAGAATTGTCCCATCAATCAAAGTCATCCATGTTCCGGGATGGGCACTCACTGGCAACAAGGGTACCGGAAATGAGGAAGCAAGCAATGCACTGGTATTTCTGTTTTCCAATTCTGTTCGCAAACACGCCGGCACCAAGAAGTCCTATCAGGTTGGCAAGGCCGGGAACGCAAGACATGAGTCCAACCCAGATCTTGTCTCCGTTCCCATACAGTACAGACACTTCTTGCGGGAAAAGGAGTGCCGATGCATAATAAACAGGCGAAGCGATTGCACTCAGGAAGACGGCGATGATCCAGTCGCGTTGGCGGAAGAGATGGAGCGGAACCAGAGGTTGCTGAATCGGGGCATATGCTTCCCACAGAACAAATACGACGAGAAGGCAGACACCCAGGGTGATCATGACGATAACAGGTGCCGATTTCCATGGATATACATTGCCTCCGGACGAGAGACCAATCAAGGTCAGAACCAGGCCGGACGCAAACAACAATGTTCCCACATAATCAAAGTGTTTGATCCATTCAATGATCTTGTCGTTGCCGTGCTTCATGTGGAAGGTTGGCGGGTGGTAGAAGAGCACCCAGCACGTGAAAGCACTTCCGTTGATGGCGAGGAGGAGGTAATAGATCCCTCTCCAGCCAACGCTCGGGAAGTGGACGATGAATGACTCGGCCATGACTGGGCCAAATCCAGATCCCGGGATGACGAAGATATACAAAGCACTGGTCGCCAGGTAGCGATGTTTCATGGGGACCAGTTCGCCCATGACGATGTAAAATGACAGCTGGGTCGAGCTGGCGACACCGAGGAAGACGTTTCCACCGATGAGAGTAGGTATATTTTGGGCTCTGGCGCATACAATACTGCCAATCATCGCCAGGACCGAGCCGCCAATGAAGTAGTATCGCCGACCGAAGATATCCGAGAGACGTCCGATGATGGGAAGACACACGGCCAGAGATGTACTATAGGTGTATGAGACCCAGATGTAGTTGGGGTTGGGCCCAATATCGGCATTGATATCGTTCAGGATGGGCGCCGCGTAGCCGAATGCGCTTATACCGCCACACAGGCCGAGGCCGATGGCAAAGTATGAGCCGATGAACAGCTTGCTTCTATAATACCCTCGCTGAATTTGAGCATAGTCAGCCACACAGCCGGATTCATCAGTGACGATGACCTGGTCGTCGCGGTAAGGCTGTTTTTCGTCTCCCAGATGGCCCGTAGCGGCCATCTGGTTTGGCACAATCTCGGTATTGGCCATGTTGGAACAGGAAGGTGATTACTGGGAGGGAGGATGCGCAAAAGATATTTGAAGACACATGCTCACAAAAGAACTCCGCTTGAGGAGTTCACGCTGGGGACCTGACCTAGCGGGGAAACCCCGCAAAATCCCCAGTTCCGAGCTCTAGAATTTCTCGGAATTGCACGCCGGAACAGGAAATAATAGTGCTGTAGGGTAGGGTAAACCATCCCCAAGGCAACCTGTTGAGTCAATACTTGTACCTCGTACATTGAGCTGTCTTCTTGTTGCCTCGCTTGGGCTTAAAGTCTTCCTTAGGCTTCAGTTAGCCACAGCCGGAGCAGGTTTTATGGGTATTCGATTGAGGATTAGGTCGATCAGGAGGTAGAGGAGGTATTCCTGGAGGCTTGAATGGATTAGGTGGCGCGCCACTTGCGAGCATTTTGGTTAAGGAGATGTAAGCGAACTAATAAATGAGGCAGTTAGCACGTAAACGAGAGCTATTCGAGACAGAATAGGATCTTCATAGTGAAATAATCGGCGATTGCGCGTGTGGTATTGTTGTTGTGGTGGTGGTGGTGGTGGTGGTGGTAGCGCGGTAAGTGCTATTGGAAAGCGCGAAAATTTAGTCTACTACTTGATTAGTTAGATCCTTCGCCCTACGTGACTGTAATAGGAATTGGCCAATTAGATGAGTTTCTTCTACCCGACCAATCAGATCCGCGGCTTTTTGGAAATTTTTGCCCCGTATACCTAACTCATGTTCTTTTCGGGGTTAGGGTTACGTGGGAACAGGTTCGACTCGGCCCAGGATTGATATTGTGTTCAATAAGTAGTCGCAAAGTAAAGTAGATATTTAAAATATCTGGCCGCCATTGACGGGTAGAACAGAGGCAGTCATATAACTCGCCCGACCACTGGTAACCCAAACCAAAGCCTGGGCTAGCTCTTCAGGGTCGGCATATCGCCCCATTGCGTTGGGAGAGGCCGACGCTCTGATCGCTGCTATTTGTGCTGCGTTTGTCATATCGCTGCCGGAATTGGCCAGAATGCCTGTATTGGTCGGTCTACGGTCTATGTTAAAAGTTTTTCGTTGTAGTCAAATGGAAACTTACCCTGGGCAGACTGTATTGATTCGAATCCCAGATTTACCGTAGAACAAGCCGTCCTTGGCCGACTTTTAGCTTTATAGTGAATGAGGAGTTCGCAATGTAACATTACAGCTTTTGAGAGCCCAACTACTCCGTGCTTACTGGCGGTGTAAGCTGGAAATTCCTTCACTCCGTTTAGTCCAGCCATGGACGCAACATTGACAATACTGCCCCGGACTGGGTGCTTCGAGTGACTAATGACGTATTAGATAAAGTCTTTTGTTTATATTGCAACTGATAACTTGACCTTGACTGAAGAGGCTCTTGACCCAACATAACCTTCAGCTCTGCTCTTTCACAAAAAAATACTCCCCTTAGATTCACGTTACTATCCCGCTCCCAATATTCAGTGGTCATATCGGCCGTGCCTGGGCCCACCACAGTTATCCCGGCGACATTTGCAGCGTAGTCGATCCTTCCAAATTGCTCAACGGTTCCATCGACCATTTTTTGTACAGCCTTTTCATCAGTATTGTCACAGACTGTTGTTCTGACAGCGACCTCTTTGGCAACAGACTCTATCATGTGCTTGGTTTCCTCAAGGCCTGTTTGATTACGATCAGCAATGCTAATTCGCTTACAACCTTCTTTGGCATAGAGGATTGCCGTCGCTCTGCCGATACCTGGTTCATGTTAGCTGAGCCCTACCTATGGCCAAACTTGGAGATTTACCATGGGCAGCGCCAGTCACCAAAGCGACACCAGGAAAGTCGTAAGCAGGCATTGATTGTCGTGTTGTAGAAGATGGTGTTGCGAAGGAACCCTTACACGTATGGTTTGGTAGACACTGGAGTTTATCAACCATTTCATACTTTCGATCAACTCCAACGAAGTGGAACAGAATTCGGAACAGAATTCGGAACACACTGATTTTCTTCACAGCTGGAAATTACATCTGTGCAGTCTGTGCAGCGGTGGTTTTGGCCGAGGTTTGCTTCCAGCAGCACGTGCCAGGAATGATAGGAAATGGCTATTGCCCTATACTCCCTGTACTCTGTAAAAATCCATAAGAAGCCATGAGGTCAAAACGGGGATGCTGCAAGGCAATCTTTAATATATGCCGCATCAAATCTCGAAATGCTGCACGTGACAAGCTGGAATACCGGTGATTCTGATCGAGAGCGGAATTCGGAATTGATAACTTTTGACCATATAGTAAGTAGATACAGTATCTCATACGATCGACTCTGCATCTCCGTCATGGCCACCCAGTTTGCCGTACTCAAATTAGATGTCACCAAAGCGGCGGGCTTGAATGAAAAGGCTCATGTCGCAGCCACAGTCCATCTCCCACCGCCAGAGAAGCTTGTCCCCGTTCCCATCGTCTGCTTTGCTAAGCCAGGCGGGGGGTACAACCGTAGCTACTTCACTACTGACTTGCCGGGCCCAGCGGCCGGTATAGGGTCTGAAGCAGAGTGGCACGCTGAGCGAGGCTGGATCTTCGTTTCTCTTGATCATCTGGGAGTGGGAGAGAGCAGCTGGCACGATGCCGGTAAACTCGACTATGTCGTCATGGCTGCAGCAAGTCACGACGCTGAGCGACAGATATTACGGCGATTAGCAGAAGGGACCATTCTACCGAATTATGCCAAGATCCAGCACGCGGTGAAAATTGGCATTGGCCAATCTCTTGGTGGCTGTTTGACCATCGTTCAACAAGGCCGATATCATTGCTATGATGGCATAGGGGTACTCGGATATAGTGCAGTCCACAATCATCCTCCGGTAAAACCTGGCGAACGACCAATAGTGTACCGCTGGCTATCGAGAGACGGGTCACCGAGCCACCCGTCCCCAATTCTCAACGAGCAGCAATTCCAAGAATATACCAAGATCCCGAGAAATCCGGCCGCAGGTTCGCCGATGGCATGGGTCTTTCATTACGACGATGTCGATCCCGCCCTGGCAGCCGCGGATCTTGCACGTTTTAATCGCCGCCGCCCGACGGACTCGATTATTCGAGCAGAAAAGGGTGATCCACCTTGGGCGTCGCTTACCATCCCGATCCCGGCAGCATCAACCAGCACCACGCCTGGGACCGTTGCTTCTGAAGCCGCTGCTGTCCTCTGTCCGGTATTGGTTGCCATGGGCGAACGTGACGTGGTCCCCGATCCAAGGGGAGAGCCACGGGCGTACATATCCTCCTTTTCTGTGGATCTGTTCATATGCTCGCGGATGGGTCATATGCATAATTTCGCGGGCACTCGGGAGCTCTTGTGGCGGAGACTCGATATCTGGTCGTGTTGGCTTCGAGAGATAAAAGCCTCTACCGTGGTTCGGCACGGGCCCAGTAATGTTTGAAAACGTACTTGGGTTGAGTCGCGTGGTCCATCAGTTCTTTCAGCAACTTCTGCCCTTTGTCGATTGGCGTGCCTTTAATGTTGTGCGCGTACGGGGAGTATCGTCTCAATGCTCTGCTCTTCGCGAGTCTCTTTTCTCCCAAAAGGCTCTCTACACTTGGGCATTCTTGATGTCGAGATATATGCCGCCATGGATAACCGTTCGAAGGACTGCGCAGTAGATTGCAGAGTAATCAACAAATATTTGTTGCCACAATTTATACGCCGACAGCAAGAGACGGAAGTCACGTGGAAACGTGGCATCGCAGAGAATCGTGAATTATGCTCCGACAGGGAGTGGAGGATACTCTCAGCAATGCAGACCCTGTATACCTTTACCTATGGCAAGTCCTCGCAGGTGGTAACTGGCTCCTCAAGGGGACTACATTGTCTGGGCCGGGCGGGATGCGTTCATTCCTCGCTTGACCTCGTGACGAGGGTTCAAGATATTGAATCCACTAGTCTTGTCTATTCTACCTACTCAAATAAGTGATGTGCTGGGTGCTGTTGGCGGACGGTTTGACAACGACAGAACTCCAACCGTCTTGTGCGTTGCTATCGACGATTGAGCTCCAGCCCTTCTAACTTCCCAGCAGCCCTCCATGCAGCGGCCAGTTGGTACCACTCAGGACCAGTCAGGCCAACCGTCGCGTTCCTCAGGTTGGCCTTTGACAACCGGCCTTCTTGATTGTAGTATCCTGACCGGATGGAACTCGAGTTAGCCGAGATTCTCTAAAGACCCCATGGGTCAAATACATACCAGGAGTGCATGACATGAAGAAATCAAGATATTTCAAGGCCGTGGCTTCCAGTTTCTTGACCCAAGCATCCTCGGCCTCCTGCGTGGGTTCGACGGAATCGATCTGGCGTTTCAAGCATTCCGAGACGATGTAAGCGGCATGTTTGGCCCGCTCGCTGAGTAAATGCGTATAATTGGGCGACGTGGAGCTCTGGAGGTGCGTGAATAGCAGCAGGTTAGGAAAATCCCGGCCAATCATGCCAAACAACGTGCTTGGTCCACGCGTCCATTTTTCAGACATGGTCTGCCCGTTCCTCCCCGTGATTGTCATGTTGGCACGCTCGGAATAATCGTTACTCCAGTCGAAGCCAGTAGCATAGATAATACAGTCAAGTTTGTACTCGGTTCCCTGGGCAACAACCCCTTGCTCAGTGACCCTTTCGACGCCCTTGCCGTCCGTATGCACGAGATGCACATTCGGATTGTTAAAACAAGGCAGGTAATCGTTACTGAAGCAAGGGCGTTTGCATGTCCGAACGTACCACGGCTTGAGCGCTTCCGCCGTCTCGGGATCGTCGACCGTGTTTTGAACACGGGATCGAATCGATTCCATTTTCAGAGTCTCGGCCTCCTTGAGTCTCTCTAAATAGCTTCCGTCTCCTGGATCCGATTGAAGTACAGCAAACACGTGCTTAGTCCAGCCATCGTCGACCAGGTCAACGTGTGGATTTTGGCCGAAATAGATGTTTTCGAAGTTGTCGGCACGCTCGTCTTGCCATCCCGGCTTCAATGATTGAAACCAAGCCTTGTCAGTTTTCGGATTGGCCCTTTCATCCACCCCCGAGGGCGTCCGCTGGAAGACATAGACCTCCGCTCTGGATGCAGCAAGATGAGGTAGGACTTGAATTGTAGAAGCTCCCGTGCCCACCAAGCCAACGCGTTTCGAGCCGAGTTTACTCAAAGGTGCGCCAAAAGGGTCCCCTCCAGTATAGTCATAGTCCCAGCGGGATGAATGGAAGCTGTGTCCTTTGAAATTTTCGATGCCTTGAATGCCAGGAAGGTGGAGCTTGTGTAAGATTCCGATGGCCGAGATGACAAATCGAGCGCGGATCACATCGCCTCGTGATGTTTCGCCAATCCAACGAGATAGCTCATTTGACCAGGTAATGGAGTTCAATTCGGTCTGGAGCAGAGCTTTCTCCAGCAAGTTTTCTTTTTCCGCAATTCGGAGCGCATGGGCACGGATCTCATGGCCTGGGACGTACTTGGAGCTTGGAATGTGCCCAATTTCTTTCAGCAGGGGAAGGTAGATATATCTAGAATATCTTGTCAGATCACCGACACGCGACCGACTTGCAAGCCGTCATCACTTACGCATCGGTATCGCAATAGAGACCTGGATATCTAGGTCCGATATTAGTCTGTGCCCCCCATGGTCACGAATGATGCAATACCTGTTCCAATACCAGACGCCGCCAAAGTCGGAGGCTTTGTCAACCATTCTGATGTTGTAAATTCCAACTTCATGAAGCTTCCTGGCTGCTAGGAGGCCGCCAAATCCACAACCGACAATGAGCGCGTCGACATCTTCAGAAACCGGCTCGCGGCAGCCATCTCCTTTGGTCCATGGGTCCTCTGCAAACCGTGCCAGTTCCCCGACCGCTTCGCGAAATTGATGGATACCTTTGCTGTTCAGGCGCTTATTGCGCTCCTCTTGGTTTTTGGCCTCGATCGCCTCAGTATCCACCGCCATGGCCAGAGTGTTGACTTGGATCGACCCCATGTTTCAAATGTTAATGATGCTTAGTCGGAATGTACGAGCAGAGGCACGACGCTTCAAATGTGAAAAGTCACCCAACAATGTCGACTAAGGGCAAGAGCTAGCATATCTTGGTCAACCCCCAAGACAGGAAATATCAGCCCAATCACCTAGTGGTATGACATCTTACTAACCAGGTCTCCTCAAAGAGGTGTCGGAAATCATCCACTCGTTCCGGGAAGACATGCACAAAATGGAATGCCAAAGCTATTGGCATCCGGACTCGACAGAAAAATTTCCATGGTTGGCACACGATCACATCCGGATTACTGAAGTGGTATAAAGTGCGGGTAATGACGATGATTCACTGACCACGGAGTTTCCTGATATGATCGAGAGCCGTCGTACAAGCCTTGGATAGGGACGCGGATTGACTATCCCCTGAACGTAGCTAATAGGTCATCAGGTAATTCTGAGCGGTGTACCGCTAAACTTGTCGACTTTAGGCCAGTGCTTCGAACTCAGAGTAAACATACTAGGACTTGCTCTCTGAGTTCTTTTGCCCGCCCCTCCCCCACAAAAACACGGCTTTCGAAAATAACGTTGGCACAGGGAAAGTCAGGGATCCCCGCCAGTCACATGCCTATTATTCCGAATGAGGAATAGTCTTGCGCCGCAAGCTGCGGCTCGGAATTTGTTTGGAATTGTCAGGAACTCCTCCGGCTTGCTGCAAGTACTCTTATGCTTCGAGTCTTGTAGCGACCGAGGGTCAAGGAATACTTATAGCGATTGATTCCCACCTTACTATTGCCTTCTGCCTGTTGTCCCAAACCATTCCTGACAGCTGATCACATGGCCAATTTTGTCTCATTGTCTGATTCATCATCCTGGCCTGAACGCTGCTCATACGTCTTCAATTTTGGACCACCGCTTCCTTGGACGCAGTTGGGCACACCGTCGATCGATTATACGATCGCTCGCTCTTCTGGGAGCCCTTAGCCATTCTCAATTGCAAGAAACCACAGGATGCGAGGGTAGTTCAGCGTAACAAGTAAATGTAAATATAAGGGTAAAACGTGCCACTCAAGTTCATGGCCAAAGGAACTCCTTTCTCCAGGCACCATCTGTCCCTGTGTGCACATATCTCAACCTCTTGTGGAGTCGATCCGACGCTCCCTGCCAAAATTCAACAGTACTCGGCAAGACCGCGTACACTTGCCACTCCGGAGAGACATGCTGCGGATCACTCTGGAGATACGAATTGGCTTCTTTTAGGCTTTGGCCAAGCTCTCCGGGACGAGGGAGCGGCTTTGACGCGATCGCACTCACTCGCGAGGCCCACGGGTGATCGAGAAAGTCGGCGGCACATTCCTCGCCAGGAAGGCCGATAGCTCGTCCTCGGATTCGAATTTGACGGCCAAGTTGGGGCCAATAAAAGCCCAGGGCGACTTGTGGGTTTGCTCTGATGTTCTTTGGGGCTTGTCGCTTTTGACGGCGAAATGCCAGCCTCGCGCGTCGACGTTCTTCAAGATCAGGACTCGTGAGTCCGGACATCCGGCTTCGTCGACGGTGGAAACGGTCATAGCATGTAGCTCGGGTACTCCAACGTCTATTGCTCCGCTGATCCACACTTCGAATGCTTGATGAGGATCGTCTGGCAATGACTCCAATGCGGCATCCGGCAATGATCCCTTCAAGACGGGAAGGTTGCGGAGCTTGGTCCTCATAGGGGTAGTTGAGTTCGACATGACAGTTTTAGGTTGATCCGCGAGGATTGGAAGAAGAGGAGCACCGCAAAGTGTGCAAGAGCGTAGGTGAAATGAGTCAATACTCCGGAAGATAACCCATTAACTATGCGGGGAGGAGGTATTACTTCCAAAGGAACGTGGCCTCGTTTCAATATGAGTCAGAACATGCAACTTTTCTTACCGTCCTTTCAAGCAATGCGTGTAATGCCTTTCCTCCCCAGTGTCGCAGCCTACCTGGGATACCCAGTTCATCAGTGTTCAGCGACAAGCGACGACAAATTATCAATAAGTTACAGTACACCGTCGTGAGCATTCCATACTTAAAAAGGGATTTCCGTTTCCACTCTGGGGTGAAAATGATACTGAAATTTCCTGTTTTGGGGGGTCGGCGAAGATCTCCCTCTAGCAATAGGCTGCCATCGAGTGATAATGGGGGTTGTGGTCTTCGCAGTAAATTACACTTCTGTCTTGCTTTTGTTGTTGTAAGTAATTCGATAGTTTCAATACTATCTTCTCAGGATTAGGACAACAATAGAAGATCCTCTCTGCTAGATACGGACGGGTTAGAGCGTCTCTCCTATGAAGACCTAGTTCCACACAGTTTTGTCTAAGGCAAAAGGCTTCTAATGAGCTCAAATTCTTTCTGCTGATTGGTGAGTTCAATTGTGCCTTTGAGGTAACCTGTAGAGTCGACGCTGCCCTGTATCAAAGCCCAATTGTCACGAACATCTTCTGGTGTTGCATCTGGATTGAAATACCCGTCCGGACAGGCGAAGAATATACGAGTGATACGCCCTCCTGCCATAGATATTGATTGGCCTGTGACTGGACAGTCTTCATGGATTAGATAGAGGGTTGCGTTTGCGACCTGCTCTCCCTTTAGATTCTTCTTCATCCAATTCCCAAAATCGGTACCACCAAGGTTGCCATCGACCATTGGGGTGTACGCCCAAGGCATCACAATGTTGACCTTGATGTTGAACTTCTCCCCGGCGGCAGCTGTTTGCCGTGCGGCTCCCCACTGGCTCGCTTTGGCACTTGCGTAAGCCGCTTCGTAGCCGACCGACTCAGCATACCAGCCGAGGGCAACAGCCGAACCGGTAAACAGGATTCTTCCATACTTTTGCTTGACCATGTATGGCCATACTGCTCGATTGATCATCAGTGGGCCAAAGAGATTGACATCCAGCTCTGTATGGAATGTCGGGCCAGGAT
This sequence comes from Cladophialophora immunda, assembly GCF_000835495.1. Classification (NCBI taxonomy): domain Eukaryota; kingdom Fungi; phylum Ascomycota; class Eurotiomycetes; order Chaetothyriales; family Herpotrichiellaceae; genus Cladophialophora; species Cladophialophora immunda. The sequence continues at coordinate 2,087,303 of NW_015622543.1, read as the reverse complement.
CATTCTCCACCGCGCACTTGGTTCCCACTGTTCCGGCATTGTGAATAATGATGTCGACTCGTCCAAAGCGATCGATCGTCTTTTGAATGAGGTCTTTGGCGGCGTCGTCCTTCCCGATCAGGCCACCATGCGCCAGGCCCTCCCCTCCCAGCTTTCGGATCTCCTCAACTACTGCCTGAGCCTTTGCAATGCTGGTAGGGCGTGTGTTGACGACGACCTTCGCACCGCGGCTCGCGAGGAGAAGAGCATGCTCGCGGCCTATACCTTGACCTCCTCCGGTAACAATGGCGACCCTCCCGTCAAAGGAGAGTTTGCCTAACGATAGTGCAGAAGGCATAGTAGGTAGCGTGTTCTTCAAAAGACGTCGCAATGCGGTAGGAAGAGTAAATGCATTCCCAATTCTGCTTTCAACCGAATTTACGAGTAGTGAAGAACGGAACTGGAATTTCTCTGGAAGATGGTGCCAATCGGGACGAAATAAAGCATATTTCGCAAATCGAGATGATACCCGCAATACACCCATCACCGGGCCCCTCAAAAATGGTTCGTCCATATCTCCTTTGCAATTCCATTTTCCGAACGAGCTTGGCTATGCAGGTGGCAATGGTTTTTTGGGGGGTGAAGGGGGGGGGGTGGTCTGGGTTTTTGAACGGGCACAGCACCGGAAAGCGACATTCGGCGCTGTCGCATCTCCCCGCAGGAATGTCAATCACAGTCACTGGACACCGAACACGATAATAAGAGGCCGAATCCCTTGCAAAAAAAAACCAAGGCCAATGGCGAGCTTGCGAGGGAAAGTCGTTGCCTTGTCCGGCGGTGCCTCGGGCATTGGCCTCGCGACAGCACGGTTGCTCATTGCACGAAAAGCGAAAGTATCCATCGGCGACTTTGCAAAGGAGAGCTTAGAAAGTGTTCGGCGGGAATTTTCGCTGAAAGACGAGGCCGAAAACGTGCTGACCGTCATTTGCGACGTTTCCAAACGGTCGGACGTGGAAAACTGGATAGATCAGACTGTACAACACTTCGGCCACTTGGACGGGGCTGTAAACCTGGCCGCCACGCCTGGCAAATTTATCGGAGTGCGTTCAATCACCGAGATCGACGACGATGATTGGAACACCTGCGTTGCCATCAACCTGACCGGGATGATGTACTGTCTTCGTGCACAATTGAGAAAGATGGCAGATGGTGGTTCGATTGTCAACATTAGCAGCGTCGCCGGGTTAAAGACCATTGTCAACGCCGCTCCTTACGTGGCAACGAAACACGCTGTCATCGGACTGACACGTAACGCCGCGAAGGAGTTTGGAAGAGACAGAAAGATTAGATGTAATGCTGTCGCTCCGTAAGTACCAGTGAAGTTTGTCTTCGGGGTATAGTCTACTGAAGATTTATATATAGTGGAACGACAGACACCCCTATGTTAAACTCATCAAGATCGATCGCCGGGCCCACAGGTACTATCACTCAGGGAAACGATTACTCTCACGTTGCTCTGAATCGCGTTGGCAGACCAGAAGAGATTGCTGAGGTAATTTGTTTCCTTCTCAGTGACGAATCCTCGTTCGTTTCCGGTCAAGTCCACGTAGTGGACGGGGGATGGTACTGCTAGTAGGCCTACAGTCGACTTCAGCGGACTAGCTCCTTCGATCTTCTGGGCCACACTGGCATGCGCATGGAATCATGGAGATAATTCAAGAGAATTTAATGTGTGTAGCTCCTACCTCTACCCGCTGCTGCTTCGCTGGTCCCGGCTCAAGGTCCCCAAGGTATTAGCTTTGAGACGTTTCTGGCTTGAGACTTTTCCCTCGGTGCTTGCTCCCGTACCACCTGAGATTCTGGTCAACATTTACAATCTTATAAACAATTGGTGTCCGAAGAGCCCACAGAAGCCCCAGTTGGTTAATGTGAGGTGTCCGGCCATCCTGTGGTGCGCAATTGTCTATCAAGGCTATTCTTCACCTCAAACCCGTGGAAGATATTCATCTGGTGTCTTGTCACAATCACAGACAATAAAGTACGCCCAGGGTATCCGTTGGCCCGATGGATTTTGCCATACTGACTTCTTGTCTTAACTATCAATTTCAAAGGGGCCACGGATCACTTTGGCTTTTGCATGTCTGAAAGATGAAAACAGCAACCCATCCAGGCCCTGTTTGCTTCTCAAGAAGACATCGAGGTTGCTCGCGAAAAGGTCGGTTTTCTAAATGTTTCTCAGGAAAATGAAAGTCGCGCTCAGTCCGCTCCAACAAAATCCCAGTGCAGCGCGGATTACAGGTCTTTGATCATGCGCAGCATGATAAGTCTCGATCGCACATGGAGGAAGGGAGGCGCCACGACAACTATTTACTCTAAGTGCCAACTCTAGTACTCGTCAACGAGACCTTTAAGTTCCACCGACTGTATTTCTGGACTCTGAAGCAGACGAAAACATATGGAGGGAGGAGATAATCGGATCAGTAGTCCAACGTCACCTAGTATGGCCTGAGCGGTGAATCCTGACGGTGTGAAGAGGTTCCGCTCACCGCTCGTCCGACTCAATCCTGATACATGCGCTGTCTTCAAGAGATATCAAATGCGCACGAAAGGACATCGAACACAGTTTGGACCGGCACAGTCGGCGTGAATTGCAACATTATGATGGAAAATGAGGAGGAGATTTGAAGCATACACTATCCCAGCAGCAGGCGATCGCGAGGCTCAATTTGAAATCTGCCTTAGTAGCAGAAGTCGCGAGCTAGGGGAGTATATACTCGCGCAATGTAGAGAGAAAGACAGTTTAGATTAAGTGAGACTAACTAAGGACGGTATGAACGCGAGCTGACTCTTGCCGTTGAAGCATCAACTGAAAGGGTATCCGGGAGACCCACAGTGCTCTCCCGAACCACTGAAGGCAGTGCCAACTTCCCGGCTGGGCAGTACAAAGGAGTCGACGAATGAAGCGTCAATTCTTCTGCTTGGAATCCGGCTCATGTTCGTGAAACTTCCCAGAGGCCTAAAGTTACTCCACGGCACAGTTTGTAGCGTGTATCGCTTTTTATCGTATAACGCGCAAACGCTAATGCCTGGTGCTATTCTCTCCAACCTTTTGAGCCCCCGATCGAATGCCTCGATAGCTAGCGCCCGTAAGAAGTGTCCTACCCACCTCGGAGTTCACAGATATTCTTGACTTTCCAAGGCTGGCGTTCCTTTCGATGCGTACGGTCCCGGCAGAGCAGACCACTGTTTGGCACATTGTGAACAGTTCGGCTGCCCAGAGTACGGAACCTTGCAAGTCTAACGGTTGTTGCAGAAGCCCTTCACATATCTGCGCCGTCACCCTGCAGTATTCCGTTGTGCTGACGTTACCATGTCAGCATCTGAAGAGTCTCTCTGCGTTCTTGGAGCACCAAAGTGATTCAAGGCAAGAAATTCCGAGGGTATATGATAGCCTTGGTGAACGGTGGTGGTAGAAGCACGTCGCACTTGTAGAGTCGATCAACTCCAAGTGGTGCTAGAGGCTGGTAAACGACTGCAAAAGATGACTCCTGGAAGCAGAGCAACAGAATGCAGCATCGTCGGTCTGATGGCTCGAAGCTCACAGTGGCAGGGACCAGCTTCCTCTAGCGTAGTCAACGCCTGGCTTTCGATGGGCCGAAACTAATTTTGGACCTTGGTCGAAAGAGAAAAGCAACCATGACTGTGCTGGGGAGTGCTTTACTACCGGACTAGACAATCCTCTACCTAGTACAGGTAGAGAAGATGTGCTGACGTAGTTTCCAATCGTTTTCGCTATGAGAGTCTAGGTTTTTCCGATGCCTTGAGGATCTTAGACACCCACTCGACCATCGCCTCCAGATACTGATTGACCACTGGCAAATGTGAGGCTATCAAGAAGCCATGAGGGAGCCCGGGATAGACCTTCAAATCCACGGGGACGCCTGCGCTGCTGAGTGCTGCAGCGTAGGCAATGCCTTCATCTCTCATTGGGTCCATTCCCGCTACCTGGATGAGGGCTGGAGGTAACCCGCTCAGGCTTGGAGCGAGCAATGGGCTTGCCAACGGATCGAACCCTGAATCGGGGCAATATTGCTTCCAATACCAACGCATGGAAGGTGCGTCTATCGTGGGAGCGGAGGCGTTCTGCTCGTAACTGTTCAACTCGAATTTGTCACGGGGTAAATGGTCAGGATGACACAACGCCGGAATATTCAGCATCTGCCCAATCACGCCTGACGATCGACCGTCTTTGGTGAGTCTGAGCGCCAGCCCGGCAGTGAGACTGGATCCCGCACTGGAGCCCGCCAGGATAGCCTTAGATGGGTCAAACCCGAATGATTCGGCATCCTCCAAGAGACCGAGGTAAACATCGTAGGCATCGTTGCAGGGCACCGGAAATTGAAATTCCGGGGCTTTCCGGAAGTCGATGCTGATGACCACCATGCGGTTCTTTACGCAGACGGATCGGCACATCGAGTTTTCCGTGTCGTGATTGCCAGCTACGAAGCCGCCTCCATGGAGAACGAAGAGCAAAGGCAATCGCTCGGTTTGTACTGCCCCACTGGGCCGATATACTCGGAGCTCAATCGGGGTGCCGTCTCTTACACGTTTTGTGCGATAGGAGATATCGAACCCTTCGGACGGCACATAAGTCGGATACTGTCCACGGATGATACTCCAGTTCTCTCGAAACTCATTGATGTCTTCGAAGGTCCAGATTTTGCGAAACGTCTCTCTCAGGCCCGGGATAAGTGACTCAAAGCCAGGGTCCACTTGTGACATCCAGGCGTTGGACATTTTGGCTGTACGCAGGACGTGTGCCGATGCACTGAGCACAGTTCTGGAGAAATACTGCCTCGAATACCGTGAACAGAAGACTTATATATATCACCATCATAGAGCCCCAATCGGACAGCGCTTCACCAAGAAAAACTCTACTAGTGATTCTACATTTCCGGTAAAGCCGAATAGTCCTCGCACCTGCCAAGGATGAAAGACAGAGATAACGGCGGTTACGCGCTCGCAGGATGCACACCCTCAATTCCGAATCCCTGACGTCTTGAGATTTGTTCATACCTTGGCGCAGTGTGTGCCGTGTAGTTCGGCTTCCAGTAAGGACTTGGTCGTTAGTAAATGCCACTGAAAAGATGCCATCCTGGAACTATGACAGCGTCCTCGCGGTAGGATTCATACCCCTTACACCTATTCCGCAACGCCCTTGGCATACCATGAAACGAGGCATTGAATGTCGAATTAAAGGCTGTATATGGCGACGAACTGGTCATTCTGCCCTTCCACATTGTGGTATGGGGTTGTTAGTCGATATGGAGTATGACCACAATTCTATACATCCTAGCAGGCCAAAAGATCTACCTCATCGGGTGTGTGGCATCTAGATACTGTGATTATACCACAAGCAAGTCGCTCCAGCACCAATTCTCGTCGTCGCCTCAGAAGCATAAAAGAATTGTAGAGGAGGTGAATGGGGGAGAGGAGGCCTAGGATATTACTGCGATCGACAGTCACCTATCAAATTCGATATCCAGCAGTGGAAGCGTAGGAATTCATACACCTCGTTGTCGAGACCCAGCTATCAATTGAGCGGTATTTCACTCAAGAAGCGGTATCAAATTCTGGAAGACCCCAGCTACACAGACATTTCTGCTGTCTGAACATATCATTATCACCCTGACAAGGACCTTCATGGACATAAGTGCTTCGACAACAGGTCCTTGGGCTGCAAATCAAACTATAACCTCCTTGCTCTGACTCTCTTCTCAAGCAAACTACCACGGCGCTGTCGTTCTGTTAGCTGGTGCGTCAAATACCAAGAAAGCAGTACCGGGTAAGGACTCAGGCTGGGCGTCCAACGGGGCTCGGTGCACTATGTCTATACTATAGTACTAATCAAGAGAACACCCGGCGGCATCGCGGTCGACGTCTATAAGGGTAGGTTAGAAGTATTCAAGTAGACTTTTTCCACAAACCCTGTGGAACTCGAACTGAAAGTCGACAGCACAAACTCTTATCAACCATCAGAAGGTTGCAGTGAACAAAGCCCCTGGCCTTGACAGCATATCTAATAGAATACTCAAGCTCGCTTGCGACATCTTTGCAGTTCACTTCATCTAGCAGCACTGTTTGAAGTATACATACGGACAGGTGCAGTCCAGTATGCTGCAGGGGTTCAACGCCATGGTCTAAACGCTCGGTAAAACATACCGGCTGATTGCACTACTTACTCAACGTTTGGGGAGGAGTTCTAGGCCGTATAATCCGTATAATTGGAGAAAGGCCATGCTAGTTAGCTTAGTTCGCGGAGAAACGTTGGAATGATGGTGGTTAGTTCTTTCCGAGATATAGCTGTGGCGTCAGGAAGTTGGTAAGAGTGCACATTGCCAATATGGCCTCCTTTGACGTTTAGGGGGCCTACGGTAACATTGCTGGGGAAACCTCAACTATGTCTCAAGAGGTCGGAAGGAGGAAGGCGGACGGGTAGCAGACTGCATTGCCACAGTAAGAGTAATAAGGGGCACATCGGGCTATCTCATCTCTATTCGGACACAAGCAAGGCAAAAAAGCGCATGCTCAAGTGGGGAGGGACAAAGAATACACTTCCGCTGTGAGAGCAGAAGCCGTTAGGAACCCTGTACAAAGTCCTGCATCGGCTGGACTTAATGCGGCTGAAGCAGAACAAGAAATGAATGCTTCCATCAAACTCATCTGAAAATGGAGGAAACTGTCATCACACAGCTCTCCCGGAATTTTTTCGAAGGACCATGGATCTTTCGTTCCGGTCCAGAAATGGCTCTCCCTTCCCAGAAGTGCTAGCTGTTAGCAAGCTTGACGACTTCGTCCTGAAGAGATCGTGAAGTTAGACCTCGTTTGGAAATGTCCAAGTGTCGTCAATTGGCTTCTGTTATAACGTGTCCCCAGTCTGACTCGGTATGACTTCATACATTAGTAGCCTCAGACCTGTACTTCCATGGGCTCTGGATGTTGGAGCAAACGGTTTTGAGCCAGGATACATCGACACAGTTAGGAAGAGTTGGTGCGAGCGAACAAATATGTACGCTAAAATTGTGAAAAAGCAGCCATCAGGTTCAATCTAATTTCTCTGTCTCGCACCCCGCACTTTTCAGAGATCCAAACTCGTAGGCCAGAACTGAAAATGTTAGTTGTGGCTCGGTCCTATAGTCTCCGATTGTCTCGAAAGCTTCTGTCTCATTGCTTCTCTATTAAAGTTTTGAAAGTATGGCTTACATAATGACCCTTACAGTGTGACAATGGCGGCTGAGTTCATGAGTTTTCCCAATTTTAAGACTTAGAATGGCGTATAGCTTAGATATCAGGAATAGGGTCGCGGGAAACTATATCCAATATATCGAATTGCCTCTCTATAGGTGCAAACGATAGGAATCCGAAGCTGAAAAACTTCGGGAGATGTCTCTACGAAGGGTAGCTATATACACCCTGCCCCTGAAGTCTTCGCATTCATGACAGTTCTAGTTGCTCTGTAGGGAGTTCGACTTCGAGGTCTAGCATAGTTTCCTACTGCGGCCAATGCTCTAATGCTTTGAGTTCCTGACTTCCCAAACCAATCAGTGTTTATCCACTCTATACTGCCAGCCAGGATTCTAGTCTCTCTTACATGCACCGCCGGCGATCTTGAAGGCTTTCTAGATTCTCAGGATATGGGTTCAGAGAGTAGTACGCGCGACTACTACGCGTCAACCTTCGAATAAACAACCAATACTTGTCCAATCGAGTTGCTTTCTTTTGCATACGAATAATGCCCACCTATACAGAGGGTGACATTAAGAATGCACTTACAGACCTTAAACAAGGGTTCTCTCAAGCCGCCGCGGCCACTCGACATGGGGTACCACGTAGTACTCTTCGGGAGCGTATTGTCAGTGCTGCTCCTTTTAACTATGCCCGAAACTGGTAGACGTCTCTAGTCGCAGGCCCGAAAGTAGAGGTGTGGTGTAGGGGACAGGTGTAGCATATTGTTGAGCTGACAAGGCTCTAATCTTAGGAGTTGTGCAGCGAGAGATTCTAGACCTCGTTTTAGGCCCCCTCTACGATAACAGCGTTGCACTCGTTAAGCTCAAGGAGGATTCTAGACCTTTTCAGGGTCCTTGAGGACTGCTCTAGAACGCAGGCAAAGTTGGATACAAATCGGAAGCAACCGCTCGAGAAATAGAAGCAGAAGAGAGATCTTCATGCATTTGCACAAACGGCGTACAGAACGCAACACGTATAGCAGCGGGTCAGGGTATGCTAGAGATGTACAAGGTATGGGTGCAGTCTTGACTATATACTTGTGGCTCATATCCAATGAGGTAACCTTGGCAGCATGTTGATATGTTGGTATGCTTCCATACCAACATATCGCCACAACGATATTTCTATTCCTAGTTATCACGTGACCCGGCATAGCCCCGCTTGTGACTGACAGGACCGCCGAGAGATGTAATGACTGTTCGCGCTAGTCTTTGGCCGAAGGTCTATTACTAGCGTCGAGACCCCTTTATCAATTACTCGAACGTATATAGTTAGATAGGCCCTAGGACCCTATAGAATTCATTATATTCCTCTATTAAGTTATGTCTAGTAGTAACGCTCTAGATAGCCCTTATAGACGCCTAGGCTAGGGCCTCGAAGGCCTCTATCTCTTTAAATAGTAAGAGATAGTCCTCAAGCTATTGATAGACTAAGTTCGATTGGAACTTGAGCCCTTAGAATATTATGTCGAGTGCGAAGGTTAAATAGAACCCGTCAATCCTTTAGCTACCTCGACTAAACCTCTTCTCCCTCTATAGAGGCGCTCTCCTATGAGGGTATAGAATTAGTCTCTTAGAGCAAGCCTATATCGAAGGATAATTAAATAGTATTAACCTAGAGAAAAGGGGTAGTTATGGAAGTACTTAGATGCGTTTCTACGGAGCCTAATACCCTAGGTATAAGTTCGCCCTTTATAGCCTACTAACTATACTTCGTAGCGCTCTAAGCGCGATATTATCTACTAATATTAGAGATTAAATGACTTCTCTAAGGTATTGGTAGGGAGGTAACGAAGCTAAGCTATTAAAAAAAGTAGACTACCTCTTAGAGTATGAAAGGGTAAACTATACGTAAAGAGACTACTAACGACTATAACCTTATAGAGGTAGAAGACTACCTTATTAACCCTCCCTATAGAGGCGACTAGTTATATCCGTAACTACGAGACTAAGACCGTTAAATAGTTTATCTAAAGGAATTAATAGAGGAAGTTAGATATTATAGGATAGGAATTAATAGTATAGTCACTTAGAAATTCAGCTAACCTTTAAAAAGGGGATACTAGTACCTCTTGAAACTAGTTTAAGAGCCTCTACTAGATAGAGGATATACTATAAAGTATTACTTAATCTTCGAGAGTCACTAACCTAGCCTAAGAAGCCTAATATACCTACTTACTCTCCTACTACTTATATATATACTTATACTATATTAATCTTTTAACTCCTTAAGTCTCGATTTGGATTCCTTTTGTCACGAATAAGGGGTGCTAAGGCTCTCAGGGGCTAGATGTATATAAGCGTACGGGTCGTGGGCTACCTTCTGAGGCTGTGAGGGTTGCCTATAGGTAGATAGGCGGAGGGAATAGTAGGTTCAGGTATCAATAGGTGTATCCTAACCGCTCAGGTTATACAGGACTCGAAGCATGAGAGACGCCTGCGAGTCTCATGCGAGGAGGCTGGGTTTCTATCTGGGCTAGCTAGTCTCTTGGCAGCTTTGTGGTGTGTGTCAGACGTTCCTGACAGAGGCTCTCCAGCTTCGGAATCGCTATCGTTCTGCGCCTATAGATAGGTAATATACTTATTAGATAGTTCGCTAGCGAGCCCTTCCTGACACGTTTAGAACCTAGAGCTAATATCGATTAAAGCTATATTAGGACTTAATAACTATAACATATTAAGGTCTAAAGTCTTAACTAAAATCCAAAAATCCCTCGTTAACGTCTACCAAACATGGCACCAAATCCATCCCCTGCACCAACTTCGGATAAATACAACGCCACGTAATTACTATATGCACTCCAACTCTCCCCAACAGCGCCAAGGTTTGTGAGCTCTTCGCTCCCAAACCCAATTTGTGAGATCCACGTTTTACTTGTCATGTAGTGATCAACTCTTTTAACGATCGGCTGGACCTATGGCAAGATTTGGATGCCAGACGAACCGGCACCAATGAGTGTAATGTCTTTATCCTTCATCCTATCCAAGGTGAGCTGAGGGTTCTAATACGCAGAGTGGACCATTTTGCCTTTGAATTGTTCCCGACCCTCAATCTCCGGCCACTTCCACTCATTCAAGATGCCAACTGCAGAGATGAAAAAATCGCGTTCTTCGGTGAAGTTTCTCTCCGTCCGAATGTCCTCGAGAAAGACCTCCCATTTACCAATGTCCTCGTGCTAGGTGGTCGCGTTGAATTAGATTTGGAACTTGACATATTTGTACACACCATACCTACAAGTAGTCCGCTTGATGTACTCTTCGATTTCTTCGCCCCTATAATAATGCTCGCTCCACTAGATGTCCATACTGCGATGCGATTCAAAGAGCCACACACCCGTTCTCCCACCAAGTTCCTCCAACGTCCTCATTCTCCTCGTAGATGGTGAAATTAAGGTTCGCGATTCGCTGGGGAAATCGGATGCCCCCGAGCACGCCCGAGAATCCAGCACCAATGCAAACGACTTTTACGCGACGTAGATCATCAGTGCAATAACCATGTAACGGCAGCAAGTCAGTAATGCCCAGGTAGAAAAAAAGCGCTTCATCAGCAGGAGACCTCGATCCTTTCTGTGGCTTGGAGTCGTGATTGGCGAGATCGTTGGCAACCATGGTTCCGGCTCGACTGCACAAACAGCACATTCATAAGCTGCTTGCTCTTTGATAGGGACTTTGCGAGGTTGTCATGTGGATCATCCTAATATTATGTGTCACGGCCAGTATCAACACTTTTAGTGGTTCTGCTTTCCAATCGACTATTCTCTTAGCTAAAACCGGAAGAGTCCTAACGCTGTCAACGAAATCGGACTAATTACTCCAGCTGGACGATTGTGATTGGGTGAGGTGAAGCGAGCGAAGCATGCATCGACGGAATCCCGGAAGTCTGGGAAGAACGGAAATAATTCGAGCGCGAAAGAATAGCAGGGTCAGGCGACCCAGGGGAATGGAGGGAGTGGTCAAAAGGAAACAAAACGTTCTCCTCGTCTTCTTTTGCACTGAGCGGCTTCGCTTTGAAGTGCAATTTCTCGAGCATCGGCCTCTTGTCTGGCAGGGGATTCTTGACCGTTTTACGAACCAGCACACACCTTTCTAATGACGGACCTAGTACTAGTAGTGACTGGTGTGGGTGGGATGGGATTAGCAGTTGCCAGAAGACTAGGAAGCGGTCGGCGAGTGATTCTTGCGGACTATTCAGAAAAGGCGTTGGACGCTGCTGTCTCTCAGCTCCAAAGCGAAGGGTTCATCGTTGAAAGCCACAAGGTCGATGTGGCTGACTACGATTCCGTGAGGCAGCTGTCTGAGCATGCAGCAAAAGCAGGCAGGATCGATGCAATTGTTCACACAGCCGGCGTGGCTCCGGCAACCGGATCAAAGGAGCAAATTCTTGACGTTGACCTAGTCGGAACCGTCAACATTATTGACGCCTTTCTGCCCGTTGTCTCTCCGGGAAGCAGTCTTGTTTGTATCGCGAGCTCAGCCGGGCATATGTATAAGTTTTCAGAGAACCTTGAGCAGCACCTCGCCACAGCCCCCCGCGAAAAGATTGTTGATCACCCGGACATTACTAGTACCACCCGAGTATCAGCTTATTCATTAGCCAAAAGGGGAAACACTCTTCGTGTCCAGAGAGCGGCGCTGGCGTATGGATTGAAGGGCGCCCGAATCAACACAATCAGCCCAGGGGTTACCCACACCCCCCTGGCTCAGGCCGAGCTCGCCGGAGACCTAGGTGATAGTGTCAGAAGCTTGGTTGCTGCTGCTGCCTTCCAGCGCCTTGGGACAACATTCGAAATCGCAGCAGCTGCGGCATTCTTGTGCAGTAGTGACGCATCCTTTGTCACAGGTACCGATCTTCTTGTTGATGGCGGTGTGATTGCCGGGAAGGCTTGGGGACCCAAAGCTGGAAAATAGACAAAGTCCCCTGCACCAGGGTCAAAAGATCTATACTTCAGCGCCTGAAGTTGAATACCCGATATTGAGGAAGTGCCTCATCTCCCTACTCAGTGAGTGTGCAGATCAACGCTTAGGTTCTTATTCATTCCAATATCAATATAGCCACGTTTGCCATCTTTGTCACTAGCGTAGCCGCGGTACACGACTACGAAGTGCTCGCTCAAGAGGACAAGAAAGTAGAGATGAGTAGAAATGCAGGTGAACTCTGTCGTTGAGAAGCCCATTTGTTAGACTGAGCGCTTTCTGAGCAGGTATAGATGCATTCGATTGAGTTCTGTCTGCCTTCTCTAGTTCAGAAAGTGCTTCCTTTCTATATACAAGAATCGCTGTGTCCAGGAGCCGTTCTCTGAATTTCTGAAACCGGCCAGAAGGTCTCCTGAAGCAGTCCTGAGACTCTGTACGCATCAGGACGCCAACACAGGCGATAAGTGGAGATATTGGCAAGGGTATAGGAACTTCCATAATTAGCATCAAAATCCAGAAGGCAAAGATCCTCAGCCCGGCGTGGCGGAATTTTGTTTCGTCAATAAGTACTGTGCCGACGCAGAGACCCAATTCCGCTTCGCTCATGGTAGCGTTGTCTCCTTCTCATAAGCCTTTCTAGACCTCGCCGTCGCCACTTGATGGTGTGGTTCTAGGGAGCTCTTCAAAACCTCAGCCTATCCTCAACAGTTTCAGGTTAAGTCAGCAGGCGTTCTGGACGTTGGCCGTTCCCCATTTTTGTCTCCTTTTGCAGGCGTTCAGGGCAACAGATAGAAGCTATATAGATACCAGTTGTCGCGCTCCATTCCGGAGGCGACCAGAGCCCTCAATACATCATTCGGTCATCAAAAATCTCTTACATTGTCTATCTACCGAAAACCTAAACAAAAGTGAATTTAGAATAGCTGCGCTCGAGTTCTGAACAGATAACTGCAAAGGCTGCCGCTCCTGGAGAAGCTGTTGTATTCTGAGGTATTTTTTTCATGAGCCACAACTGTCTGACTGTCTCCCTGTCCTGTTTGACGTTCTCTTGCCCTATATATACACTCGAGTTGCAACACTGCCACAGTGTAGGCAACAACGTGCGAACACGCTAGAACACGCAAGAAAAGGCACCCGCAGGCACCAGTATAACCTCTTTGGTACGTACAGTACAACAGAAGCCTAAAGATCTCTTACATACAATCCTTTAGGAATCATCCTTTCGGTTTTCAATAGAAAATATCACACTACAGTAAGAATAAACCCTGTTCAAAGTATGTTCAGGTGGGAATGTTCAGTGATTGCATTCTAAGTAAGCAGGGGCTTCCTCTGAGGCTATTCCAACACCCACAGAAGACATGCAGGTTCATAACCATGGTTCCTGATGCTGTGTAAAAAACCCCCTGGAAATAGACACTATCCAGCTTATGGAGTTCCTTGTGCCCCTACCCAACATTCAGGACGGCCTTACCATTTGTCAAAATATAGAGTTCGGCATCTTCGTTGGTTCATGGTACCATCTTTTGACCCTGTCCTAGGACAGTCATGCCGATGGCCACCTTGTCTGAGATGGAAAACAGCCAATCTACTGAGCTTTAACCTAGTCTCGAAACCTGAGGTTCTGGTTGTTGTGAGAGAATTTTTCTGCTATACAGGAGAGACACTTCTTGTAGCCACGCCAATCAAATGTGAGTACGCTTTTGGGACTGCGCTAAAGAGGAAGGGGGGAATGACTCCGGGCGGCGACTTCGACGGCGACTTCGTACAACGGCGACTTCGCTTAATTAACCTATTCATGCCTAGTAGAGACTTGGCACACCAAATTTAGCTGGGCACTCGTTTCTGCTAGTCACACAAATCCTGTAATTCAGTCAGCGATTGAACATTGAGATGGCCTCGCGATCTGACCTCGTCGTCGCCGCCGCCTAGTCTGTGCAATGGCCGATACTCCTCCCTGGCGTGCTAGGTAAGGTTGTCCTGACCACCTCCGTCGACCACTTAAGAAGGCCGTGAATAGCTATCCTGCCAAATACCGCCTCGATCCTGTTGACCAGGAGGTCTTTGACACTCCTGACGAATGCCAGGAACGCCTCCTAGTCTATTCGCTTACCTAGGGCTTTGATATAGTCAAAGGAGGAGGTGGTAAGCCCGCTCATCCTGGCTATAACTTCCTCTATATCTACTACGGCGAGGGCACGCGGAACTGGCGGGGCCTTGACGACTACGTTAATAGGAACGAGGACGGCGTAATTACGTCAGATCGTAAACGCGAATCGACTTATATTCGTGGGACTAACTATTAATGGTCCTGTCGAGTCTCCTAGAAATCAATTAGTAAACGGAATAGTGGAATCAAAGGCTTTATCCTTACTGTCAAGTCTCTAGAACACTCTGGCCACCTATTGAGCGATAACCCTTTGATATTTAAACGTTATAGAGATCGACTTGCGGAGTTCTAGGCGGCCCTAGCGTATGTAAGACTATACCGATCTAATACTATGCCGTTCTCTACGAGTCGTAGGGTCCTCGATTCGCACGATTTTAGCGTTATCTTAACGTCTAAGGAGTACTATAACTTAGTCAGATACTAGCCTACTATCAAGGAGGATGAAAAGACAATCAACGGCCTCGTTGCGACGCTGCAGAACGAGGGGTTCGTACATGAGCCGCGCCTCGAGGAGGTAGTTGATGCTACTGGTAGAATAGTTAGCAGGAAATGTCTGTAAATCTGGTTCTCACACCCTGACCTTCTTAAGGCGACCTCTCGATTTATGGTAGGATCTATCTACGTTATCGATGCGACCTTTAATACAAATAGGCTGAGAATGCCTATGATTATTGTAGTAGGTGTACTAAATACAGGCAAGACCTTTCCTATAGCGTTCTCGTTCTGTCTAACTAAGAGTTATGCCTCCTATTCCTTCTTCTAGGAGAGTCTTAAGTTACACTTACTAGAGGGTGTTATTCCGCCTACGGTTATCATCTCTGATTAGGCAAAGGCGATTCTTTCATCGATAACTGAGTCCTTTCCGTCCACGAGACATCAGATCTATTCCTAGCACGTAGTCGAGGCGATGAAGACGAGGTTCCGTAAAATGGGCTATAAGACTGACCAGATTAGTGGACATGAAAAAGGTATAAAAACGCTCTTAGATCTCACTTAGGCATATATCAATGTAGGCACTTAAGAAGCACTTAAGGCTAGACGGAACGACCTAAGATCGTAACTACTAGAACCTAAATATCTCGATGAATGGCGTGATAAGGAAGATCGCGTTATTACGCTGTTCACAGTAGAGTTACTAAATCTCGGCCATCGATCTAGTTAGCGATCTAAGTCCTATCATAACGTAGTTACGCAGATAACTAACAGTTAATTAGACCTTAAGATAGCGATAAAACGCCTCTATTAAATAGTCCACGGTGTGATTAAGGATATCGCTGAGTATAAGGATCGCTCGCTTATAAGTTATCCAAG
Source organism: Cladophialophora immunda (assembly GCF_000835495.1). Classification (NCBI taxonomy): domain Eukaryota; kingdom Fungi; phylum Ascomycota; class Eurotiomycetes; order Chaetothyriales; family Herpotrichiellaceae; genus Cladophialophora; species Cladophialophora immunda. Next base: position 2,071,646 of record NW_015622543.1, on the reverse strand, counting down.
AGGTGCCCAGGGCGTGGCGTTCTAATACCTACAATTCGCTGTTAGCGACTATGCCCTTAAATAGGTTGCGATTGAGTGGTTATTTCTCTGTTAACTTAAGGCCTCAGGCACTGACCTAGGCGCCTATTGTTGTCCTCTACTGAAACAGTTCCTCTTGCCCTGTAGGCACTACCTTAAACACGCCTAGCAGACTGGCCAGCCGATTCCTCGAACGCTCCTACATCCGCGGTGGTAGCTAGACGGGCCGTAAATCACCTCCCTAGCCTAGGTTCCTACCTATCTAAACGTCAAGATGGAAGCGTATCCAGAACCGACAGAATCGATGATGAATTCAAGGATAATCGAACAGATTCGGTAGGATCTTAAGGACCATGAAAGAGCGCGATTTGATAGACAACGAGACTAATTACAGGCACAGATGGAACGCCAGTTAATCGACCTAGGTGAACGACGTCGCCAGGAACAATATCTACCTATTGGCGTGCCCGATCCTATGCCTAAGAGAACCTGGACTAGGAGGCATGAACACGGCAGGACAACAGAGAGGGCCTTGATCGCTAGCGAGATCGGCGAGCGCCAGGAGCGCAGGCAACACCTAGTAGATAGGCAGGAACAGCGATATCAGGAGGCACTCGATCGGCGGCCTGAGAGGCCTCAAGAGGCGTTTATGCACACCTTTCGATTTGCGCCTAGTGTCCAGAACGTCGTTCAGGCACCACAGAGACATCAGCCGCCTCCGATTACTATAGAAAACACCAGGGAAGAGGAGGCAGAGAATGTGCCAGAGACCCCTCCACCATCGACCTCAACAGGTCTAGGATGCCTAGTGCCGCAGACGCCTAAGCGGCCACGGCCGCGTCGCAGTCCTTCGCCTGAGTCCTCGCCAGAACTAGTCCTGCCAGTGTCAACGGCACCGCCTGCGATCGGTGGTAGCGGTGGTAGAGGTAAACAGGTCCGCAAGTGCACAACTAGGCTAGTTGAGGCTAGGCGACAAGGCTTCCTACCTAATTCACAGGATGACTGAGAGATCAACACCAAGGTTGGCTATACAAAGAGGCGGCGACGAGGTCTGGCGGCGGCGAGGTCTAGAATATCACATAGAAACGAATTCATGACATGAAGAATCTACTACTAGCCAAATTTAGTGGGCCAAGACTCTACCAAGTATTAAGCGAAGTCGCCGTTGTACGAAGTCGCCGTCGAAGTCGCCGCCCGGAGTCATTCCCGAGGAAGGGCATGGCGGTGGGGTATGGAAATATTATGGGAACGAAAGAGTTTCTGAGAAACTTTGCCACCTCTTCGATCTCAATTGAAACTGAAACTGATCGCGGTGTTTCATTCCTCAAAACCACGCAAAGAGTTGGAAAGTTTCGGCTTCAAACTACAAGTGAACTGAGCAATATGTTCGGAATACATGTCATTGTCTCGTGGGAAATCCGACCACCTAATGTAATCCTCGCACCATGCTACCGCTCAGATTTCCGAACCTTATGGCACGTACAGGGCAGGAGGTGCTGGAGAGGAACCTTCCTTTCTTAAGTATCCGAAGCATCGAAGTATCAAGACAGCAACAAGTACGGAGGTGTCCACCAAAAAGTGCTTTCCTTAGCGCGTGACAAATGACAGGGTATTCAAAAGACGACGTGTTTTGTCTGTGGTTGCTCCTAGCAACGATCTCCCAGAGAACATGATTTTGTGCTTACAATGCCTACCAACTGTTATCACTACCGCCTAAGCTAGAGCTATTAGAGACCATTTCTAGGTGCCGATAGGTGCCTTAGCTTGAACCTCAGAAAAGCCCTTGTCACACAAAGACGCACTGTCATTTTATCAAACGCTAATGAAAGCACTTTTGGTGCACACCTTCGTATGCTTTAACTGATTGATCAAGTTCCTCGTTCGTTTCGTTCGTCTGCCAGGCGCCATGCAATTCTACATGACATTCAGAAACTTTTCCTGATATCCAGGACGTCCTATCGGCTGTACGCTGACAGCACGCCGTTAGCAGTGTTGTTGGTGGAGTTGGTGTACAGATTGTGCCAGAGAACCTCGACTGATCCTCCCTGCAGAGACGTTGGCATACAGTCAAAACAGTCTTACTCTTTTACTGATGGATTGAGCGATGTGCTATGTGCGGAATGAATGAACATGTGTGTGTAAAACGTGTGCATGTACTCTGCTATCCTTGATTCATCCGAGCAGGGAGAATCTCTAATGTAAATGTACAAATGGCTGACAGTGAGAATCAGCCCCTGAATGTCTGAATGACTCGTCATCCCGAGAGTACTCAGCTGTGCTGAGACACCGAATGCCTGTCCGGCTGGGCATGGAGCGAATATCTCAGCTGGACATGGGTTCCTGTGATAACTCAACTGTCAACATTTACACTAGCAAACGAGGAACTAGATCATTCAGTTAAAGTATACTTGTTGTTACCTATTTCGATACTTAATACTTCGATACTTAAGGCAAGGGATGGTTTCTATCTTGCACCTCCTGTCACGTGCCACAAGGCCACCTTAGCGAGGGCTATAAAGTTTGGATTTACTGCACACTGAGGGATAGGTGTCCGGTGGCCCCCACCGGCTCTAACTGAGTACCTAAGCTGCTCGCGCCCAGGCTTGCTTAAGATTCGCCCACTATCCAGTCAAACAAAGCTTTACAAGGCTCTATAGATATACATTCAGCGAGGATGCTGGGGGTACGGTTTGCATCAAAACACTCATATTCAGATAGATACCATGGGAACCGAACCTGAATCTGACACTGGCGCTGCTCTACCATCCTTACATAGTAGTCTAAACGGGCAGATGTATTTTCTTTCTTATTTCTGTGTCTCCGTTTTCCATCCTTCGTCCACCGCAACTGGACACGTCCGGTATGTAGTCATATCTAAAAACGTTTAGCATCATCCGCAATCGTTTGCGGATTGCTTCCAGCTGCTAGCGACGCCATCCACGCTTCGTAAGTCGCGACGTCTGCAAAGACCACCACCGTCATAACGTCATAATCTGGAAATTTGCGCGCACTCGAGGCAAGACCCTCTGTAGGCCGCTGTACGTAGTGTCGTCGATAGACGAGAGGTCTGGCGCGTTCGTCACTGAGGGAATAGACGAGTGGGACGTGTACATTTTCATAATGATGCCGGAACTGCTCGGCAGTCAAGTGAGGCGCTTTGCTGACTGTGGGGATCGTGGTGAAGGCCATGGTTGTTGCTTGATATGTGTTTTGGCCAAGGGGCCAGCGAACGCTATTGCCGATTCTTCAATTTCCACTTGAGAAACAAACCAGTTCTGTCGGTACTGCGAAATGCGAACTGAGAATTTATTTCTTCTCGTGTGAGACACTGGAATTTCCGGCATTTCCAGCAGAGCTCCGCAATTTACTCTCAGTAAACTTGGGAAGAATAGCAGTGCAACAAAGTCGACGACTGCGAGATACCGCAGAAGACGTAACAGCGATCTGCGATTCGAAGATACCCTGTCAACCAGATGCTTCTTTACTCCATTTGGTTCCAGCCACTTCCTCTCTCGGGATGACTTCATCCATTCCAAAGTGTGTTGTAGGCTTGGTCCAATTTCGTATCAGCGCCCATCGGTTTTCATTCAATGACATTTGTTCAGTCCATCCAAGCTGTTGGCATCACAGCGTTTGCGGAGGGGAAGCCATGGATTCTCATCTGTTTGGCAATATAAAAATAGGCATTGGAGTCATGGTGGATTGAAATCGAAGGATGGCTCTAGTAGGTGTATGCTGAATAGGCCGCAGGCAGTGTTGAGCCCTGAACTGAGACACAAAGTGCGACGATCACTCTCAATCTATAGCTGCAAATGCTGTGTCTGCTACCGCTTGAAAGCTCTGGCTCGTATCCTTCATTCAGAGCTTCACCTGGAATTGCCGTTCGTAGCTATAACGACTACTGTGATATATTGCGTAGCAACTCTAACTGCTCAGAAAGCTCCCTGTAGTGCTGCCTATATGCATGTAGAGGCTTCGTACCAGGGGAGCACGACTGCCCTCGAGGATTTTCGCAGTCTTTTGTCGCGTGCCTAATCACATGAGGAGACCTCGTAGCCAATGAATCATCATCATTACCTGTACTGTAGACCACTGCAGTATCCAGATGTGATCGCTTGCTACCCATGAAATGTTTTCGGTAATTTCATGGAGCTTAACTGCCCGAGTCCGAATGCCAATAGTTCTTGGTATTTCCATTTTGCGATTTTGTTCTCGGGAACAAGTGCATGATTTCCGACGCCTCTTTTTGGAAAAATGGTGAGTGGGGTTCCGTAGTGGTCCGACGTCTACTTGCTCGGAGTTTGCAGACGAGGTCCTCAACGGCTTCGTGGACACACCGAAGACAGAGGCAAGGGTCGTGCCGAGAAATCGAAAGTGAAGTCAGAAGCTCGTCCCTCGAGCGCTCCTTTCCAAACTGAGTCGACGACGCCAGCTACAGATTTTCCTACGAGCTAGGGACATCTTGACCCAACAGAGTACGAGAACTGTGACCAATGTGACGTCGCTAAGGGATTGAGCGGTTCAAGCACAAGCGAAACCACGACCTCCGTAGACAGAACCAAGTTTTGATCCGAAACAAGCAGTTCGGGGGAAAATAAGACGAGCCATGTGACTTACCAACGCTGCCATCTTGACGCTGCATGCACATTTCACGTTTCGCCTGCTCAGTTTGTCATTTTGTTAGGAGAAAGCCTACTCCTATCGCCTCAAAGACCTCTTCGGCGGAGGCACCGGTCTCCAATGCCGCCCTTATGTATGCTTTCACAGCCGGTTCATGCATATGAGCACAATCGGCCGCTAACGCAACACATGTGAGCTCCTGGGCTTTATGTATCTTAGATATCGATCTGTACTATGTGTCCTATACTAAGTAAGCTAAGCATTACTTACGCCAAGACTATAGTCCCTACGATATCTAGGACTAGTTAAATGGCATCACTGTGAATCGTGGATACCTCAATGTGCTCACGGATATTTTCGTCATTCTTCAAGATGTCCGTGCCTCGCTCGATGACCTGGTCGCCAAAAACCTCGGCGATTTCCTCGAGCGATTTGCGCCGGGTCTCTGGGAAGAGAAAGTAGACCAGAGCCACCAAAATTGCGAGGAGGAGGTCGAATAGGATGTAATACTTCCAGCCTACATGCTCCATGGCGGTTGGGTTCACAGACTGACCGATGACTAGGCCAATGAAGGTGGTGGTCAACGAGACCGTCAAGCCGCGGCCACGCAGTAGGTAAGGAAACAGTTCCAGTGGATAGGCCTGCAGGAGGGGGGTAAAGGCCACGTTATAGAACATCATATAGATGAATATGAAGGCGACGACGCTGTTCCCGATCTGGTGGTCGCGGCTGCGCGAGAAGACGCTAGACAGTACCGTCATGCAAATGAAGGCAAGCAGCATTCCGCAGGCTGAGGTCAGAAAAAGGCGTCGGCGACCGACACGGTCCACGAGCACCGCAGCCGTTACGGCAACCAGGTAGTTGAATACCTGGAGCAGACCATTGACTAATGTCTGCGATTTGGCCGAGGTGATTCCGACGGTGTCGAGGACGAGGGTCAAGTAGTACGAAATAACCGCAACGCCGGACCACGTGCCGTAGAAGCCGACCACCATGCCGATGAACGTGCGCTTGCGCATCGCTGCCGTGCGGATCAGGTCCAAGTAAGAACTTTTCGAGTGCGCCGTGGCCTCGGCGTTGATGTTGGCCGCGATCTCGGCGAGCTCGAACGCCACCAAGGGGCTGCTTTGGTCGCCGGCCGCGTGCCACTTAGTCAAGACGCGGCGCGCTTCCTCGGTGCGGTCCTTGGAAATATACCACCTGGAAGAAGTCAATCTCCCGTCTACACAATCGGTAGTGTCGAAAGGGTTTACTTGCCTTGGAGATTCGGGGAGGAAAACAAATAGGCAGGCTTGCACAACGGTCAGCGAGCCTTGCAAGATCGAGGGGATCCTCCAGGACCAGGAGCTGGCTATGGTCTGGGTGCCATAGATTAACCACGCAGCGTATATCGAGCCGAGCCACTGTTCCTGGTAAGCACGAAAGAGAATCATCGCCAGAGAGATTTGACCTACGTTGCTCGTGTTGTAGATGGCCGTCACCTTGCCGCGATGTGTCGGGTAGGCCAACTCGGTCACAAGAATGGGTGCGGGCTGCGTGGTGAAGGAAGTTCCAAAGCCCATCAAGAAGCGTGCGATGATGAACATGGCGAGGTTCCGCGCGCCGCCCTGCAGGCCGCTGGCCAGGATCAAAATCAGGAAGCCAATGTAGATAGGGACCTTGCGTCCAAATCGATCTGAGGCCCACGTGGTTGGGTAGACACCACAAAGCTGTCCCAAGGGCCAGACCACGTTGATGGCCGATAGCTTGGAGCTACTTGGGTTACCGAAGAAAGTGCGCCACTGCGGGAGACTCTGCAAGCCATTCACCATGGAGCCTGGACGGAAAGAAAGATCAGGTAAGCCCGAGACGTTCTACCTCGCAGCATGCAGAAACCCAGGCTTACCATCATAGCCGAAAGTGCAGGAAGAGAGCATCGGACCAACCAACAGAATGTTGAGCAGCAGGAGATGCCTTCTCATGTACCAGGGTCTAGGGTCTTTGGGCAAGACCTGCGCAGGGACAATGATTAGCGGTGCAGAAAGCTACCGACTGGGAAATTCTGAAGGGGGCAGACTTACAGCGAGCAATGCCGGGCTGACAGCTAATTCGGCCTCTTTCATGATACCCATGATGGCTGTAGATGAACCGTGTCCTCGAAGCAGCAGGGCGCACAGAGGGAAGAAAACGGTCGGTATCCACCAGGTTTTAACCGTTTTGGAAAACCTTAAGTCCTGGAATTTTGACCCCGGAACTTGGAGCGCCCGCGGGTACCGGGGGTGGCGGGGGCTGATTAAGCATCCAAAGGAGCCATCAAGCTTCGGGAATAGAGGTCTCAAGCAATGCTTAGCATCCCACTCGAAGGCGGACATTGCGTTAAAGACGCTGCAATGAATCACAGGTTCTTCCTCCAACCTGCCCCGTTATCGTAATCTTCAACGGCATTCCGAGAGAATGCCTGAGGAATGCAATATGCAATGAAAATAGATCAGATCTAGTTCAATACGGATCAGATCTCGTCCAATGCATATGAGGTCTCGTCCAATGTAGATGAGATCTAGTCCAATCATTCTTCTCGCACCACTTTCGAGCCAAGGATTGCAGCATTTGAGCAGAGTACCAAGGCTGCCATATTGTCGAGGGTGCCTTGTGCAGGGACTGAGAGGAAATGGCAGTCCAAAAACGTGACATGTTGTAGTCTTAGAACACTTTCATAGTTTACATCGTAGATGAGCTCATCCAATTACGCATGTCATCATTTGAATTTAGCTACGGCTCTGTCGTTTTAGGCTCAAAGCTATTCTCTCCGACCTTATCTAGATGTGAGAGAGAAACATTAACTTTAGTAATTTCCGCATCAGAGCTACTAGAATGCGGAGTTAGCCGCTTAAAGACCTCTCTAACCTCTTCGAGAGTACGTCCCTTGGTTTTAGGAAAGAGAAAATAGATAAGGACGACTGTTAAACTAAGAAGATAATAGAGGACTACGTAATACTTCTATCTAACGTTAGTAAGTGTAGTAGAGTTAATAAATTAACTTAGGATAAGGCTAGCTATTATGACAAAGATAGAAAATGTAAGCTCGTGGCCGCGAGGAGCAAAAGAGTAGATTTCGATCGTATAAGTGTAGGCTATAGGTGAGTTACTAATAGTGAAGAAGAAGGCGAATATGAAAACGAAAGCTAGTACGCCTCGACCGTAGGTTAGGTCGAGAGTTACTGTAAATCTACTGTTTAAGCTCGTCTAGATGATGAATGAGACGTATATACTATAAGTCGAGATTAGCTATAGGCGACGGTGACTAACGTAATTAATTAAAACACCTATATTAGAGTATAGTTATATATAAGGATATTAAGTAGCTTAAAACCGTATATATAACTCACCTAGAAGAATATTAAAGGATTTAGGGATAATAACCGAGGGAAGTTTTTACTCTACTTAATTCCACTAAAATAGAGCGCGGGATATAATAGTAATTTAAAGCTTAATAATATCTACCTATTAATAGAATTCTTTAATCTTCTTATAGGAAGAAATAAAGAATAAAATAAATATAAGGCTCATATTGAGATAATAAAAAGCTCAAATCTTAATTAAGAAAGACTATCTAAACTATATTCACTAACTACCCTTAATATCTATCGACTCTCTCCCTCTTTTAGCTAGCTTTGTTATTTCCACTATCACTCTATCGTGTGATCCTTAAACTTAGGTATTTATTTTGTGAAGGTAGTAAGACTAGGTGTAGATACTTCCGCTCCCGTTTTCGCTCCCGTTTCCGCACGCTCAATTTCGACTTTTACATCTTGATAGCGACGTTCACGATACTCTTGAATCGATCGTTGAAAGTGGCGGTAGGGAACCTTTTCCTTGAAGAGGTGGTTCATCTACCTGCTGCTGCTTCTCTATTTTGACCCTTAGGGATATTTCTGACTTGGGACTTTTCCCCAGATGTGCTGTTCTCTCCAACCTGTTGAGCCTCGGGATGAACACCTTGATAGCGTTCGCACGAAGTGTCCTATCCACCTTTGATTGAACTATCATACATGTTTGAGGTCCTGCTGCCCCTGAGAGATTCGATGCCATGACACTCGGCCCACTCATTCTGAAGAGGTCATGTGGAAACGGGCCCGCGGCAAGATGGTCATGCGGATATTCTTCGCCCCTAGTTGCACATGAGCCGAAGCACAGATCGCGGGGCAAGGACCAGCTTCTCAGTGAGTTCTTTCGGCGATAAGCCAAACTGCATCTTCAGATCAAAGTGTATGCGCATTCGTGCAGCGAAAACGTTTACTTGTCCCCCAGAACACGGGTCCATTTACAATGATCTAGAAACAGATTGTGCGGAATCACAATCACAAGCGGTCCCAACCTGATGACGCTTCTTCCGCTGGACACGCTGGGGGCGATTTGATAGGTCTCTATTTAAGGCTTACGGGTGGGCTCACGATGCTCAGAGGCATCCTCAGGTCTCACCAAAAGGCACTCAGATTCGCCCAGCCACAGTTCGTTCGGGAATGGTTTAGTGTAACAACGGTACCACCGAAGGTCACTAGGTGTTGGAGGCCAAACCCCGCAAATACGAGCACGGAATCCGGAACTGGAACTGTGCCTCGCCAGACAGGCTCCGAGCTTTGCGGTACTGCTCTTGGTAAAATGCCGAGTACGAGGTAGCTCGGCAGGGAAAGGTTGACGTTATAAATTTCTTTAACGCACCAAGGTGGGGTGCTCTTTCATGGACAGACAGTTGCGCCAAAGACTGCGGCTGTCCATGGTACCCCGTCTTGATCCGCGTAGAATCAGTCCACGCCTCCTCCAGAGACGCTTCTGTTTTGACCATTACCGGCGTCCAAGCCCAGGACGTTACCAGCTACCAAAATTGATATTGAGCACAGCAAGATAGACTTCACGAGACGTAGGGCAGTCGACCCGTGGTCAGAGATGTCACAGCCAGGGGTGAAGAAAGTCAAACAATATACTAGTCTTGGGATACCCGTCGGCCGTAGGCGGGCTGAAGCTGGGTCCTGTCTTTTATGGAGCTCTTTGAATCCCACCAGGGTCTACCATTTATCGACATGGCTTAGTTGATAAGAGACACCGACAGTGTACTTCAACTTGGTCTTCTCAACTGATCAACGTATTTGTTTGTTCCCAGTTTTGCTGGTATGAATGGTATCATGAAGCTCAATTGTCCCTGACCGCTTTGACGAACGAGTTCCGGTTCGGCGCTAAAAATACCATTCCAAATTTCGCGAGGGTCCTTGTCTAGAAACCATAGAATTGTCATCTTACAAGGATCGTTAGCTGTTGACGCAACGTCACCAAGCTGGTTCTTGACCTCCTGTGTCATCATCCGATCGTTTCCTGGAGAGCAAAATACCATCGCACTTGAAACAGGCCCATGCTCTTTGACTCGACTGGGAAGGTGAAGGGACAGAAGCCAATTGAGGAGGTCGCCTCTTCTGTTTTCGGATGTTGTAGACAGGACTTCCAGGACGAGACCAGGTGCTGGATCCATCAAGGTGAAGATGTCGTTGGGAACAGATGCATCTCTATAGATGGTACCAACTTTGTCCTGAAAAGAGGTAAAGACATGAATTCGTTCGAAGAAGATACGACGCTCAGCCAGAAGCCTGTTGTAAACGGAGTAACTACATTCCTTGTGCTCGTCAAGCTTACCAGGAGCAATCCAGTAAGTGCTCAGGTAGCAAGCTTGGGGCGCCGATTCAGCGGCCATCGCGTACGGTTTTGGTAGGCGCATATTCTGCAGGTCGTAGGTCGCGACCCATCTGCGTGCCGAGAAGCACCAAGGGAGATTTAGAGCTCCAGCGAACATGTGATCATCTTCATACCATCGGTTGTATTCTACCTCGTGGCCAGACTTCGGTTCGATCATGGTGATGAGGGCGTGACCGACACCAACATCGTATGGTTTTCCCATCGGGAAGTTCGGATTGGAACTCCCATCTGACTGGTCCATTTCCGCCGATGTAGAAAGCTCCTAGGGATCGGGAGAAAATGTCTGTGATTATCTCAGTTGTATAGGTAATAGGTTGCGCGGCGTTAAGACGGCAACCAAAAGACGTGCAATAAAATACAGTCGACTGTCGGAAACCGTGTAGCGTCGTTTGAAGTTCACTGGAATTGCATCTCAATTTATTCGCCACATCTACGTCTGATTATATATACCGCTTGTTAAGGCCAGCAGCTTGTGCCAAGCGGAAAGCCCGGAATTTACTTGACGCCTCGTGTAAAAGGTTCTTGGGAGGCGTCACATGTTCGGCGCCGAGTTCATCTCGATGCGGGAGCTCTATAGTTTCTATATTTCATCTTGATGCGTTGGACACTCTGGATGATTAGAATTCGCAACGAACTTCGACAGTGTCAGGTATCATGATATGTCTTCTGGGGCCGTGTCGTGGGCACTCGCTCTCCGTAGACGGGAGTACCGGGCTCCTTACAACACACTATCACCTAAAAAGATGTAAATATCCAATCCGGATCGCAAGCCGATGTAAAGTCAAATATGATCGGCTCTAAGTCGGCTGCAGGTGCCAGCGTCTGACTCATGGACAATTCCGGTTGATATCGGGTCTGGTATTCGTGATGGTCCTCCATAACTCGCCCGCCCGGCTGATCTTGTCTTTGGATTGCCAGCTCCAGGCTACCAGGTCTATCCATGTTGGTCGTTTGGGTGATCGACAGTAGCTCTGGGTCTAGGGGCCCGGGGTTCATCGATAAGCCTGTAGTGTAGACAAGGCTTCTCAAGCGCTCTACCCTTCGCTTCGCTGGAGGGTAGTTCTTCGACAACTCTTCTAGTGAAACAATCGCTGTGGCGAATACAGCCCGCGTTCTACTCAGAATTGTCGAGGACAAGTCCGACCTTTTGAGAATGCTTCGGAGTGACAGGGCTACGTTGACGATACAGCACATGGATAGATATCTGTGAGCCTTGTGGTACGGAATCTCGATAAATGGCACAATCATATGCACTGTGTCGGACGCAATGTCGATGATTTCTTCCAGGACACTCGACGGCGGAGGAAAGTTGAGAGAGGTATCGTGTCTGATCAATAACCTGAGCTGATTGAGTCGCTGTTGTCATTAGTCCGTCTGTCTCTAGGTCACTTCGCAGTGCAGAACATACAGTGTGAAAGAGGATTCTCTGAGGTAGGTGAAAAGGCTCGGTGTATTCGTGATTCGGTACCATGAGACTTGTGCGTTGTAGAGGCACCGGCAACGGCTCGCGCAGAGACATAATCTGGTGGTCGAAAGCAGCCAATTCTTCCGTCGTGGTTATCTTTCGCGCCTTGATGCCATGGATCTGCTCCCATACCGACGTGAAAATGTCCATCAGTGTTTGCATGGAGACTAGAAAGGGTATAAAAGAGGTCTCCGGGCTCCGAGCGGAACTCGTTCTGTTTGGAAACACACATCTGTCATCAAACAGCTCAGGTGGCACAAAGACGTAGTCCTCTTTGCGTAGAAGACACGGCAACCTGCATGTCAGAGCAATGCTGCGATCGAGATTTAATACGCAGCAAAATGCTCTCTGTCGCATTACAGTGTCAAAGGCGGTGTATGCACCGCCACTGCCAGCTGACTGATGATGAAGCCCGCATTGAAAGCAGAGGCGGACAAGTGCTCCAACTGTGTCCCGGACTTGATCGTATTGGGCTAGATTGGTAAAGTAGATTGCCTTGAGGGAGAGGCACTGGATCATCGTCAGGTTTAGCCTTTTAGATCTTGGGAGATCTTGTATCAGCTTCTCTGCCTTGCAGATGTAGGTCCAGCCAGGGACAGGCGCAATCTCCGGATTGAACGATTGGCTGAGGTCCACCACGGCTCTAATCATATAGACCAGCGCGCGAAACAGGTCGTCCTCGTGATGATGTCGACTAGCTCCTTCGTCAAAGACGAGTCGGTTGAACCGTTGATAAAAGTCATTCTCGTTGATTATTCCATGAAGAGGATTGAGCTGAGAAAAGAAGATGGTGAATGCTGATCGATATCTGGCACCATGAATGACTTCTGTAGACTTGCCGTCTCCTGATGGCTGATCTTTTTGGAATATAGTGAAGTCGGGCTCCAGGAGGCTGGCATGGAGCGGGAGACTGGAGCCACTGGTATCCGCTATCTCTGTTGAAGCGGATCTGAAGTCATGCCCTGAGCTCGGGTCCATCTGCGATCCAGTCACAGGTTGTAACTCTAGGCTGTATTGTCCAGTGGCTTTGGATAATATACATCCAGAATCCAGTGATGCTTGCTGTTCGCCCTGTTGCGGAACCGCTTCCAATTCCAGCCAAAGGTTTTGAGGGAGTGAATGGTCGCCTCCTACAACCATCGCCTGCCCAGGGGTCCGAGATACCGGTGGAGAGGGTCCTGCAGCGTCTCTAGCTTCGCTGCTCTGTCTGGAGCCTTCAAGTGGATTCTCTAGTTGGGGTCGGGACCATGTAGCCGCGAGCTGGAAATAGCGGTCTTCGAGCTGGGATAACCGCGCACCCATGTCGAGTACACTTGGTAATGCCGACGGAGCGAACGAATTTTGGGATCTGGACTCTCATAGCATAGCTTGTAAGTCACATTGTTGAGCTTGGGGCAGGTGCACGCGAACCTTGCATCGGTTGCAACTGGTTTCGACCGGCCAGTCGTTCTTCTATGCCTATGGCGCGGGTAAACACATGTTTCCGCGAACTTAGCACACTCGCTGCAAACGGTGCTCCCGCTACACTGTCATCCTAAGTCACTAGCTAGCAAGAATAGGTTCCAAGGGGTCTTACTTTCGTCTTCTTCCGTCGACAGTTAGAACTATACCAAACGTTATCGCAAGTCTTGAAATGATGGCGCCAACCGTTCTCACCAAGCCTGTGTCACGTAGGTTGTCCTTTTCCCGCGCCGTGTTAGCTCATCAGGAACTATCTGCAGACTCTGCGGACTGTCCACGTTAGGACCTGCTTGATCAGACATTATAGCCGAGATGACTTTGACTTGGCCAGTACAAGCCGGAACCAGTCCGATGGGGAGGAGGAGCGCATATACGATGAGTCGATGTAACTATCCTAGGTATCCAGGTCAATGTGCCTAGGTTTGTGCCGGTATATCAGTCAAGTTTCGCATTGTCGTTCAAATTTGGTCAAGTCGTGAACCATTGTTCATGATAATACTGCCTGGCTAGCGCCTTTGCGTGGGGAGATCAAAATGTGGAGGCGAGCGCCATGGCATTCGGAACTTGGACTGATGATTCCGGTTTCGCCGGAAGTTTGGATGAAAAGCCATGGCCCACGAAGGGGTCAGAGTAAAGCTGCAGCAATCGCAACAAATATAGGGACGCTCATACGATAAAACGATGGTTCCAGGCCAATGAGGGCTGTGACGTGTATTTGTGTTAAAGGGTATGTCAAGGAAAGCTTGCCTTTGAAGTGTGATATGCATTGCGCTTCCGCACAAGCCTCGCGAAGCGGCAACTTCGTAGAAGCCATACACGTTTCTCTAAATGTTCCTCAGTTGTTCCTGTCTCACGGGGTGCTCGCAACGCTTTGGAGGGCGCTATGAAATGACATCGCATTGACAACTTTGGTCGCCACTGCCCGTTAAAGCCCTTTGTCCGAACTAGTGCTTCAATCGAGGATTCTTGTTCAGATCGCAATAGTTGATGTTGGAGTCCAGAAGCATTCCATTCCTCATTTCACCACAAAATCGGCATAATTAGGCACACGAATCTTCTTGTAATATTCTGCGGGGGTCCACGGCATGTTGACACATTGACGCCCAAATTCATTGACATAATATCCGAATCCCTTCGACTCCCATATCATTCTCTCGATACCTTTGTCCAGGTCCTCGTTATACTTGGTGTAGATGTCCTCTCGAACTTCCATGGATGATGCCCTCTTCTCTATTATGTGGACAATGCAGTTGACAGTGTACAGAGACCATAGCTCGGCCCAGGAGTGCATGCTACTTCCACGCCCCTGGTGATTAGGTCCATATAGGGTGAACAGATTTGGATAACCGGGGATAGCCATACCAAGGTATGTGCGAGCGCCATCCTTTTTCCAACTCTCTTTTAGCGTGATTCCGTGACGGCCGACGTAGTCAATTGACGACATCGTGAAGGGCTTGAAGCCTGAACCGAGGACAATCACGTCGTACTCGCGGTGTTGGCCATCTTCTGTGAGAATACCGGTCTCAGTGATGCGCGAGATCCTGTTCGTAATAAGCTCCACATTGCCTTCTAGTAGACAGTCGTAGAACCCGTTATCGACTGGAGGTCGGCGGACCATAGGTGCGTGCTCAGGAATCAGCTTTTCAATGTACTGTGGCTTGCTGGCAAATTTCTCTTTGATCCAGTTGGTAAGGGTCGCTCGGAGGGCGTCATTGTGTTGACTGATAAAGCCCCCTTTAGCCTGCCAATCTAGGTCGTGTTCTTGGAGCGGCGCCACCTGTAGACTTTGCCACCAAAGTGAATAACAGTACCAGTTCCAATAATATGGCATCGAGTCACATAGCCACTTGTGGTGCTCAGCTACGGGATGGCGGTAATTGCTGATCGGGATGATCCAGTTGGCACTCCTCTGATAAACAGACAGAGACTTGGCGAGCCGTGCAAGTCCCGGAGCCAGTTGTGTTCCTGTAGACCCCGTGCCGATCAGGGCGCAGCGAGCGGCTTTGAAGTCGCAAGCGTGGTTCCATGAGGCAGTATGGAAGATCTGGCCTTTATAATTCTCAATGCCAGCAATTTTAGGAAGGCGAGGTGCCGAAAGGACACCGCAGGCACTGATAATGATTTTCGCCTGCATAGATGTTTCACTACCGCTGTCTTTGTTTGTCACCCGGAGTGTCCAGGTAGAATCCGCATCGTTCCAAGTAGCACCGAGGACTTCTCGGTTAAACTGGAAGTAGTCATAGATATGATACTTTTTGGCGATATAGTTCAGATATAGCTGGTTTTCCTGGCTTGAAGCGAAGTGCTCGGTCCACTGGTAGTTCTTCTCGAATTTATACTGGAACAGGAAACTTGAGGTATCCACACGAGCTTCGGGATACGTATTTAGCAGCCAGGTTCCCCCGATGCCAGCTTGTCGTTCCACGACCGTGAAAGGGATGTTGAGACCCTTTAATTGGAGTGCTGCAGCGATGCCGCTGATGCCAGCCCCGATGATAATCACATTGTAGGATTCTAGGACTTCCGGCGGAGGTGGCTTTGTCCACTGTGCTTGGCGCGGAAAATCTTCCAAAGCTAGCTCTTCATAGCTGAATTGCTTTTGGGAAGGCTCCATCTTCTCGCCACTGAAGAGCGTGAGTAAGTTGTAACAGTCCTCCCGGGTTGGTATAGGAGGTACAGTCTCGGACGGTCTTCGCAAATATGCAACAGCCTTTTCCCGCACCACTTCCCAGTCCTGGTCGGAAACACTGAGTGAGAATGACATTCCACCGCGGATTGCCGTCTTGCGAACGACCATCGCCTCTAGCTCCTTGTCGCCTGTAAACTGTAGCAGGGCCAATCGGAGAGCATTGTGATCAGACGTATCGACTGCCTGACGAATGAAATCCTCCGTCGGTAGCGGCGAGCCATTTTGGACGGGATCCGATTTTTCCGTCTTAGCCATTTCCAGCGATTAAGACGAAACTCGGTGTTGTAACACTGTGAACCTTTTGACGAGGAGCTGCGGCCGGAATATATCTGTTCGTGTCAAGACTGCAACGTTCGAAGAAGTCGTGCACGTTCTACTAACCAGACCTCTTGGCTTTCTGTTTCCGGTTTTTGGTCCGGAATACAAGTAGCTTTCTGAGATCCGAGAGGGATTCAGATTAGCAGCAACCAGCACGCCAGTACCACCAAGTGTCGAAGAATATCATCCGCTTCCTTCGGCATAGAATTAGGAGCTCTTAGAATATCGATTTGTGCGGACGACCTTTCCATGTTTATGTGGCTGAAATTCGAGAGATAGAGAATTCCCGGAACCTCAAAATGTCCGGGTTCCATCAGGTAGCCCAGTCTTCGGTCATCTCAACATCCACCTGGTCCTGAAATATGTTTGTGTATTCGAATCAGGAATTTTCCGGTTCCGGCGGACTCAAAATTCGAGTGAATGCTTCCGCTTATGCTGCCTTTTGCCAGACTGTCATTGCTGTGTCTGGTTTTGGCCTCACAGTAGAGTAGCTTTATACTGCAAATCGGTTTTCGATAGAACAGACATTTCGTTGTTCATTATACCGGGAAGATTGCTTCACCGTAAACGACAGAAGCTTATTCCAGATCACCGACACAAGCTGCCAGATATGCAATATGGCGACCTAGCTGGCAAGACGTTCATCGTCACGGGAGCGGCCTCGGGCATCCGTCCGAGCAACAGCGTTACTATTGGCGCGGCAACAGTCAAACGCAGGCTTGTTAAACATTCAAGCACCTGACGAAGTCGCCCGACAGAAAGAATCTGAAGGTGGTAGTGCACTTTCTGTTGCCTGTGACGTCGGATCAGCTAGAGCAATGAACGATGCTGTCAAAGCTGTCGTCGATCGTTTTGGCAGTCTTCATGGTTTGGCCGGGAGCTTGGAAAGACAGAGCTTCTGTGGCTAACTGGCTGCAGGTGCGGCCAATATGGCCGGTATCGCGCGAACCAAGAAGATAGCTCCTGTCCAATTTGCTCTCAAGACTCTTGATGACGATGACTGGGACACAATTCTGAGGGTAAATCTGGATGGCGTCAAAAACTCACTACGAGCCGAAATTCAATGTATGCAAGACGGGCGTTCAATTGTCAATGCATCGCGCACTGCTGGACAATCTGGACCGCCTAATTCCTCTCCGTATACCGTTTAGAAAATGGGGAGTTATCGGGCTTACAAAGTCCGTGGCGAGGGAAACAGTCCAACAGGGTATCCGGGTGAACGCTGTAGCTCCGTGAGTTCTGCGGTATCATTCTTCATACAGATGCTGATCCTCGTTCAGGAGGCGTCATCCAAACGCCGCTCACAGACTTTGTCAACCCCAAAAGAGAAACTTTTCTGAAAACGACCGCCTTAGGCCGGATAGGGCAACCTGAGGAGGTTGCAAGAACTGTTTTGTTTCTGCTGTCGGGCGCATCAAGCTTTATTACAGCCTCAGTAAATTTGGTGGTCCTGGGAATTGGCCTTCTGTCTCCTTAAATGACGCGTACTACTATTACAGTGACGAGCAAAAATCCAAAAAATCAGCAAGTGTGCCAAGGGTGGACGATAATTAAACGCAGCATATAGAAAGAAGTAGGAGATAGCCTCCCAGAGCTATAGTTAGTACATAAATAGAGATATATATCTCTTGAAATAGAAGATAAATTTAGTTTATATCGAAAATTATACTATAAATAGAGCTCTAGCGACCTATTAATAACTACTACTAGATAGAGAAATATTAAATCTACTAGAAAATAGTGTAGGATAGGTGGTAGAGACTCTAGATAGCCTATAATCTCTCGATATATAGCGAAATAGTTAAATATATAGGTATTAAGATCTCTTTACCGACAGTAGGGGAATCGATCTACTCTTATTGACCTCGGCTTAATCTAATCTAGGGCACCTGAACACCCCTTCCCAACTCCATTTCGCGATGCATATGACGCTTTCAAATGGGTACCGATTCTTCCGATCATTAATTTGACTCCCTGGACTAACCTTTCAGACGATCGAGCACGCTTCTGAGCTGCAGGTGGACCCCCAGAAGATTATATTGGCCGGATCCAGTGCTGGGTCCAATACGGTCAGTAAGGGAGGTTTGACGGAGACAAACCAGCTTTCGTGATCCCCCCGCCTAGTTTCCTGACGGCAGAATCATGGTAGGCTGCAGCATTGGCACTCAAGTTGGGAGACGAGGGAGCGTTGCGGAATATTCGTGGTCAACTACTTAATGTCCCAGCGCTGTGCCACCCTGATCTGTTCCCCCATGACAAATACGAGCTTGAAAGCTACGAGCAGAACTCTGACGCCCCTACCATCGATGGAAAAGCCATGAAATGATTTTGGGGTAAGCCACCGAAACCTTGGGCTCCTGATGTGAACTGATCTTTGGCCGTACAGCTCAATACCTTCCGGAGCCAACTCCAGATTATTTAACGAGCCCTTTACTGGCAACCTCACACGCTGCTCTGCCACCCGCACGTAAGATAATACCCCGGCAAGCCGTTCTCGGTCGTACTGAGCTGACATGCTATAGTAATTCAGGCAGCTGGCATGGATCCTCTGAGGGACGAAGATCTCGCCTATGCGGAATCACTGAAAGCTGCGGGGTGAGTTAGTGCTAAGTTAGCTATGATCAAACCATAATGACGGTCGTTCTAGTGTGGAAGTCGAGTTGAATGTGTACCCCGGCCTTCCCCATGGATTCATGCTGGCTGTTGATTTACCAGTCGTCTCTGAATACTATGACCACATGGTAAAATGGGTCACTGGTGTTGGGGTCACATGACCTCTGGCACGCCTTCCACCTTGGGATAGGCTGCCCACCTACTTCTACTGCACTTGACGCAGCTCTCCCCCCTCTCCTTCTTAGATACCTTAGAGATAGCCCAACACAGCACACGCGCCATTAAGTCAATTGAGTCAATACGACTCCTGGGCGATTGTGGCCTCTTTCCTTTGTTCTACTCTTCGCTCCGCTCCGATCCCAACAACCGGGATACTTTGTACCGTAGAGACATCTTCTTGAGGAGATGAATCGGGACTTCGTAACGTGTCTATATGTATCCATCGCGGAGTGACCGACCGACCGACCCGCCTTCGCCGGCCGTTCTGGAAGGTTTATTCGTGTGGTCACGATCTGTAGCTGAAAACGTAGGAGGCAAATGGGCGCCATGTGCGCACTAGATCGATTATATGGCTCCTTATATCTATACTTTGAAATGCATGAATTTATCCCATCACACAAAATGAGCAAATCGAGGAAAGAGGCAGCGTCGGGCAACTCATAAATCACAAGACTCTCCTTTTTGGCGTGTTCAGCCGATGTCCAATTGCAACTATTATACTAGAATTGGTTGTTGATCAAGAGCGCTGCTATGGCTCAATTTGGTGTCTCCGCGAAGGGTATCGTTGTAAACGCCGTTCGTGTCATTCGACGCAGATCCATTGGGCGTCGGTCGTCTTGCGCTTTGTTCGTCCTCCCCTTCTCTATCGTAGTCCACTTCAAAGTCGGCTGGATTTGGGCTAATGATCATTTCGTGATACTCGGAAGTGGTCCAAGGCATGTTGACCCCTTGTCGACCAAATTCGTTGACATAGTATCCGGCACCGGCTTCCTCCCAGATAAGGGTGGCAGTCCTTTCGTCGAGCCTTATTTGGTATTCATCAAAGACATCTTGTTTGACGTCAAGACTTCGAACATTATTTTCAATCATCCACACGACGGCTTTCACCGCGTAACGAGCCCATATCTCGGCCCAGGAGAAAAGACTTCCTCCTCGTGGTTGATGATTAGGACCGTACAGTGAGAAAAGATTCGGGAAGCCTGGTATAACCATTCCGAGGTAAGAACGAGCACCGTCCTTCTCCCAGCACGAAGATAGCTTGGTGCCATTCTTTCCGACATAGTCAATCGGGTAGAAGTACTTGCCAACTTCGAATCCGGCCCCTAAGACAATGAGGTCGAACTCCCGCTCTATACCATCTTTAGTCAGGATTCCTTTAGAGGTTATCCTATCGATCCCTTCAGTGACAAGCTCGACGTGCGGCTCTTTGAGAGTATCGTAGAAACCATTATCAACCACGAGTCGGCGTATAAGAGGGGCATATTTAGGGGTCAACTTCTCCACCAGGTCAGGCCGGTCATGAAATTTCATTTTGATAAAATTCGTAAGGCCTTCGCGCATGGTATCGTTACGCTCGTTGACACAGCCACCCTTTGCCCGCCACTCGTGATCTCGCACCTGAAGAGGAGCAAGTTCTAAACTCCGAAAGTATGCTGCGTAGCCATACCAGTGCCAATAGTAGGGCATGTTATCGCACAGCCACTTCATGGACGCGTCGACCTTGGAGTTATAGCCCTCGTATATCGCGATCCAGTTAGGCGTGCGCTGGTAGACGGTGACGGATTTTGCTGACCGAGCAACTCCAGGGACGAGTTGGGTGCCCGTCGAGCCAGTGCCGATCACTGCCACGTTTTTGTCTTGATATGGCACACTGTGGTCCCACTGCGTTGTGTGGAACATTGGGTTCTTGAAGGTCTGGATCCCGGGTATATTGGGCTTCTTTGCCGTTGCAAAGAGACCGCTAGCGCTTATAATCGACCGGGCTAGTGTGTGTTGTTCTCCCCCAAACTGCTTGTCTTGTATTGTTAAGTCCCAGGTCCCTAGTGACTCGTCCCAGGCTGCAGCCACAACCTCCTTCTGAAAGCGGATATCCTCAAAAACACCGTACTTTTTAGAGACCTGCTCTATATACCTTTGGTTCTCCTCTCTCGAGGCAAAATAACTCGCCCAAGGGTAGTTCTTCTCGAATTTATACTGAAAGAGGTAGCTGAGAGTATCCACGCGGCATTCTGGATACTGGTTCAAGAACCAGGTTCCTCCGACCCCTTTCTGTCGCTCGTATACAATGTATGGGACCCCAAGCCGCTTCAGCTGGATAGCTGCCGCAATGCCGCTAAGACCTGCGCCGATGATGACTACCTTGTGCTGTGCTAAGGTCGTCATGGAAGGCTTAATTGTCCATTGGACCCCGCGAGGGAATTCTTCGTAGGCGAGTTCTTCGTAACCAGGCAGAATGTCCCTATCATTGAGCGTTACACCAGCAAACAGATTCATAAGTTTCGTCGCCTCCGCAACAGTTGGTGGTTCGGGGACGCTTTCTTGAGGGCCCTTGACTAGATATTTGACGGCCTTCTCACGCACGGTCGACATGTCCTGCTCGCTCAGCACGTAGTCAAAGAGAGCCCCGCCCCGGATCTTCTGCTTCGTCACTTTCATGAGCGCGAGGTCGGGATCGGCAGTGACTTGGTAGAGAGCCATTCGTAGGGCATTGATACCCGCTTTATTCACCGCGGCCCGGATGAAGTTGGCATCTACAGACCACCCGGTGGACGGGTGAGATTCTCTTTTCGACTGAGAAGCTCTGGCCATCGTGGACAGGTTTGAAAGAGATCCTGGGTAGAGGAGCCGTAGACGATTGTTCGAATATGATGTGCCCCGCTGCAGATCTTGATAGGTATCAAAACATACTGCCAAGAAGGGGTGTTGCAAAAGGTTATCAGGACGCACCTCGCGGAACCAGGAATTGGCCGGGACTGAACTACCCGGGAAAAGAGTCTGCAGCGGGGGGTGTTCCCCTTGCGGGGCTCGCTTTACCACACCCTGCCAACGAGCACTTTGTTTGTTCCGGGTAGGACACAGTCCAAGACTAGCCCGTGTTCAATCCGAGAGCATTTCCGGTTCCGACTCGAGAATAACGAGTTGAGATTCTCGCTTGAATCGCTGAACCATCCTTTTACTCCTCCTGGGACCACTGGCCTGTTTCCAAGATGGACGCTGAGAAATTTGGACCTGTAATGCATGCTGAGCAGGCTGAGGCGAATGGGGAGATCTCCAAGGTTGGACATGGCGATGAGCGTCCACAAGGACTTTACGCAACGAAGACAGGGGGATATGTGCCCTCCGCCCCCGAAGAAAAGCGTCACCATAGGTCCCTCAACCGCAAGATTGACCTCTTCGTCCTGCCATTCTGTGTCATCATTTATCTCTTGAACGGTCTGGACCGTAGCAATATCGGAAATGCACAGACAGATGGATTTACCGATGACTTGGGAATGCCCAAGACCGCACTCAATACGGCCAGCTCTCTCTTCTTTGCGACTTTTGTGCCATTCCAGCCGATTTCAGCGGCCATCGGCAAAAGGGTTGGACAGCCACATTGGTTGGCTATAATTGCCTTTTGCTGGGGACTTCTCACACTGTTTCACGCCTTTGTCAAGAATCAGGCACAATTCATCGCCCTTCGTCTGTTGATGGGCTTTTTTGAGGCCGGCTTTTTTCCAACATGCACCTCCTATCTAGCCACCTGGTACCCTCGATTCGACCTTGCCTTACGGATTGCCATTTTCCAGGCTTTCTACGCTATCGCTGGGGCATTTGGTGGCTTGATAGCGTACGGGTGTTTCCACATCCGAGGACCCCTGTATGGATGGCAATACCTCTTTATTCTGGAGGGAGCAATCACCATGTTCGTCGCTTTGATCACTCCGATTTGGATGGCTCCTAGCCCCGATAAGGCCTGGTTTCTAGACACGACAGAACGAGCCTATGCGGTGCGGCGTATGATTATCGACACCCAGTCCGACCCGGCCGCCCACCGAAAGATTACCAAGCGCGATGTGATCGAGGCTTTTACAGATTGGAAGATTTGGGCCATTGTCCCCTTCAACACTCTCGCAGCTGTATCATCTTACGGCTTCAGCATTTTCTTTCCCCTTGTCGTTCAGGTAAGACAAAACTACGCCGGTCGAATGTCATGCACGAACTGACCGTGCAAAGGGCCTGGGCTACTCAGGGGCCACGGCCAACCTGATGACCGTGCCTCCATACGTATTAAGTGCCATCTTGGTCCTGGCTGTTGCTTACTCGTCCGATCACTTCCATGAGAGGACCATGCATATTCTGTTCGGCCTTACCATTGTGATTATTGGACTCATCTGCGACATCACTCTCCCGCTGTCCCACGTCCATGCACGCTATGGTGGCCTTGTTGTCCTCCTTGCCGGCAGTAACATCTCCTATCCGATCTTGATTGCATGGCTCGCAGGTAACACGCCGGAGCCAGGAAAGAGAACGGTCCTTCTGGGAATCAACGGGTACGGCAATCTGGGGGGAATTATCGGCAGTGAGCTGTTCCTGAGCAAGTATGGCCCGACTTACCGTTGGCCTCTAAAAGTCACGGTCGCCTTGGTTGCAGCTTCTTGGGTCGGTTTCGCCTTATATCACTTTGAACTAAGGTATGCCAATCACTACAGGGCGAAATGCCTCGCGAGAATGACCCCTGAAGAGATTGAGGATGAGAGGACAAACGACAAGCGATACGCGGACAAGAAGCGGACCTTTGTCTACGGGCTCTAATCCGAGACGAAGGTAGAGTACAGAGGTCACATGAGCGGGTAACCGCGTTGTTAGGCAAATCTATCCTCCTCGGTGGACAGCGGTCCCATCTCTGCGCGATCTGAAAATACAATAACTCGTTGTTTCAGAGCCAACTCGCGAGCCAATCTTCCTACTCCCTCAGCCGCCGGTCAATTAAAGGCGTCTAGAGGAGCCGCCTACGTCGAAGGGTGTGGACGAGAGGCCAGGAGAGGACACCACAAAGCCATCAGGTTGTGGAGCCCAGGATATACCAAGGCAACTCGTCAAAATAGGATATAATTCTCGTTATAGGGATAGAACGTATCTATTATTGAGAGCCAACTATTTCACCAAGGAGCAATACCGATAGGAGGCAAGAAATGTAAACTGCAAATGGTTAGCTAGCATTGGCAGACCACTAAGCGAAAGCCTATTCAAAGCCATTAAATGCCTCACCGGTTGAGAGGCTAGTTACCATTATTATCTATGCGGCGACCGTTATAGCGACCACCGTATAGCCCAGGCTAACGTATTCGAGCTCATCACGCGCTCGTGTCTACTCGGCTATCAGCTCCTCCGGAAGATATCCAAGAAGAGCGCGACAATATCTTTAACTAGAGCACTCCGGAGGCTGGGGCTAGGTCTGAATTCCTAAAGAGAGGACGGCTACCCGATTAGCAACCGTTATATCCCGGTCAAGACATTAGCACCCCAATAGTCCTAGAGTAGTTATTGGAAACGCAGTCCTCTTATCCCGTACCCATCAAACATAAATCAGATAGTATAGAAACTATAGTGTAGCACGAAGCGCTCCGGTGCTAACTAGCTAGTCGAGGAAGCCAATATCTAGGATTTTCTGTTCTCTAGTATAACTTTAAGGATGGCCTATAGGTAGATAGGCAGAGGGAATAGTAGGTCTTAATATCAATAGGTCTATCCTAACCACTTAGGTTATATAGGACTTAAAGTATAAGAGAAGCTTACGACTCTTATTAGGCTCTGACATGGGTCGAGTCGGCCCGGCGGGTCATAGGTTAGGTCGGGTTTTTCCTTAGGCTAACCTAACCTACTAAGAAATGGGCTAGCGCATGACGGGTTAAACCCTAAAGGAGGCTCAGTTCGGAGGAACTAGGGCTAAGCCCAACAGTCACGTATAGTGGAGAAATAATATTCCGTACGTAAGGGGAAAAGAGATAGGACGCCGTACGTAAGGTGAAGAGAGATAAGATATAAGGATAGCGTACGTAAGGGATAGATAGCGTATATAGAAGAGGGAGGTAAGGGAAAGAGGTAAGATAACGGATATCTCTTATAGTTAGGCTCTGACATAGGTCGGGTCGGGTCGGGTTAGGTCTAACCCGCGCTAAAGTTCTATTTATAGATACTAGTATCTATAAATAGATCTACTATAAAACCTATAAAATAGGCTATAAAATAGCTATCTAAGATAGATTATCTATTGTAATAACTATTATAATAATCACTTTAAAGACTAGATAGTGAACTGGGGCGAGGCTTCTAGCCATAGGCGCCAACTCGTACGGCGGTAGGTAACAGGCGCGTTCACATCTTGTCAAGCAGTTGATTGATTATCTTATTATTGTCCTCTCTATCTGCCCAGGCGAATAACAAAAGAAAAGACTACTAAGCTAAAGTGGTACTCTCGAACTGACTAATCAGAGAGTGGTAACGTTTACTTATATAATATATAGCTAAAAGCTGACTAATCACCTCGCTCGCCCGCCTTATATCTTAGGTCCTCTCCAAACCTTTCCCATTATATCCCTCTCATTATCGCTCGCTTTCTTAACGACCTTACTTAAGTCTCCTAACTAGCTTCACTAGCCCTCCTAGAATCATTAATTCTTCTTTATACCCTTTAAAGCCTCCGTAAAATTATCTAGTTATCTAGAATCTAATTCCTTCGAGCTCATGTTCGCGAGAGTTAACGCCTACCCACTTTACTTTAGGTAGCGCTTAACTATCTAGTAGATCTTTAAGGAGATCAGGAAGCGATCTTCGATATCGACCTAAATGGTAGATAACGCAGCCTATAAACGCACTTTCTCGTAAGTGTTAGCGTTAATAACCGTAAGAGCGTTCTTAACTACCTAAAGCCCATAGCTACTTTTATCTTATTAGTAGTTAGATATTAACTCGATATTTCGCGGTAGGATACTGAAAATACGCTCCTTTAACTACCAAATAAAAATATCTAACGCTAACTTACTATCGCTTAACTGACCGAATTAAGAGTTAATGATAGAGTACGACTATATTATCCTATCTGTTATGAAGATAAGCTAGTAGTTTTTAGCGCCTACTAAGTTATTATTAACGATAATAAGTCACCTAGAGAGATTATTAACGTCTCCCTAAGCCTTAAAATCTACTAGATTATTTACTTATCGGCATTAATTAATCTAAAAAAGAAACGCTAAACTCGAGATAATAGAGCACTTTACATAAGATTCTTTTTAAGAGATAGCGATCCCGGTATTAATAAAGGAACTACTAACCTATCCGTTATGGCTAGGACTCTAGAGCGCACTCCGAAGAGCTCTATTTAAGACGTTAACGATCTTATAGTTAGGATATCTAGGTAAGATCTAGTAGCTCTAAGTCTTAAGTTCTTCCTTCTATCGCTTAATTAGTTATATTAGGCTCTTTATCGGATCCTTATATTAGGCCGCGATTCTTTCTAGTCCTTCTAGGTATATAGCGACCCCTTTTTTAGCTATATATAGATAGGTAGACGCGTACCTTTCGGATATATACCTAGCGAGAAGACTTAACGTATTGACTATCTTTTCAACGCCGTATTTATAGTATTTCTGAATATCTTCGTAATTAACTAATAGCTTATTCTAGCCGTAATTCGTTTACTTAATATATTTTTAAATTAGCTCCTATATAAATATAATAGAACTTCTAGGGTTTAGAATCGGATTTAGTAAGTTCTTAGGTATATCGCTCCTAAGAGATTTTAGTAGAGAGACGGTACTAGAAGAGCTAGTAATACGCATTCCCTAACTTATAAGCTACTATCCTACCTTAATCCTATAGAAGAGTCCTGAAATCTTTAGCTTCTTTATACTTAGATTAAGGGAGATCGTTAAAGTTAGTAACTTAGGTCTAGGAGTCGTTATCTACGGCCGTAGTCGCTTTACTACGCTTAAGATATTAATTAGGTTAGCTTTTATTTAGTCTACCTATTCTAGACTCCTAATGATAGGATGTTCTTCTCCTAGTTTTATAAGTTATATTAAACTTCCTTATATTATATCTACTAAGCTAAACCGTATTAGAAGAGATCCTTACTAAGGTCGTATAGGAACTAAGGTGACTAACGGAGGAGTGACTAAGAGGACCGGAGAGAGAGTTTAATCTTATTAAGTAATACGTATATTCTAGCGTCTCGAGGAAGTATTAGAGGGGCCTATAAGTCCTATAAGACTTTTAATCTATAGCTATAGTAGGTTCCTAGTTTTAGAACGGGTAACTAGTTAGTAAGTTACTAGTATTAAAGTATTTTTAGTATTCTATACTTACGTATCGAGAGGGACTATAGATCCTAACTTTCCTTCTAACGTAAGGAGGTTAGTATAGTTCGCTAGAAGAACTCCCGTCTAGTATAAGTTATTCCTTTCTATAAAACTATATTAGGTAAGTATCTCTCTCTATACTAGGAGGTTACATTCTATACTCTAAGTATCTAGATTAGGTAGGTTTCCATTAAGGAGAGTTTAGATATTATCCATAATTAAGTAGGCTATAGCGTTAAAGTGTCTCCCCTTATTACGAACCGACTATATGGGAGGCTAAGGGAGAAAGACAGGAAGGAAGGTCAACCGAGGAGAATATATCAGATACTAGTGTCTTAGTAAACATATTAACGTAACTAGGCGGGGTAATAGAGTAATATACCTAAGTCAGCTCAGAAATATATTAATATATTTAATATGTTTAATAGAGTAATATATTAGATATATATCCTAAGTAGTATATAGCTATACTTAGCTATATAGTTCTCCTCGTAGTCAATAATAGTTACGGAGAATCGAGTTCCTTACGATTATCTACTATATATATAGGTCTATATACTATATACTTAGTTTCTAGTCTTAGCTATAGCGTCTCTCCCTACTATATTACTAAGCGAACTACCGTAGGTTTACTTATAGATACCTTACGTATTATATAGTAGCTTATAACACATTAACTATTAGCTTAGATAGTAGTAGACTTAACGATAATATCTAGTAGCTCTAACCCTAAGTCGCCCGAGCTAAGACTTACCTAGTAACTTAATACCTCTACTATAAGTGTTACTACCTTAACTATTAATAATATAGAGACTAGAAAGATAAAGGATAACCTTAAGGTTAAATAGTACTATAGAGATAGAAGTAAACTTAGTATATATCTTATGTAGTTAAAGACGGTATTTATCTTATAACGTACTAAATACCCTATCTACGCAGAAAAAGTTTTATTTATAGGACTTTAGCTCTATAGGTTAGCGTTTGAATAGTTTAAATCTATCATAGGGGATTACCTTAGCTCTATATTAGCGTAGCGAAGCCTAGAGATAAACGAAATCTTTAGAAACTTCTTAGTTTTTGAAGAAAGAATCAAGTAGATCTTTAGGATACTAGGAGAGGAACAGTTAGTAGCCTAGAGGATCTATTAACTTAAATAGATAGGATCTACTACGTAGTATTATACTATATTCTAATATTATACTTCGAAATTAGATTAGGAAGATAAAGCTTTCGCCTTAATCTATTATTAGGGGCTAAAGGATTTAGTTAAAGATAGAATAGAGATAGATTATCCTAATAAGTATAAATCGCTCGTTAAACTCTCTATCGAGACTAATAACTAGTTATATAAACGCTAAATAGAAAGAAAAGGGACTTTTATAGGGGGTACGACTTATAAGAATAAATAATACTACGAAGAACTAATAGACTTAGACATAATCTAACGCGGTAGTTCTACTCACTAAAAAGCGTAAGGAGGATAACCTAAGGTTAGGAATGATAAGTCTTATAGATTACTATAGTTAGAGCGAGAGAAACATAAGAAAAATAATCTATACTATAGATATGGAAAATCTAGACATTGTACGAAAGATTATAAGAACGGTCTAACGCTATATATGATGGACGACGGTATAGCCGGTTATAAAGGAATAAAGGCCGATACTTTATAGAGAGCTTAGATAGTAACTAATAGTTAGAGTAATATAGTATAGGAGGACTATCTAGGTACGGAATCTCAAAAGGAGATAGGTGGATCTAAATAAGATATAAAGCTTAAGGAGGAAGCTACCTTAGAAGAACGGGAACAATAAGAAGAATTATAGTATTAGCTCTTATTATAGATAGCGTATTATAACGATAGATATATAATCTATTACTCGGAAAAGATTAGGAGTAAATAGTTTCTAAAATAATAAGGAAGAGTAATAAGACGAGCTAATAAGCTAAAGTATTAGGAAGTATTTAGGGCTAACTATAAGGATACTAATAACGAATAAGGATTCTAGATAATGTATATATTAGAACTAGAAGAATCTACTATATTTATCGTAATTAAATATAACGATAAGGAAATAATAATAATCATACTCTACTAGAGATTACTAAAATGTTAGTACTAAGATAATTATGGACTAGAAGTGAAATATCTCTACTCTATATTCGACTTAGGATAACTAGCTAATAAATTAGTTTTAGTTATAATAGAAATCTACTAGGCTATAGAGATAGGATATATAGTTCTAGGAATGTATTCGCATATAAGAAAAGGTAATAAAGCGTTTATAATACTAATCGTACCGCCGTAAGAATAGAGTCTTAATATAATAATAGTACTAGAAGGCACTAGAATAGTATAACTAGTTTATACCTACGAAAGATACTAGGACTACTAGGTAGTCGTATATATTAGAGAAGCGTAGACTAATATTAGAGAATTATATAATAATATCGATCTACTTATAGGATATTAACTAATATATATACTTTATAACGGTTATATAAACGATAATATTATTATCTAAGAACTAAATAAGAACCTTATACTAGGGGAGGATACTATATACCGATAGTATATAGTACTAGAAAGTGATAAGTATAATATCGAGATCGCTACTAACTTTAGGAAGATAGACGACTACGAGGCTAAGTATTACCTTAGTATACCGCACTAATACGTAGTTTATAACTCTTTTAGGTTACTATAATCACTACTTAAGAAAATCAATATAAAATAGTACTAGGATCGAGAGTACGAATATAAAGAAGATATATATATCTATTAACTAATGAAACTAGCGATAGTTAAAATAAGACTTCTAGAGGAGACTATAAAGAAAATTATTACTAAGAGAAATAAACTTAAAGAAGTATAGTGAGAAAAAGGAGTTATTCTTAAGCTAATTCTATCGATATTAGGACCCTTAAGGAATAGAAAGGTAATTAACGAATAAGAAGATCTAGACTATTACTATAAAAGACTTTTATATGAAGATAAAGACTACTAATAGTAATATAGAGATTATTTATATTACTAGAACGTTAATCTAAGATAACTCTATATACTAATACTTAGAGGAGTCTACGCTAACCTTATAGAGGTAGGCTAAATATATAATAAATAAGAATACTAATAGAGAAGAGAATTATACCTATATTACTAAGAAGGTATATTAAACATAATGTTTACTAATAGTAGTGACGGTAGAGGAGATCCGTATAGACTATTTATTATTGAAGAAATAGTCGATAACTAAGTAGATAGAGATTTTATAGCGGATAATTTCTACTACCTAAATAAGGAAAAATACGATACGAAGATAAAGTATTAATACGTCTATAATATTAACTTAGATATTGAAAATATCCTAGTATACCCTAAGATATTAGAAATATTAGAAGAGTATTTTAATACTAAATACTAATAGGATAGAGAGTAATATATATACTAACTAAAAAACTTATAAGTGACGACTTAATAAGGTAGAGGAGTTATAATAATAACCTAAGGGTTAGAAAGCCTTAGAAGTTAAGAGAGATAACTATATTAGATAATCGCTACGTAGCTCTTATAGTAGAATTAGCGAATATTTAGATTACTATTATAATTAACTTAGGAGCTAACTAAAGCTATATAAGTACGACTATAGCTAGAAAACTATATGAATATAAAGTAAAGAAAAGACTTCTATACCCCTTAAAGATAGTAGATGGATAACTATTAAGATAGGTAACGATAGAAATGAAAAATGTTCCGTTAATAATTACGAAATATGAGGAAATAATAAACCTAGATATAACGGATATTCTAGGATATAACGTAGTTTTAGGAATAGACTAGCTTTAAAAATATAACCTAACTATTAACTAGTAAATAAAGATAGTAATATTTACGAAATATAGTACTATATAAAGGGAGGACCGATTATCCTTAAAGGCTCTAAAAAGAACGATTTTAGTGCGACTAATAGAACGTATATTAGTTAACTCTAGTATTAGGGAAATACTACCGGAATATAAAGACTTTAAAGACCTCGCTAAAGAAAGAGAAGG
The DNA here is from genome assembly GCF_000835495.1 of Cladophialophora immunda. Lineage (NCBI taxonomy): Eukaryota > Fungi > Ascomycota > Eurotiomycetes > Chaetothyriales > Herpotrichiellaceae > Cladophialophora > Cladophialophora immunda. The sequence continues at coordinate 2,040,349 of NW_015622543.1, read as the reverse complement.
TAACGTAGCCTTACTAGAATATAAACTATAGGATTATAAGATACTCTTAGAAGAAGAAAATAATCTAGAATACTACGTACGACTAATCTTAATATCTAAAAAGGAAGAGGACTTTCTTAAAGAATACATTAATAAATACCTAGTAAAAGAGTTTATTAGACCTTTAAAGTCAAAAGTAGCTTATATAGTACTCTTTATACTAAAAAAGGATAGGGGATTAAGACTATATATTAACTATAGATATCTTAACGCGATAATAAAGAAAAATCGATATCTAATACTAAGAATTAATAAACTATAAGACCGACTCTTAGGAGCTAAATAGTTTACGGTAATTAACGTTAGAGACGCCTACTATAGGGTAAGAATAAAGGAAGGAGAGGAGTGGAAGATAGTGTTCAGAACTAGATAGGTGTTACGAACCGACCATATAGGAGGCTAAGGGAGAGAGGTAGGAAGGAAGGTCTACTAAGGAGAACATGTTAAACGCTAACGTCTTAGTAAAACATATTAGTATAACTAAGCGGGGTAATAGAGTAATATACCTAGATTAGCTTAGAAACATATTGATATATTTAATATATTTAATAGAGTAATATATTAGATATGTATCCTAAGTAGTATATAGTCACACTTAGCTATATAGTTCTCCTCGTAGTTAATAACCGTTATATAGAATTAAGTTCCTTATAATCATCTACTATATATATAGGTCTATATACTATATACTTAGTTTCCAGTCTTAGCTATAGCGTCCCTCCCTACTATATCACTAAGTAAACTACCGTAGGTTTACCTATGGATACCTTACGTATTATATAGTAGCTCGTAATATATTAACTACTATCTTAGATAGTAGCGGAATCAATAATAATATCTAGTAGCTCTAACCCTAAGTCACCTAAGCTTAGGCTCACTTAGTAACCTAATACCTCTACTATAAGCGTTACTACTTTAACTATTAATAATATGGAGGCCGGAAAGATAAAGGACGACCTTAAGGTTAAATAGTACTATAGAGATAGAAGTAAACTTAGTATATATCTTATATAGTTAAAGGCGGTATTTACCTTATAATATACTAAATACTCTACCTACGTAGAAAAAGTTTTATTTATAGGACTTTAGCTACGCGGGTTAGCGTTTAAGTAGTTTAAACCTATTATAGGGGATTACCTCGGCTCTATACTAGCGTAGCGAAGCCTAGAGATAAATGAAATCTTTGGAAACTTCTTAGTTTTTGAAGAAAGAATTAAGTAGATCTTTAGGATACTAAGAGAGGAATAGTTAGTAGCCTAGAGGATCCATTAACTTAAGTAGATAGGATCCGCTACGTAGTATTATACTATATTCTAACGCTATACTTCGAAACTAGATTAGGAAGATAAAGCTTTTACCTTAGTCTATTATTAGGGACTAAAGGATTCGATTAAAGATAGGATAGGGATAGATCGTCCTAACGAGTATAAATTACTTATTAAACTCTCTATCGAGACTGATAACTAGTTATATAAACGCTAGATAGAAAGAAAAGGGACTTTTATAGGGGGTACGACCTATAAGAATAAATAATACTACGGAGAACCGATAGACTTAGATATAATCTAACGCGGTAGTTCTACTCACTAGAAAGTACGAGGAGGATAATCTAAGGTTAGGAATAATAGGTCTCGTAGATTACTATAGTTAGAGCGAGAGAAACGTAAGAAAAACAATCTATACTATAGATACGGAAAATCCAGATACTATATAAAAGATTATAAGAACGGTCTAATACTATATATAATAGACGATAATATAGCTAGTTATGAAGAAATAAAGGCTAATACTTTATAGGAAGCTTAGATAGTAGCCGATAGTCAGAGTAATATAGTATAGGAGGACTATCTAGGTACGGAATCTCAAAGGGAGATAGGTAGATCTAAATAAGATATAAAACCTAAGGAGGAAGCTACCTTAGAAGAATAGGAATAATAAGAAGAATTATAGTATTAGCTCTTATTATAGATAGCGTACTATAATAATAGATATATAACTTACTACTTAGAAAAGATTAGGAGTAGATAGTTTCTAAAACAATAAAGAAGAGTAGTAAGATAAGCTAATAAGCTAAAGCGTTAGGAAGTATTTAGGGCTAACTATAAGGATACTAATAACGAATAAGGATTCTAGATAATATATATATTAGAACTAGAAGAATCTACTATATTTATCGTGATTAAATATAATAATAAGGAAATAATAATAATTATACTTTACTAAAGATTATTAAAATACTAATATAAAGATAATTACGGACTAAAAGTGGAGTATCTCCACCCTATATTCGATCTAAGGTAGTTAGCTAATAAACTAGTTTTAATTACGATAGAAATCTACTAGGCTATAGAGGCGGGATATACTATTCTAGGGATATATTCGCATATAAGAAAAGGTGATAAAGCGTTTATAATACTAATTATACTACCATAAGAATAAAGCCTTAATATAATAATAGTATCAGAAGGTACTAGAATAGTATAACTAGTCTATACCTACGAAAGATGCTAGGACTACTAGGTAGTCGCGTATATTAGAGAAGCGTAGACTAATATAGGAGAATTATACGACGATATTAACCTACTTATAGATTACCGACTAATATATATACTTTATAATGGTTACGTAAATAATAACGTTATTATCTAAGAACTAAATAAGAACCTTATACTAGGGGAGGATACTATATACTAATAGTACGTAGTATTAGAAAGTGATAAGTATAATATTAAGATCGTTACTAACTTCTAGAAGATAGATAACTATAAGACTAAGTATTATCTTAATATACTATATTAATACGTAGTTTATAATCCTTTTAGATTACTATAATTACTACTTAAGAAAATCAATATAAAATAGTACTAGAACTAAGAGTGTGAATATAAAGAAGATATATATATCTATTAACTAATAGAACTAGTGATAGTTAAAATAAGACTCCTAGAGGAGACTATAAAGAGAATTATTACTAGAAGAAACGAACTTAAAGGAGTATAGTGAGAAAAAGGAGTTATTCTTAAACTAATTCTATCAATATTAGGACTATTAAGGAATAGAAAGGTGATTAACGAGCGTAAAGATCTAGACTATTACTATAAAAGACTTTCGTACGAAGATAAAGACTACTAATAGTAATACGGAGATCATTTATATTATTAGAATGTCGACCCGAGATAGCTCTATATACTAATACTTAGAGGAGTCTATACTAACCTTATAGAGGTAGGCCGAATATATAATAAATAAGAATACTAATAGAGGAGAGAGTTATACTTACATTACTAAGAAGGTATACTAAATATAATGTTTACCGATAGTAATAATGGCGGAGGAGATCCGTATAGGCTATTTATTATTAAAGAAATAGTTAATAATAGAGTAGACGGAAATTTCATAGCGGATAACTTCTACTACCTAAATAAAGAGAAATGCGATATAAAGATAAAGTACTAATATATTTATAATATTAACTTAGACGTTAAAAATATCCTAATATACCCTAAGATATTTAATATATTAGAAGAGTATTTTAATACTAAGTACTAATAGGATAGAGAGTAATATATATACTAACTAAAAAACTTATAAGTGATAACTTAATAAGGTAGAGGAGTTATAATAATAACCTAAGAGTTAGAAAGCCTTAGAAGTTAAGAGAAATGACTATATTAGACAATCGCTACGTAACTCTTACGGTAGAATTAGCGAATATCTAGATTACTATCATAATTAACTTAGGAGCTAACCGGAACTATACGAGTATAACTATAGTTAGAAAACTATATAAATATAAAGTAAAGAAAAGACTTCTATACCCCTTAAAGATAATAGATAGATAACTATTAAGATAGGTAATAATAGAAATGAAAAACGTTCCGTTAATAATTACGAAATATAAGGAAATAATAAACCTAGATATAATAGATATCCTAGGATATAACGTAGTTTTAGGAATAGACTAGCTTTAAAAATATAACCTAACTATTAACTAGTAAACGAGAATAGTAATATTTACGAAATATAGTACTATATAAAGGGAGGACTAATTATCCTTAAAGGCTCTAAAAAGAACGATTTTAGTGCGACTAATAGAACGTATACTAGCTAGCTCTAGTATTAGGGAGATACTACTAGAATATAAAGACTTTAAAGACCTTACTAAAGAAAGAGAAGGTAATACGGCCTTACTAGAATATAAACTATAGGATTATAAGATACCCTTAGAAGAAGAGAATAATCTAGAATACTACGTACGACTAATCCTAATATCTAAAAAAGAAGAAGACTTCCTTAAAGAGTATATTAATAAATACCTTATAAAAGAGTTTATTAGACCTTTAAAGTCGAAAGTAGCTTATATAGTACTCTTTATACTAAAAAAGGACGGGGGATTAAGACTATATATTAACTATAGACGCCTTAACGCGATAATAAAGAAAAATCGATATCTAATACTAAGAATCGATAAATTATAGGACCGACTCTTAGAAGCTAAATAATTCTTAGTAATTAACGTTAAAGACGCCTACTATAGGGTAAGGATAAAGGAAGGAGAAGAGTAGAAGACGGTATTTAGGACTAGATAGGGTCTATATAAGTACTAGGTAATGCCCTTCAGACTGACTAACGTACTAACTACCTTCTAAGAACTTATTAACGATACCCTAAGAGAATACTTAGATAAGTTTATCGTCGCCTACTTAGACGATATCCTTATATTTTCCAAAATATACGATAAATATATCTAATACGTACGAAAAGTCCTATAAGTACTAAAAGAAAAGGACTTACTGATTAAATTAAGTAAATATAAATTTTATATATATACGATAGTATTCCTAGACTATATCGTATTATTATAAGGACTAGCGCTAAACCCTAATAAAGTTTAGACTATTAATAACTAGCTTATATTAATAAGTATAAAAGAAGTATAATAGTTCTTAGGTCTTATTAACTACTATAGGAGGTTTATCTAAGGATTTTTAAGAATCGTAGTATCTCTAACGAATTTAATAAAGAAAGACTATATCTTTAACTAGGATAATAAATATAAATACGCTTTTAAGAGACTAAAGAGATAGATAATCTCTATACCTATCCTTATATTATTCGACCTAGAAAAAGAGTTAATACTCGAAACTAATATATTAGATAAGGTAATAGAGGTATATCTTATATAGAAAGATAAGAATAGCTAATTATAACCTATAGTATATTACTTAAGATAAATAACTTAACTAGAATTAAACTACGATATCTATAATAAAGAATTACTCACTATTATAGAAGTACTATAATAATAGAGAGTATACCTAGAAGGAGTAAAGTATTTAGTATAGATATTCACTAACTATAAAAACCTTATCTACTAAATAACGATAAAGGACCTAAATAGACGATAAGTGAGATAGGTAGAAACTTTAGTAAGATACGACTTTAGAATCTACTATATTAAAGGAACTAAAAATAATTAGGTAGATATATTAAGTAAAAGACTAGATTATATAGGGGTAGTAGGACCTAAACCTAATACGCTACTTAAGGCTAATAGATAGACACTATAATATAGAGAATACGACTATAATTTAGTAATTATAGATATTAAGCTAATTAAAAAGTAAAAATAGGATATTATAAAAGAGAGATATAATAGCTAACTTATAGAGTATCCTAGAATTATAAAAACGATCGAGTTAATTATAAGAGACTTTATATAGAAAGGACTTAGAAAAGACGTTAAAGAATATATTAGAAAATACGATATCTATAAGAAAATAAAAAAAGAACGATATAAATCATATAGATTACTTATAGTACTATAAATACTAAATAAACCGTAGGACTCTATTATAATTAACTTTATTATAAAACTATTAATATCTTAGGAATCTCTTATAAGTAAAGAGTATAATAGTATTATAGTAGTTATCGAAAGACTAACGAAGTATATATATATACTATTATTTATTAAAAAGGTAATAATAAAAGATCTAGTATACTTATTCATTAGAATAGTTATATTATAATACGGAATACTAAATGAAATAATCTTAGATAGAGATAAGCTATTCACATTATAATTTTAGTAATCCTTAATAGACCTCTTAAGAATAGATATAAAGTTATTAATAGTATACTACTTATAGATAGATAGTTAAACGGAAAGGATAAACTAAACACTAGAATAATATTTACGATACTACGTTAACTACTAATAAGATAATTAGGTATAACTACTACTAACGGCATAAATAGCATTTAATAATAGTACTATCGTAATAGGAGTGTTACTATTTTACGTAATATATAGATACTATCTAAATATATTTAAGACATTAAAATTTAAAAAACTAATATTAGAAGAAGTAAGGATTAAGGTCGATAAAATAAAAAAACTATATAATATAATATAAAAGGAATTATAGAAAATATCAGAAAAAATAATAAAAAGAGAAAATAAAAGAAGATCTAAGGGACTAGATCTTAGAGAGGGAGGGATAGTCTATATAAGAAGAAAAAACATTAAAATAAAACGACTAAGCGATAAACTAGATTATACTAAAATTAGACTATATCGTATTAAAAAGAAACTAGGACTAGTTATATACGAACTAGATCTCCTAAAGATACTAGAAATATATCTAGTATTCTATAAATCTCTACTAGAACTATATAGGGATCTAAACGCGAAACTAGGACTAGTAGAGATCGATAAGGAAATAGGAGAACTAAAGTATAAGATTAAGAGGTTAGTTAACTTTAGCCCTAGATTAGAAGCTATTAAGTATATCGATATATATCTAGTTAAGTAGTTAGGATATAACGATTTAGAGAATACTTAGGAATATAGCGATAACTTACTATCTAGAGTGAAGAAGGAATACTATTAAAGAATAGATACGTAGCCTATTATTCTAAAAGAACTAGAACTAGAAAATAAGGCTAATACTAAACGCTAGCGAAGAATAACTAACGTAGAACTATGCGGAATGTAAGAAACGAAACTAGAAAAAAAATATTAGCCTACTGAGGATTCCTAATACTGACGTAATATCTAGTATATTAGTTAATAATAGAACCTAATACCTAGGAACTAGGAGAAAACGTACCTAAGATACTTATTATTAAATACTACCGATACTATATTAGATTATCTAGAATTAAGCCTAGAAAGTAGAATAAAGAATAATAGTACTAAAGAATCATTAATTAGATAACTTAGGAGGCTACTCCGTATCCCTAAACTTAGGAAAAGGGAGGGATAGATTAGAAAAAATAACTACGTTAAAAGCCGGATTATCCTAAATAAAGGGATCCGTATCTATTACCGCTATATCTACACTATTACTATTATCTAGTAGACCTAAGGTTACCGCCTTACGATCCGCTATATCCTCCTAACGCTTCGTTAGGATATCTACTCTTTTATTTATATTAGTAATATACTATTAAGTTTCTAATAATTACTTAGCTAAGGTTAATATTAAATTCTAGGCCTCTTAACCTTACTAAATTAATTCCTACTTCTTATCTTTAAGTTAATCAAACTCGGCCTTAGAAAAGTAACTATAATAGGTTATATTCTTTTTAGTATAGGGACCGCACTTTAAATAACTATAACGAATAATATAGATAGAGTACGATTTAGTACACTCTAGGTAGGGATTAGGAGTATAGGAGCCGAGCTTTATAATAGCGTTACTTAAGTTACGGTATTATTAGGATTGAGGGGGTTTTAGAACCTTTAGCATAATTAGTCATAAGGAGGAAGTAAAAGGTAGAAGGAAAGGGATACGCTTACCTTAAGTACGTTAAGAGTAACGTATACGTTAAAGGAGGGGGAGGTATTATAAACTAACTATATAGGAGGCTAAGGGAGAGAGGTAGGAAGGAAGGTCTACTGAGGAGAATATATTAAACGCTAACGTCTTAGTAAAATATATTAGTATAACTAAGCGGGGTAATAGAGTAATATACCTAGATTAGCTTAGAAATATATTAATATATTTAATATATTTAATAGAGTAATATATTAGACATATATCCTGAGTAGTATATAGCCGCACTTAGCTATATAGTTCTCCTCGTAGTTAATAATCGTTATATAGAATTAAGTTCCTTATGATCATCTACTATACGTATAGGTCTATATACTATATACTTAGTTTCTAGTCTTAGCTATAGCGTCCCTCCCTACTATATCACTAAGTAAACTACCGTGGGTTTGCCTATGGACACCTCACGTGTCATATAGTAGCTCGTAATAATAGAGCCTATATAAGTGTTCGGAGGACATAGAGTAGATTGGCTCATAGGATCGTACCCTTTAGGTAATGTACGTGACTATTAGGAAGCTTGGTTAAGTTAACTATCTGAGAGGAGAGAACGCTCTTATATAGCCAAAGGAAACACTACTAGATAGTGATAGAAGTACCTCGAAGGTAGATTTCTAATCA